>NC_142877.1:108418939-108721969 GCF_051225735.1 Oryctolagus cuniculus
AATCTGTCTCATGTCAGTACAATGTGGGCTTTAGCTTGTAGAAAAATGGGATTAAAAGTTAAGCTTCATTTGGTGCAAAAAAAATCTTGAAATCTGTGCATATGAGAAGCATTCAAAAGTTAATAGAGAATGCATGTTATGAAAAAAACTATGTATGCCCGTGTACCTCTATCTGTTCACACTAAGATTTTTAAAGAACTGTTAAAACCCAGAAAAGTCTGTTTTCATCTACTTTCAGGGACATAAAAGAGCTATCATACAAACACATCTAATCTGGCCTTCATCTCCCACATCTTATGCATTTGCAGTGAGATAATTCAATTTCTAGTCAATATCTCTTCGATTCTTTTGTAAGGTATTAAGTTCAACCCTGTCCTTGCCTTTCATCTAATGAAACTCATTCTACCTCTTAAGAGGATCATGTCAGTTTGCACATCAGTGACTATGCCTCACAATTTCCATTGCTACTCACAGCAAAAGCTTTTGAGGTTAGAGCTTGATGGTTAAACACAAAAGGTCCCCGTGCCCCGAGATTCCACAGATGCCTGTTGAATTACCAGGATGGCCTTGGACTGCAACTACTTAACAAAAGGGGTTTCTCCTCCCTGACACCCACCCCCTACTCCCTCTAGGACCGAAAGAGGGGAAAAAAGAACCCACTTCAAACAGTGCACCTGGCTGTAATCTTTTCTACTTCAACTAATTGCTGTTTGCGGTGGCAGGAGACTGGGGGACAGAGCAGGGGATGGGGACTCCCCAGCTAATAATAAAGTATCAGACCACAGAGTGATTTCATACGGTCCATTGTTCCATCCAGGGCAGCCCACATCTTACATTAATTCCCAGTTGCAGGAGCTACAGCTCTCATACAAAGAAATGCATTCCTCACGAAATACAGGAATTAATCCCAGAATGCCCCGAATGCAACAGCAGGCAAAGAGTTGCATTTCAGAGGGGTTTTTCCAGACATCTGAAAATGACTCAGTTGCTGGGCTTTTGAAAAGCATGAATTTTCTTAAATGAAGAAAACTCAGATTTATAATTGAGAGCAGATTTAATTATGATTTCAGTCCGGACTACGTTAAGTACAATGGCTACCTCTTAGGTGGATGGGAACTTTATCCTCAGGGTTCAGCAGATGCCCGGCACCACACAGGTGTTTCGTAAATCTCGCTGGGCGTGTGAGTGAATGACACTCCCAGGCTGTAGACAATTCTGCAAACATTTGCAGTAATACCCTGTTGACGAAGGATCAAAAGGGAAAGAACAGAAGGCAGGGGGTTTGTACAAATTCTCTAAGTTTTATTGCCTGGAAAATGCCTTCTCTAAGCGGGAATATTTTTGCACACAGTGACGGTCATGATCATCTGCAGCAGTATCATTCGCCGTAGCAGTTCCAGTGCTGGGGCGGTGGTAGCAGCTTCAAGTGATCACCGGATGCCCGGTGTTGGCTTTGTTTTCTGCGTGGTGTTTGTTCTCACAGATTCTCTGTGGGAGTAGTTGCTGTTGTTATCCCCACCTCTCAGGCTGGAAGACTGAGGCATAGAGACCTAAGTACCTATCTCAAGGTCAAATAGTTAGAAAGGGGCAGACCTATACCCCTATGTAACCTTCCCCTTCCCTCCCTTCCCTTCTCTTCCTCTGTTCCCTTCTCTCCCTCCCCTCCTCCACCCTCCCTTCCTTCTCCTCCCCTCTCCTCCCCTCCCCTCTCCCTTGCCCTGCCCTGCCCTCCTCTCCCCTGCCCTGCCCTCCCCTGCCCTTCCTTGGAGCATACTGGTGGTCCACATTGTATCATCTATTCCCAGGCGTCTCCTCTTTGACTTCCCTCTTCTTCGAGATTGGAAAGCTCAGCACTTCATTTCCCAGTATCCCTGGCCATGTGACACAGTTTTGGGGAAAGTTAGAAGTAGCAATCAGTAGAGAGAGGCTTTGAATGGGGACTTGGGGGTTCTCTTAGTTTCTCAAATACAAAGACGAGTGTAGCTAGCCTTTCTCCTTTCCTGCCTTCATCCAGTCTTTCTTTCTTTCTTTTTTTTAAGATTTATTTATTTATTTGAAAGGCAGTGTTACAGAGAACAGAGGCAGAGAGAGAGAGAGAGAGAGGTCTTCCATCTGCTGATTCACTCTCCAGATGGCCACAATGGCCGGAGCTGCACTGATCTGAAGCCAGGAGCCATGAGCTTCCTCTGGGTCTCCCACATGGGTGCAGGGGCCCAAGGACTTGGGCCATCTTCTCCCGCTTTCCTAGGCCATAGCAGAGAGCTGGGTCAGAGGTGGAGCAGCCAGGACTCGAACCAGTGCACATATGGGATGCCGGCGCTGCAGGCAGTGGCTTTACCTGCTGTGCTGCAGCTCCAGCCCCTTTATCTAGTCTCTAATGTGACATTCGTCTGGAGGTGCAGCAGGCATTATGCAGCCATGAGGCTGAGAGAACCACAGGACAGTCAGCTTCACTTTGTGGGTCTGCCGAATCCACACATGACTTCACCACGCGCCTGTGGACTTCTGGATACATCGGGAAAACAAGACCTGCTTTGTTTCAGCGGCAGTGAGTCCGGCTTTGCACTATTCACAGCTGAAATTGCACCTGACTCACGCCAGTCTGAATCTTCAGAAGTTAAAGGCCGAGGACCTAGGAAACCGCATCACAGGCAACCAGAAGGAACTGACTTTTGGGAGCGAGACGAAAATTAAAATCTTCACTCATGCTGGGTTGGGATCTTGTAGATGCGGGGATATTGACGGAGTCAGATAGAAGGCATTAGATTGTGAAATTGTGTGTACAGGCCATTGACTCCTCTAGATAGTCCCTGGTCACGAATGTGGCAAACTAATAAAAAAGTGTAAGTCAGTGCTTTGAAAGCTGCAATCCAAGTAAAAGTGAATGCTCAGAGACGTAGAGGATGAGTCACGTACGGACGTCCATCCTTTTGCAGGGACCCTGTGTCTTTGAACAAAATAGCAATCTAGATTTTGTAGCCTGACAGAGAATTCACTGAACTGTCATCAGCCACCTAAGGAGAAAATGAAGATCTATATTTATTCCTGAGTTTGAAATGTAAAATAAGTGTGGTTGTCTCAGAGATTCCATTATATTTTTAAAGGTTATTTTTGCCTGTGTTCACTTAACTCACATGTTTTCACCTCATTGGAGTATTATTGTTTACGTTTGCTGAATTCTCATTTCCCATCGTTACGTGGCTTTATATCTACAATTCCCATAAATGTATCGGTGGCTGGAAAATAACATGTTTAGCACAATGTTAGTGATGAAAACAGACATGTAGTCACTGCCGCTCAGAACAATTTTGCAGACAGAAACGAGGAGTGGGAGTTCAGTGTGAACATAAACATATGAAACCTGGGGCCAGTGCATATGTGTGTTAATGTGATGTTTTCAATAGCCCTTCCCCCACAAATGTATGCACAGAAAGAAACAAAATAATTTCTGAAGGTACATTTACTATACCTAAGTACTTCTGACTTTAGAAATGAATGAATGAATGAATGAATGAGTAGATATCTGAAAGTTAGGTCATTCATTTTACTAGGCTATTAGGTGTTTTGAAATTCTGAGGAGTCCAAACCCAATAACATTTTCATTTCATATCTAAACAAAGAAAAGTAACTTAACTGTTAACCACTTTGATATTTTCCAAAACAAGGACAAATAATGCTCTCTGGTACAACATTGGTGAATTTGTTAAATTAGCGAAGAGACAGAAACTCTTGAAGCACTAACCAGATTCATAGTCCTTGAAGCAAAACAGTGCTGAGTCATGCCATGGCCGAGATGATTCTGAGACTCCCCTCTTAGTCATGAGTGTGCTCTGAGAGCAATCAGGACGAAGCTTGGGTAAGATTCCTTCCTGTAATGATCCCTCTGGACTTCTTCGATGGGAAGCTGCTGTGGCTCTGAGTGGATGAATCTACCACTGTGCAGAGTGTGGATCAGCTCCGAGCCTGCACGGGACACATGCAAAGGGAAAGTGTAAGGCTACCACAAACACACCAAACCCCGGAGTAAAGGTGGGGGAAACCCGGCAGGCTGCCTCCCTGTGCAGGAGAGAACAGCAGCCTCTACTGGGAGAACAAATCTTATACAGGTTTACAGAGGTAAGGAAGTGGGAGCTGATGCTTGTGATTGGGCCATTTGGTCACCTGACTTCTAGTAAGCCAGGCTGGCCTTAGATTGAAGTTTGTTGTACAAAATGGCAATAGGGCCAGAGCCCAAGATGGTGCTACAGATAAGACCTTAGCATTTTGCTAACAGGAAATGCAAAGCATCTTGTTTGATTGAATTGCCTAAGCCCCTGCCATAGGAGGGGCCATTTTCTATGCCGTTCGCGGTGATTTTGTGATTCATGCACTGGCTGCAAAAGGTGGCTAGGGTCAGCCATAAAGCCTTGCTATGCAAATAAAAGAGCTTTGCTGAATGCCAGCTTACACACTGCTGATTCAAAGGGGACTGGCACAAGCAGCTCCAAGGAACACTGTCTGCATTGTGCTGCCCCGGCACACCACGTCTCTATGACGCTCCAGAGTTGTGCGACAAGGCAGCCCCGACACTTCGCCTCCTGCCCTTGCTTCAGGGTTGAAAGAAATGGTGGCCCTCGCAAGTCCAAGCAGCGACATCGAATGAGTGCATTTCTTCTCTAGCTTGTTGTCACTAAGTGAGAAGTGAATAGTAAATAACTGTGTTTTTGGCATTCATGTATGCTCGCTTTTGAGGAGGAATGTCTTTTATTTTTCTTCTTCTCAAATGAAGAATGAGAAACCAAATTTTTTTTCCGTGACACTAAAATAGTCTTAAAAAACTGTTTTAATTGACTTTCTCAAGTGAGCTATCTCAGTAGTATGTACTCAGGTTTCTAAATACCATGGCTTTTTGTAGCCGGCGCCGTGGCTCAATAGGCTAATCCTCCACCTTGCGGTGCCGGCACACCGGGTTCTAGTCCCGGTTGGGGCGCCGGATTCTGTCCCGGTTGCTCCTCTTCCAGGCCAGCCCTCTGCTATGGCCAGGGAGTGCAGTGGAGGATGGCCCAGGTGCTTGGGCCCTGCACCCCATGGGAGACCAGGAGAAGCACCTAGCTCCTGGCTCCTGCCATCGGATCAGCGCGGTGCGCCGGCTGCAGCGGCGGCCATTGGAGGGTGAACCAACGGCAAAGGAAGACCTTTCTCTCTGTCTCTCTCTCTCTCACTGTCCACTCTGCCTGTCAAAAAAAAAAAAAAAAAAAAACCATGGCTTTTTGTGATGAGAGAGAGATTTAGATAAGATATGAAGATCACCAAAGCAATGGAGAAGAGGTTATAACCTCCATTCTTTGTCTCACACGGAAGAAGAATTTCTAAGCGGACAAGGGAAAGAGAAAAGCAAGATGGGTTTAAAAGCAAGATTTATTTAAGCCCGAGACTTTCAGCCAGAGTGGCCTGGAGGGGGTCTCCCAGTGAGGAAAAACCCAAAGGGGCTGGTGGAAGTGGGGTTTTAAAGCACAGTTTTGGGGAAGAAACTGTCAATCCATACAAGGCGGGGGACAAACCCATCAAAAGCCCTGATTTATATTATAATCTTTTTACTCTGTCTGGCTTGCTCATGATGTAACAGAAGCCCCATCAGAAGAGTGGGGACCCTAATTTGCTTTACAGTACACTGGGAGCTCAGAAGGATGGAGTCACTACTCTCTTGCTGTTCTCATGGTCAAATCGGAACTTCTTAAATGGGGCAGGCACTTTTGACCTTACTAAAGGTAACTTTTGGGGAAAGCAAGCATTTTGCACCCTAAATTTCTGCTGGGACCAGCCTGACTGTCTATTAACCCTTCTGAATCCTCAAACTTCCATTGCTTGGAACTGGACTCATTCCCAATGTTGATGATTTTCTTCATTCATTGAAGATAATCATTGATGATATATTATTGGCAACAAAAATCATCTACTAGGAAGAGCTATTTCTAGCTTTTAGATAAGACATGCTTCTCAACTGTTATCCAAAATTACTAACTTCATGTTACCACTCCCAACAAAGACACAGATGTACACGCACGCACACACACACACACACACACACACACAGAGAAAGAGAGAGACAGAGCTTTCATTTGCCTTTTTATTCCTAAATGCATGCAATGGCCAGGGCTGGATAGAGGCCAAAGCTGGGGCCTTACCCAGATCTCTCACCTTGAACTACATGAGCCATCACTGATGCCTCCCAGGTTCTGCGTTACTGGGAAGCTGGAGTTGGGATTCAAACTCAGTCACTCTACTGTGGGATGTGGGCATCCTGACTGGCAGACTAACCACTAGTCCGAGCAACCACCCAACACAATGTAGCTACTCTGTCCTAGCATCTGTCTCCTGCTCTGCCTATCCCATACTAAATCCTTAACATTACCTTCAGTATGTGAAAGCCACTGCATTGAGGATGTGAACAAGCGGGATTCTCCAATTTCTAGAATCTGGCTTCCCAGAAAAAGCAGCAGCCATAGGCATTTTCTTGTTATACATGAAACTGAAAAGCATATGAAAATCTGCATAAGATCTTGACTGCTTTTTAGAGTTCTTATTTGAGGGACTGGATAGTCTGATCTCAGCAATAAAATTATTTTCCTGACTCTCCTTTGCCTATATCTGTAGCTTAATAACCATTACAAGCATGAATGAATGAAGGAAAAAACAGAATAGGAAAGGAACAAAATAGAAGGAGAAACAAAGAAACCTAAGGATTGGAAGGAGTGAAATGAATTTGATGTTGAATTTGAAGTAATCATATGAGCTCCAGATTGAGAAATTGAGCCTTAGTTTGCTGCTGCATCCTAAATAGTACCAACATACCATAGCTTAAAACAAATAGGCTTATTGCTCTCATGCCTTGCTCGATGAGTCACCTGGAGTTTAGGTGATATCATCTGGGCATGGTTGGGTTTGATTGGTTGGCCCCAGGCTACAGGTAGGTTCAGGTCTGCTCCGGGTGTCTCATTGTGGACCAGTAGCCATGTAAGACACACTGTTCTAGTGACGGTAAAAGCAGAGGCTAGGCAAGTCACATAAGTGCATCTACGGCTTCTCCTTGTTTTGTGGTCACTAATATTCCATTGGCCAACATAAGTCTCATGGCAAAGCTCAGTGTGTGTGCTTCACCTACATAAGTGGGAGGTCTTCATATGCATTATAGTTTAACACAGAGGCATTATTCTTTAAATGAAAGAAAGCAAAAATTCAGTGTTCTGTAAATAGGCCATTGGGAGTACAGGACTGGAGTTCCCAAGTGGAGAATTCATATATGACATCAGAAGCCATAGATGCACTTGAAAGCATGCAGAATGGGGAGCGTTGGATGATAAGACACTGGAACCTTACAATTTGTCACATTTAGGAAGAAGAGGCAGGGTAAGGAGAATGAGAAGAACAGCCCAGAGGCTGGAATCAAAAATGCAAAATGCTCATGAAGTCATCTTGGAAATAGGCCAGGGTTCTACAGGTTTAATGGTTCTCACCAGAAGCATTTCATGATTTCCCCCCACTCTTGACCTTCTACTTGGCTTCCCAGCCAGATAAGGGAACTATCTGCTGAAGTCTCTCTCTTACCACTTGGTTCCTTCTATAACCAAAGCATTATAGAGGGGCAGGAATAGAGCTAATTTCAGCCTTCTTTTAAGCCTTTAAAATATACACAAGGAGTGGTTATTCGGTATTCCACAAAACCTTTTCTATATGTAGACACATATGTCTAAATTTAGTGTGTGTTTACAATGAAGGCTGTTAAACATCTCGTACTAAACATGTTGCGTGGTCAGTCTTATGGAATAGTGCACGCACGCTCATTTTCTGTGACTCATCACTTCATCAGCCTTGGGAGGACCCTGACCACAGCTGTGCAGAAACGGCCATAATAAAGCCATAATAGGCATGGCATGGATCGCCTGTTTTAGATTTAGGGTTTCATTGCAACTGGAAATGTTGGATGAATTTCCTTGAGGCTTGGCTTGTAGAATTCCTATTTCTTTGCCCGATCCTGAGTCTGGTCTACAGCTCTAGGTAGAAAATATGCTCTAAACTCCATGCGAGGCAGTGGTGCTGTTTGTGTATAATAGTCTCTACAGAAAACAACCCCATTTGTGGAAAGACCCAATTTTTTTCTTTCTTTTTTTTTTTTATTTGACAGGTAGAGTTATAGACAGTGAGAGGGAAAGACAGAGAGAAAGGTCTTCCTTCCGTTGGTTTACTCCCCAAATGGCCGCTTCGGCCAGCGCTGCACCGATCCGAAGCCAGGAGCCAGGTGCTTCTTCCTGGTCTCTCATGCAGGTGCAAGGGCCCAAGCACTTGGGCCATCCTCCACTGCACTCCCCGGCCACAACAGAGAGCTAGACTGGAAGAGGAGCAACCAGGACTAGAACCCGGCACCCATATGGGATGCTGGCACCACAGGTGGAGGATTAACCAAGTGAGCCGCGGTGCTGACCCAAGACCAGTTTTCTGACCTGAATGTGTCTTGAGACGAGAAAATGACAGTTCAGTTCAAATTCATGGAGCATCTACTACTTTTTGTAGGTCCTGTCACACCACTCTTCAAAGTGCTCATGAGTAAAGTCTACATTTTTTGACTCGGTATGTCAGTTACCAACATATTGCTTCTAATTTCCCCCTACTTAACATACCTTGTGGTTTCTGTCCCCTGATTGGACCAAGACTGCTAGACATGGTATTTAGGGGTCATAACAGATCAGCCCTAGCTTTTCCTCCTCTCTGCCTCTCATTCTCTGTCCTGCCTTCTGTCTCTACTCTGACCCGGGTCAGCTTCTCTCTCGCCTTACTTTTCTCTTCCTACACTTTTTGTCATTGAATCTCTCGCATCCTTCACCCATTGAGAAAGAACTGGTTCTTCGGAAGAGTCTTTCCTGAACTGCCAGTGTTAGGTTGAGTGTCTGTCCCAAGTGTCGTCACCAACTTTCAGTACCTCTCCTTCTTGTCTCGGAGTTAGCAGTTTAATCCTTTCTCCCACAAAATAAGCTCCTGCAAGGTGTGGAGGTTGTCGTTCCTCATGATAACCTCCCATCCCAGCTCGGTCCAGACATACACAGTCTTTTGATAGCTCATACATATTTGTTGAATTAGTGCTTGACTAAGTATCTACCTTTAGGGAGAAAGCAATAGACTTCAGAAGATTAGTCGAGCTTGCAAATGGAATTCTGAATGAAGACATTCCAGGCAGAGCTTGGTGGAGGAGCAGGACGTGAGCTGGTCTTTGAAGAATTTCATGAGACAGAGATAAGGAATGAAGAGCCAAAGGAACAGAGGGAACAGATACACTAGAGAGGATACCTGATTTATGGCATGCCCTGGGTATGTAACAGGAAATCCTGGTTTTCTGGGATGGTCAGGTTCATCAAGGGCACTCAAACTGTGGTAAAGAAGTGTGACCAAGAGATTTGGGGCCAGGTACTGAAAGGCATCAACATACACACAGGAATAGTGGCTATCAAGGTGTGGTCCAGCAGTGTCAGCATCACCTGCGAATCTAAAAAATGTGGGTGGCCAGGACCCACCCCAACATTTTGATTGAGATCTGATGCATGTGAAATTGGAGAGCTACTCTTCTGAGGGCTTACAGCTTTTCCTGCTGAACCCAAGCCACGAATGCATTGGTGTTTGCTATAGAATATCTTCTTCAAGTCTCTTCATGGATACTGGACTTTGAGGTCAATTTGCCCAGATAAATCAAGTGTGGTGCATTCTTCCAGCTTCTGGATTAGGTGTTAAACATCTTCAGGGATGTCATCTGACCTCAGAAATCAGCCTCAGTCCATAATGTCTGCATTAGCACATCGCACCCTCCCTCTGGCTCTAGAGGCTGTCAATGGACCAGCCATCCCCTCCTTATGTTGGTTGTGGGATTCCTCTGTCTCGACATTTCTGAGAAGAAAGGCCAGGCTCTCAGGGAGGTGGGGTCACATAATGTGCTCTTCTCAAAGCTGTGCCCTTAGTATTCAACAACCCATAGACTGATGCCCACACCACCATTTAGAGAAATACCTCTCCCGCATCCTCCCTGAGGCCCAATATCCAGGATTAGCAGCAGGCTATCTGGTAAATCCCTTTAGCTCGGCTGCCCATTTTCCTCAAGGATGCTCCTGATTTATTTTTTTGCTCTGAGCACTTGATTTCTTAAATAATCTAAATCCATTCCTTGCTTTCATATTTTTATTTTCTTCTTTTCACTCTCATCCATCAGAAAAATCTCTCAACCTCCCAGTTATCAACTCTCCTAAGACCTGGCCCTTTTTTTCTGAATTACTCATCATTCTTAGAGCTACTCAATAAGTTTCTCCATTGGATTGTGAATTCCATGCAACCGTGTTTCATGGCAGGGCCTGGAACATAGCAAGTGCTCATTAGTGACTTTTTTCTCTCTCTTTCATTTTTGAAATTTTAAAAAAATTTTAATTTCAATTTTAAATTAAATTTTAACAGATTCAGTGTCATTTGTAGACAATTCTAAGAGCGTAATGATACTCACTTCCTTCTTCCCTCCTGCCTCTCTCCTTCCCTTCTACCCTCCCTCCTTCTCTTTCTCTTAATCTTTTTTTAGTCTTTGAGATAACATGTTGTACATTTGCATAACAATAAAAGGGTGAATACTTCACTGGATAAGAAGTTTAATAAATAGAAAGCAAAAAGACCCTCATTTCATGGAAATACAGACAATGGCTATAAACAATAATTGAAGGGAAAAATGACTATTTTACCCATATACAGTAAATTTTAAAGAAATCACAGATCATCAAAATTATAGTAGTATAGCATTCTTAACCATTTGTTGGACAAAGGTATAAGACAAAGTTTTACAAAACTATATTTCCATCAACACTGAGACACACTGACATTTCTTCATTTTCTCTTTTTCTTTTTCTTTTTTTTTAATTTTAGTTCCTTCATATAAGGGATTTGTCTTTCTGGGCCTAACTTATTTCACTCAGCATGGTGTCCTCCAACTGCATCCATTTTGCTGCAAATGGTAGAATTTCATTCATTTTTATAGTTGACTAATATTCCATTGTTTATATATACTATGGACACCTTGGTTGATTCCAGATTTTGGCTGTTGTCAACAGTGCTGCTCTGAACACGGTGGTACAGGTATCTCTTGGGTACATGTGTTGAAGTCTTGTGGGTATCTACCCAGTAGTGGGACTGCTGGATCATACGGCGAGTCTCTGTCTAGTTTTTTAATAAATCTCCACACTGTTTTCCATGGTGGCTGCACTAATTTACATTCCCACCAGCAGCATATAAGTGGTCCCCTTTGGCCACATCTTTGCCATCATTTGTTACTCTCTGTGTGTTGGATTTTATCCATTCTGACAAGGGTGAGGACATACCTCATTGTGTTTTTGACTTGCATTTCCCTGATGACTAGTGATGTCAAGCATTTTTTCGTGTATTGTTGGCCATTTGTGTTTTTTTTTTTTTAATTTTTTTTGACAGGCAGAGTTAGACAGTAAGAGAGAGAGAAAAGTCTCCCTTCCATTGGTTCACCCCCCAAATGGCCGCTACAACCGGCACACTGCGCTGATCCGAACCCAGGAGCCAGGTGCTTCCTCCTGGTCTCCCATGTGGGTGCAGGGCCCAAGCACTTGGGCCATCCTCCACTGCCTTCCCGGGCCACAGCAGAGAGCTGGACTGGAAGAGGAGCAACCAGGACAGAACCCGGCACCCCAACCAGGACTAGAACCCAGAGTCTCGGCGCCGCAGGCGGAGGATTAGCCTGGTGAGCCACGGCGCTGGCCCATTTGTGTTTCTTTTGAGAACTGTCTATTAAAGTCCTTTGCCCATTTCTCATCTGGATTGGTTGTTTTTATGATGTTGGGTTTTTTTAAAAGTTGCTGATATATTTGGGATGTTAACATTTTGTCAGAGGGTTTGCAAATATTTTTTCATTCTGTTGGATGTTTCTTCACTATTGATCATTTCCGTTGCTGTGCAAAAGCTTCTGAGTGTGATATAGTCCCATTTGTTTAGTTTTGGTTTTGTTGCCTGTGCTTTAGGGGTCTTGTCTATGAAGTCTTCCCCTACGCCAGTGCCTTGGAGTGTTTCCCCTACGTCTTCTTTCATCAAATTCATAGTCTCAGGTCTTAAATTTAGGTCTCTGATCCATCTTGGGTTGACTTTTGTATACAGTGACTTCATTCTTCTACATATATGCATGCAGTTTTGCCAACACCATTTGTTAATGAGACTGTCCTTACTCCACTGTATGTTCTGAGCACTTTTGTCAAACGTCAGTTGGCTGTATGCATGAGATTAATTAATTATTCTGCTCCATTGATCTATGTATCAGATTTTATGCTACAGTCATGCTGTTTTAGTTACTATAGCTTTGTAGTATGCTTTGAAGTCATGTATTGTGATGCTTCCAGCTTGATTTTTCTTCTTCAGAGTCATTTTGGCATTTCTGGGTCTTTTGTGGTCCCCTATGAACGTAAGGATTGCTTTTTCTAATTCTGTAAAGAATTTCATTGGTATTTTGATAGGGATTGCAATAGTGATTTTTGAAACTCTTCAGCTGAAGGAGTGATGTAGTGTTACAATGCAAGTCCTAAGAATTCACCTTTTAGTAGTCCCAGGGCTGGGAGTCACGTAACAGTAGGCATTGCATAAACAATTATTGATACCTTTGCACATACCATTTCTCTTTCCCTTGGACTGCCTTCTTTTTGTGTCTAGGCCCACTAAAATTCTAGTACTTCTTCAAGATGCCGCTCAGTCACTTTGTGAAATCATACAGACTGTGCCTTTCACTAATCCAAGGGCTGCTGTTCACATGGACTGGAATGCACCCCCTGGAGTTGTTCAAGAGATCTCACCCGGCTCATGTGTCTCTTCCTCTCCCAGGAAGCTTTTCTGGATGTAGACTGTGATCTCCAGGGGGCCACTGCTCTCTGTCTCACCCAGCACCTTCAACAGGGCCTGCCTCCTAGCAGGCAGAGACTGCCTGGTGAACGCATGTAGGAGCTCCTCCAACCGTGGTCCTCTGTGCTTTCCATCTGGTCCTCGCCTCTGCTTGGCACACTTTTCTATGTGGGATGATCTTCTGAATCTCAGTCATAATTAGCGGCCGTCTCCCAGGGCCTCTGAGCCTTGGTTATTCCTCTCTCTGCTGGAGTCGGAGAGCTACAGAGAGCCAGAAATGGAAAAATTGAAAGCCTGTGCCACTTCTCTCCCCAGGTGGGTCAATTCCGCGTAGCCATTTCGGGAGCTTGGGCACACCCATGCTTTCATGTGGCGGGGTGCTTTCCTTCAGGGTGTGGTGCACACACTTTAAGCCACAAGCCCCAGTTTCTGAGAAGCACTGTTTTGCGAGTGCAGGCTCTGGAAACTTGGACTGAAAGCAGGAATGATCTCTCCTGTAGGCCTGAAGCCACCAGTGCAGTTCCAAACATTGGGTACAGCTGGCTGCCAGGCCCTGTGGTTTGGATGCCATGAAAGGGTGGTATTCCGTGTTCTGAAGGCAGAGCGGAGGGAGGGGGATCGTGTCATCAACTCAGGTGGTCAACCCTTGTGTGTTTCTGTGGGACCATCTGAAAGATGCAGTTTTGAGGATTTAAGGGTCTCTTGCATAACCTGTAGAGACCAAGGACATACTCTCCCTGTAGTGTCACAGCTCACTGCACAGGATGCTTACGCAGATCCGTTCTGTGTTGGCCTGAGAAAAAAGGGTCAAGTGCTCTTGCAGTGTAGGACATGAAAGATGTGTCACAAAATCCAGCCCCTTGACTGAATCCAGCCTGCATCCTCGTTGCAAATAAAGTTTTATTGGAACACAGCAAGGCTCATTGTCTCCCTGTTGTCTGTGGTTGCTATTGCTCTATACTGGCAGAATTGAATATTGAGACAGAGACCGTGTGACACACAGAGCTGAACATACTTCGCGTCTCGTCCTTGCAAGAGGAGCTGTGCCAGCTCTGGGCTTAAGAGAAGACGCCTCCCTCTGCCTGTAGGAGGCGCCCTATTGCAACCGCCTGCTGCTTTAACTCTTCCCCTCAGTAGCTGCAGATTCCGTGATGGCCGGGAGGTGCTTACTAAATATTAGTCAAAATAATTATTTAAAGATTAAAACGGTGGGTAGAGAAAGGGCAAATGGAACATGCCGGGAGCCTAGAAATTATCAGACCTTTGAAACTTTGTTTATTTCTTTGAGAACTATACATTGATTTTTGTTGTCAACCTTTAACAAATTATTATTTATTGGAAAGGCAGAGAGAGAAAGAGAATTTTCATCTGCGAGGAACTCTGGAACCCAGTCTGAGTCTGCCCCACAGGTGGCAGGGCCCTAAGTACCTGCTGCCCCTCTGGGTGCTGGATTAGCAGGAAGCTGGAATCTGACACAGGATGCGAGGGTCCCTAGTGGTACCTTGACCACTGTCCAGACACCCACCCTCAAGGGCGTTTTCACACTGTTCACTTCCTGCTGGGACTAGCTGGCCGGATCTGCCGTGAGGACCTCCCACCGCCTGGGTGGCTTCGTGGATTTCCCGGCAGTCCTCGGGGCTGGAGAGATCAAGGTGTGAGCAGGTTTGATTTCTTCCCGGGCTTCTTCACTTGGCCTGTGGATGGTGGCCTTTTCACCGGCTCTCCTCTCTTGGTGTGCGTGCCCCTGGGGTCTCTCTGTGCCCACATTTCCTCCTGTTCTTTTTTCCTAAATTTATTTTTTCAATTGTGGATGAGCATGTAATACTTGCACATTTTTAAAGGGTACAGTGTAACTGTTCAACACATAAGCATAGCTTAAGTTGACTCTACCAACCAACCTTTGCATTTTCTGATCTTTTCTTTGTGTTTGAAGCTTACTGGCTCCTCTGTTCTAGTTTTTCCCACAGAGCATCATGCATCATCATGAGTCATGATCACCCACTGTGCTGCACATCTACAACCTGATATGGTTAACATACTGTGTTTTGGTGCCCATTATCCAATCTCCCCTCCCCCCCTGCCCCATGCCCCTTCTCAGACTCTAGTAATCACTATTTTAAATTTGGACCATATATATATATCTCATATATATATCTCAGATAGATAGATAGATATTACTCTTATGATGAAGAATGTGCAGGCAGTCAGATTGTCTGAGGACCCACTGTAATGGCCGCATTATAGCTTAATTACTTCTTCAGCAATTCAGTTTCAAGCACAGTTATGTTCTGAGGCAATGGGACTTAAGGTCTCAACATATGAATTTTGGGGGACACTGTTCATCCCACAACACCTGCAGATCTCTACGCACTTTCTTCTTTTTCACAGGTCTTAGGCTTAAGTTGCGTAGAACAGCATGTGAGGTGATGGTCACATCCCTAGCCTCCAAGGATTATATGGCTGGTCCTATGCATTGTGTAACTCCTCATCTTCCCCGCCTTCTCCATCAAAGGAATCCAAATCTATCAGGGTCAAGGGCTCATTAATGACTGTTTCCCCCAGTTAAACCTCCAACTAGGTTTTCAAGTTCAAGATTTGTCTGATATATACAAATCACTTAAGTGCATTTGATGTACTACATATGATTAAAAATGTAAGATGAGAGGTCTACTCAATCTAACTGTTCAACCCTAGGGATTGGTCGAGCTCATCAAAGTGCAGCCATAGTGAGGAAATGCGATGTAGTCTTAAAAATAAGTTTGCTGAAGAGTATTTAGTGAGCCCAAAGGCTCTGTGTAAGAATGCTCAGGGGATGGGGCCAGTGTGTGGTGTGGTGGGTGCAGTGTCCGCCTGCAGTGCCAGAATCCCATATGGGAGCTGGTTTGAGTCCCGGCTGCTCCATCTCTGATCTAGCTCCCTGCTAAGGTGCCTGCGAAAGCAGCCGAAGATGGCTCAAGTGCTTGGGCCCCTAGTGCCCCAGTGGGAGACCCGGATGAAGCTCTTTCCTTCTTGTTCCTGGCTTGGACCTGGCCTAGCCCCAGCCGTGGCTGCATCTGGGAGTGAACCAGCAATGGAAAACGTCTCCCTCTGCCTCTCTCTCTTCCTCTTTCTGTGTAACTCGAACTTTCAAATGATAAATAAATCTTTAAAAAAAAGTATTAAGGGGAAAAAGCAGGTTACTAAACAAAATGTACTCGTGTGTTTAGTAAATATTTAATGGGTATAAGGCCCTCTTCTAGGTTGTGTGGATTCAGTAGGGAGCAAAGCAAAATATCTGTTTCTTTGTGGAGCTTAAATGGCAGTGGAAAGCGCTGATTACAAACTAATGAGGATATACCGTGATGCCAGCAGGGGTAGTGCATTGAAAGAAGGCAAAGCAACGCGGGGAACGGAAGAATGGCAAAGAGAAGCAATCATGTTTCCTTGTGTGTTCAGGAAGGCTTCTTGGAAGAGGTGGCATTTGAGCAGTGGTCTGACTAAGGCAAAAATGCTAGGCATGGGCAGGTGCAGAGGAAGAACATTCCGCACAGAGAGCATCGGGTGTGACGGTCATGAGCAGGGAGCGTTCTCTTAGCGTTGGGAGAATCTCAAGGACAGCAGTGGGCCTGGAGTGATGATCCAGGAGCATTGTGATCTGGAGTAAGTAGAGATAAGACATCAGCTCCGGGGGCTGGTGCTGTGGTGGTGTGGGGAAAGCTGCCACCTGCAATGCCAGCATCCCATGTGGGCACCTATTCGAGTCCTGGCTGCTCCACTTCCAGTCCAGCTCCCTGTTGATGGCCTGGGAAAGCAGCAGAAGAGGGCCCAAGTGCTGGGCCCCTGCACCCGTGTGGGAGACCTGGAAGAAGCTGCTGGCTTCTGGCCTTCGTCTCCCCCTCTCTCTTCCTAACTCTTCCTTTCAAATAAATAAATATTTTTAAGAATCCGTAAGTGCAGAGAAAAAAGATTGTAAGGAGGTGAGGCGGGATGGTGACACAAACCTTAATTCTCTTCCCTTTGTGTCTGTAATCTAAATTTTCCACCACATCTGTGTTGTTCTCAAGGAAAAACTAACAGACGTTTTGATCGAAAACTTTGCATGGAGCTCCTGACCTCTGCCCTGGATGCTCCCATGGATCCCACGGAGCCCGGGTGTTTAGACAGCCGCCCCCTGGCTGTGCATCACTCGGGGAACAGAGGAGAACCCCCGGCTGGGAAAGCCAGTGGGAGGTGTTGTTTCAGATGCGCTGATACCCAGAGCAGCCCTGAGTTACAGCGAGCAGCAAAGGTGTGCGTATCTCCTCTCCACGGTGTCTCTCCTGTCGCTAAGGGTTGGCTGAGCCTGAGCCCACCTAATAGGCCACAGAGATGGGAATTGATGTCTCATCTAATAAAAAGCCTTTGTATGCACGGCCTGACCCCTTCCAGGCTTTGCTGGGCCGAGGCACTAGGTGTGACCCCTTTGGGCAGTTGTGGTGGATCAAACACGCATGTTGATTCTTACACGCGGTGTGTACCAGTCTACTGCCCAAACCTGCCGCAGCCGAGCAAGCCCAGACCCGCTTGCCATGAGCTGCTGGGGGCCTGGCCTTCCACCACTCACTTACTACACACCCAGAAGTTAGAACCAAGGGCGTCATGGCCTCCCTCGCGGGTAGCTCTTGTAGGTCCCCCAGAGACCCTGATGTGTTCACAGGGCAGCCTCCGTCCCCCAGGGGAGACATTGCTACTGCTCCCCACCCCCCAAACTCCCAGCTACCAGAATGAAGGTGCATGATGTGAGGGCAAAATGCCCAGGGCCAGCATACGGGGCACACTCGGGGCACTTCTCAAGGGTTTACGCTCTGTCATCCCGATTCCAGAGTTCCTGAGTCATCAATGGATGAAAGAAAGAGAGCGCCACGGGGCAATCGATGCAGGCCTCTCTCGGTGGTCGACCGCTGTCTGACTGCCCTTCTGTAGGACTTTCTAGAACCTTCCGTGTGGAACATGATTAATGAATCCTATTATTTTGCCTCAGTCCTTCGAACAAAAGGGTTGTATTGGGTAAAATCCTGGCCAGTCCTAATACAGAAACGGACGTGCATATTCTTCTGCTAATTTTTGGTATTTGGTGTTTCGCAAATGTCTGAAAACAGCTGGATATTTTTTTCCAGGCTCTTCATTAGCCTCAGTGGTTACAAAGTCATTTTCCGAGTCAGCTTACAGTTGTCTGAATCAATGGATGGATGGACGGACGGACGGACGGACAGACAGACAGACAGACGGACAGACAGACAGATGATGGGGTGGACAGATGGAAGGGAAAGTCCGTGAGCGTCTTCTCGCTCCCCCTCGGGCTCTATTTTTATCATTGTGTGATTCTGGGCCGTTTCCTGTTATTATTGCACTTCTTGTTGTCAGAGGAAACTATTTCGTTTTAATATTAGCCCGAGCAAAACATAATTAGGAAGAGAATGTGCTACCAAAGGGGAAGCATGTCTGTGCTGCTTGGCGTGCCGAGGCCTAGTGCTCGGATAAAAACAACAATGCGACGAAACAAAACAACCCCACGTACACACACGCGTGCAGGGACACACACACACACACACACACACACAGCCTCAAAATACCCTGCCAGGCCAATCAGGAATCCAGGCGGTGTCAGGAAGCAGGCCGAGAGCAGAGGATTTAGCAGGCTTCTCAAGACCTCTGCTTCTGCTTTGGAAGAGGAGCGAGAAGAGGCCAGAGAAGGAGAGAGAAGACAGACCACGGGGCAGCCCGGAGCGCTGACCGTGACCCTGGGGCACCCTCAAGGGTGGCCGCCGGCGCGCTCTCCTAGGTCTGTCCGTTCCTTTACGCCCTTGTGCCCCTGCGAACGTGCACGTCTCTCATACCCCGTCAGGTGTCAGGGCTGCTGCCCTTGTCTCTCCCCTGCCCTCCTAACAGAAGTATTTCCACTTATCCAGCTCGACACCCACCCACCTTGCAAGGGTGGCGTCGCTGGGGCAGACACAGAACATCAAGAGTGAGGAGGCGGGGGTACAGCAGGTGGGGTCCCCACTCTGTGCCAGGCCATGCACAGTCTTTGCGCGGAGTTTGTTTTCTCTAACACTCACAGCAGTCGTCTGAGCGAGATGGTGTGGTCGTCCCCATTCTACGGATGCAGAAACTGAGGCATAGAAGGTCAAGGAAATGGCCAAGGTCACCAGGTTAGAAAGTGGTGGAGGCGATTTCCATGCAGGCACGTTTGCTTTATAGCCAAACCTGGGCAAGCATTTGGTGAAGGTTGGGACAGCAGCAGGATGGCCACCTCCCATATCAGAGTGCCTGTGTTCAAATCCTGGCTCTGCTTCCAGTTCAGTCTTCCTGGTGACATGCACCCTTGGTGGCAGCAGGTGGCAGCTCAAGGACTTGAGTCCCTGCCACCCACAGAGGAGACCCAGGTTGAGTTCCAGGAACCTGGCCTTGACCTGGTCCAGCCTTGACTGTTGCAGGCGTTTGGGGAGTGAACCAGTGGATAGAGCTGTCTGTCTCTGCCTTTCAGATACATAGATGTAAATAAAAAATTAAATCAGTGCTTTTTTTTAAAGCTTTATTTATTTATTTGAAAAGTCTGAGTTACACACAGAGAAAGTCTTCCATCTGCTGGTACACTCCCCAATTGGCCACAACGGCCGGAGCTGTGCCGATCTGAAGCCAGGAGCCAGGAGCTTCTTCCGGGTCTCCCACGTGGGTGCAGGGGCCCAGGGACTTGGGCCATCTTCCACTGCTTTCCCAGGCCACAGCAGAGAGCTGGGTTGGAAGAGGAGCAGCCAGGACTAGAACCAGCATCCATGTGGGATGCTGGCACTGCAGGCGGCAGCTTTACCTGCTACACCACAGTTCCGGCCCCAGATCAGTGCTTTTAATAACAGTCCTAATGTGCTTCATCTAACTTCGAGCCTTCATGTCCTCATTCCTGAAATAGAGATTTTCCTTGTTTTTATTCTTGTCCCCCTGTAGCTTATTTTCTGCATACTAGCCAGGAAGATTGTACCAATTAGGACAAGGCTCAACTGCCAGAAACAGAGACACAAAATAAATATCTACAGGCAGCCTGCATGAGCTCGTGTGGGTCTCCTAGGCCAAGTCCTAAGCTTCCTGCAACTCAGCCCTGAGGGATGGTCCATGTCCTCCTACTCCAATACAGTAGCTAGAGCTCCAACCATCACACCTGCATTCCAGAGAGAGGATGAAGGACAAAATTAAGAAGAAAAGTTAAAAAAAAAAAAGACTACTGTCTTTCAGGGATGATTTTGAAGGACTGTACCTTATTTTCACTCACTATCCATTGACTGGGCTCAGTCACGTGGCTCTACCCACCTGCAGGAAAGGCTAAGCAATACAGCCTTCATTCTGTGATGCCGTCTGTGCAGCTATAACAGGGGGCTATCTTAGCATGGCTGAAGGAGGGGACGGATCCTGGGGAGGGCACGCGATCTCTGCCAGAGCCCCCTCTCCCCACTGAAAGTCAGATCACGGTACTCTGCTTAAATTGGGTGACGTCATTCAGACTGGGAGCCAGAGTGCCCGCAGCGGCCGAGGAGGCCTTGCACGTCTCCTCCCTGTTATCTGTCTGACCTCACTTCCTGCCACTGTCTGCCTCACCCAGTGGGCTCCTCGCTTCCTCCCCAAGCGTCTGCTCCAGCGAATCTCTGCTCCAACAGCACTTGCTCAGGGGCCACCCGTGGACAGCAGGGCATCGCTCCCGTGGCTCCCCACCCCCTTCCCTCCTGCGGCTCCTCATCCCCCTCGCTGCCTTTAGTTTGGTTTGTTCCTGTAATCGCTCCCTCATCCCGCCTGCCATATTCTGTATGAGAGTGCTTTAAAAAGTGAGTGGAAAATAGAACACGTATTTATGTTAGCGCGAAAATTTTGAAATTTTTTTATAATATTTTTTCCATAAGCCTTTTCAATGAAAAGCTATGCACGGATCTAAAAATATTTGCATCCAAATAAACTTAGCATTTAATTCCACGTCCCACTGCCTTTCGGGGGCGCCCTCGTCTGCGCCTTTGCTTATTGTCATTTTTCTCCCGTTAGGACGGGAGCCCCCTGAAATCACAGACTTCCTCTGTCATATCCATTGCTTTATGAGCGCAGGACCTCAGCCAGTGCCAGGCATGCCCTGGGCACCCAGCGTTGAACAGATGAGTGATTGAATAAACAAACTACTGCTCTGTGCGTCGTCCAGCGTCTGGGAGGGGAGCGGTGGAGACGTGTGATAGAGACGGAGTCAGATGTGAGGAGTGGCGGTAGTTCTCTGATGGCCTCCCATTTGCTCCGCACACTGGGATGCAGACGCACACAAAGGCTCTGCCTGTCACTGTTAGGGAGTGAGGCGCGGTGGGACGGAACTTGCAGTCATTTCTCCCAAAAGCGCTGGAACTCCTTATGCTGAATCCATTTCTTCCCCGCCTTCAGCGTGGCCGCACCTAGTTGCCTAATAGATCACTTGGCTGCTGGATGTCGCCGTGGGTAGCGTGGAGCTGCAGTCCGAGACTGTGTCGGGCTGATTTAGGGTCTCCCTTTTCTTCCCTTTGTGCCCTCGCGGCGGGGGAGGCTTGTCAAGCTGTGCCTGGCCCAGTTAAATGAGGAGACCAGATGGTCAGAAAGAAAGGAATTTTGGTCCAGGTTTAGAAGGAGAGAAGCTGAGGACGGAACTCCTGCATAGTTTTTGAGCCAAGATCAGAGCACTGAGCCCTGGGGGTGCATTACTGAGGGCCTGGGCCCCCCAGCAGAGCTCCGCGAGGGATGGCCGCTCCTTTTAGTGCAAATCTCCTAGAACTTTCCATCCAACTTCAAAATGATCGGGCTGTTGCTGGGATCGTGGATATAGGAGGGTCCTTCAAAGAGTTTGTGGAAAAATGGAATTAAAAGGTACAATTATTAGGGGGTGCAAAAATGTTTGATATTCATACTTTTTTTAATAATATGCATTTTGAAGATTCCTCATATGTAGCTTTTTTTTTTCATTTCCAGAGACGGAGTGCATTGTTTTACGTTAAACTCAACAAAAAGCAAAAACAGAAACAAAAACGGGAGGTTTAAAAAAAAGTCAGTTTGGATTTGGGCTTTTAGCAAGGCGATTTTAGGGAGAAAGAAGAAGATGCGACACTGGGGAAGAAGGTGTAGAAGGAAACAAAAGCCTGCTTTTCCCACAGCAAAAGGGCAGCTGGGGCAGAACCCTGAGGCTGTTGCAAGTTGAGCTGAGAAGGGGCATCCTGGTATCTGGCACCATGGCGGCTTAGGAGGCCAGAGATGGAAAGGCAGGCGGCTGAGGGTGGCGGGGGTCCAGGCAGGTAGCAGGCTGAGTGTGAACAAGTGTCGCTGGTAGGGCAGATGGAAGGAGAGCTTTCAGAGGAACACTGCTGAGACGGGGCGGGCCTGACTCCCTGATGTCCTCTCCTAAGGCATTTTGTCCCAGCTGGCATCAAGCAGCCCTGGGTTTTAATGACTTACTGCCACGCTTGGTAGAGAACGGCTCAGCCTCTGCTCGGTGGCCTCGGATGTTAGCCCAAGGGCATAAACGCAAGAAACCACACAAGGAGACCCGGAGTGCCAGGTCGCCAGGGTTGGCTGCGCCTGTCCGGTTTCGCTCTGACTGATTGTGGCATAATCACGATGCGGTGTGTCTGTAACCGAGGTAAGAAGCACTTACATGCTGTCTCTCATGTGCGCACTCTAGCAGCTTCTGTGGCATGCGCAGGGTCACCAGTACAGAGATGAGAGGACTGGGGCGTGGTGAGATTGGGTGGTTTGCCCACGGTCCCTTGGCTGGTGAATTGCAACACTGGGACCAGAACTGGACTTCCTGTTTCCTAACGTGTTTCGCCACCTTATTTATGTGAGTTAGTTATCAACGCTGGTGAGGCATGCGTCTCCCATGTGCCGTGGTGGAAGGCAGAGCAAACCAGACATGGTCCTCCCTGGGACTCTTCTAATCTACAAAGGGAGACAGATGGATGCAGAGAAATGAGTCCACGTGCAAGTGCTCCCAGAAGCACACACTGAACTGGGTGTTCAGACGCATTCACAGATCCTAAGGGTGTTGTTGGAAGCTTCTGGAAACAAATCTCTAGGGATTTGAAGACACTCAGAAGTCTAAGTCATTGGTGTGGCTGGGGAATCTATTCCAGAGAGAAGGTGTATGTATGGGCTTGGATGTGGCCCAAAAGGAACACTGGACTGCACAGCAGGGATTTGAGATGGCGATTTGAACAACTGTGTGGCAGCGGAGAAACGAAACAGCCATAGCAAGAGTCCCTGGGCGGATTTCTCTGGCTGGGTCATGAGGCTTTTCAGACTCGTTGTAGCTGGGATCTGGAGCCATAGAGAACACTTTGTCCCAGTTGTCATTTGGCTCTGCTTTCTTCGTTTGCTCAGTGTGGCAGGTGTTGGACTTTGAATGGCCGTGGCTCTGCGAAGAGTGTTTATGAGTGTTGCACCCCGGACACCACCAGCCCCACTTCTCCAGCTTCCGGTTTTCTTCTTTGAACCGCTGCTTTTTAAAATTTTTTATTTGAAAGGCAGAGAGACAGAGAAAGAAAGGGAGAGACAGGTCTCCTCCTAGCTGGTTCATTCACCAAATACCTCTGACAGCTAGGACGTGGCCAGGCTGACGCCAGGAGCTGGGAACCCCATCGGGGTCTCCCACGCGAGTGGCACAAACCCAGTTACATGAGCCGTCCCCACTGCCTGCCAAGGTCTGCAATGGCGAGCAGAGATGGGCCTTGAACCCAAGCACTGCAGTGTAGGATGTGGGCATCCCAAGCAGTGCCTTAGCTTCCAGACCAAATGCTCACTCCATGAACTTCCTTTTCTTCCTCCCAATTCCCCTCTTGCCTGCTGGGTAAAGTTGTTCCTGTTGCCTACAACCAAAGAACCCCCAAGACTGAGCTAGGGAAATCAAAACACTTTAGGTTGCTTGGGATGTGTCTGCTGTTGTCTGTCCTCCAATTCACCTGGGCCAGAAGCCACATTGGAGGGTGAGAGGCTGCTCCATGAGCCATGGTTCTTTCTTCTTTTTTTTTTTTTTTTCTTTTTTTGACAGGCAGAGTTAGAGAGAGAGACAGAGAGAAAGGTCTTCCTTGGGTAATCCTCTGCTTGCGGCACTGGCACACCGGGTTCTAGTCCCAGTTGAGGTGCCGGTTCTGTCCCGGTTGTCCCTCTTCCAGTCCAACTCTCTGCTGTGGCCCGGGAGTGCAGTGGAGGATGGCCCAAGTGCTTGTGCCCTGCACCCACATAGGAGACCAGGAGAAGCACCTGGCTCCTGCCTTTGGATCGGTGCAGTGCACCAGCCATAGCAGTCATTTGGGGGGGTGAACCAACGGAAGGAAGACCTTTCTGTCTCTGTCTCTCTCACTGTCTAACTCTGACTGTAAAAAACAAAACAAAACAAAACAAAACAAAGCAGCAACATGTACTCTCAAGGTCACAACATTTACAACTTGATCCATCTTTTTTTTTTTTTTTTTTTTTTTTTTTTGCTGGTTTTCGCTTTGAAAGAGAGGCAGTGGAAGAGCCATGCTCTCGCCTGCCATGATGCTACTACCCTGTGAACTCATGGACAAAGGCCGGCCCTCTCCAAGCTGGTAGACATCAAGGTACCACGTTCATCTTCTGGTCAGGGTCACTTTCACCAGCAGCTGAATCACACTCGTTGTTTAATATCCTGTAATTTAAATACCCGCACGTAAGGTTTACCGCTTTTATCACATCTTATGTCACATAGCAAATGAATAGCAGTGTGGGGGCAGGGGAGGGAGGAAGAAAAACATTGTGAAGGAAGGTACATATTCGGAAAAAGCTATGCAGGAACTCCAATTTGTTTGCACCAAAATAAACTTATTTTTTAATTCTGTCTTCCACAAGTACCATTGTGTGTGTGTGTGTGTGTGTGTGCATGTATATATACAAATAGCAAATAGATACATATAAATATATCAAGGAAAAGAAAAAAGTCATAGTTATTGTAGTCATCCTTTCTGCAACGGGTCATATTTTCAGAACTGGCGTTTATTCTTTCTTCCTGTCTCTACCCCTTTGCCCTCTAGAGGCCCCTTAGCCAATCAAAATTCCTTCTCCAGTGGAATGTTCCAAACCCTACCAGTTCTGTCTTCATCGAGGTCACAGAATAGAGTATTCCTTAGAGATGGACCAAAAATTGCCTGCATTCCAGACATGCTCTTCCCTGCCTGCTCTGTGTAGTAATGACTCAGTGTGCCCTTCACAGGGTCAGTCACTCCAGCCACTATGCAATCCCCTTTCTTTGCTTGTGTTAGTGGTATGAGGACCTCCAAATGGCCAGGTGGCAGTGTTAGCTTACAGTTAAAGGAGCTATATTTTAAAGAAAGATTTAATATTTGTTTAAAAGGCAGAGAGAGAGAGAGAGAGATCTTGCATTTGCTGGTTTGTTTCAAAAATAGCTCCGACAGCCTGGTCTGGCTCGGGTTGAAGCCAGCAACTAGGAACTCTGTCCCAGCCTCCCCTCTGGTGACCCAAGCACTTGGGCCATCTTCCCAGGCACATCAGCAGGAAACTGGGTCTGAAGTGGAATAGCTGGGACTTAAGACATCCTCCAAAATGTGAAGCTGGCAGCTTAACCCCTGTGCCAAATGCTAACCCCATAAAGGAGCTATTTGTGTCCCTAGTGGACAAGCGCGTGTCCAGAGCACCTAGCACCTTCTCACATGGCTCCAAAGCTGCAGAACTCTGCAACTATCGATGTCCTCTCCTTTTGGGCAATTTCCCAACTGTGTCTAAGACATGACCTTGGCAATCAGGGCGTGCTGGGCCTCTCATACAAAAAGGAAATTCCACTTGGAAACCAAAGAAAGAAAAGGAAGAGGGAGGAAGGTTGGTTTTCCTGGAGAAGGTGATGCCACAGTGGTTTCTTGTCCTTGACCCTAGGGCCATCACCCTGGGTGTTGCCTGTGTGCTTTATGCCATATTGTGAAAGAGCTAGTATGAGAAACTGTGTTTAAGAGCAATGAGATCACATGTTTCTGGGACCTGGAGCTATACTAATTCATAAATATGAAATCTTAAAACCAGAAAAAAATTATCCTTCAATCCTGGATAGGGTCTTTTTTAAAAGTCACTTTTGTAAGGCTAAAATAACAAAAATTAGAGTTTGACAAAACACTGGGCACTTACTTCAAGACAGAACTTGATAGGGCAGGAGGAGAGATTTGCATTGGCTGGGTTCTAACCTATAAATCAAGAAAATCAATGGAGAATTTAATCCTAACTGTGCTGCACGTGGTTTCCAGTGGGCTGTGTTACCAAGGTCAGGGTTGCGGTTGAGTTCACTAGTGAGCAAGCCTGCAAAGATGGTGGCATATGCCCTTTTAGATCTTTTTGTTTTCCTAATAGCTACTGCAGAAGCCTTGGCATTCTGTGATGGAAGTTTTCAGGAATGGAAGAAAATGTAACATGAGGGTTGCATGATTTGAAAGCAGAACTCTGTCCAGGTTTTGGAGATGCTGTGGTGCTGTGAGGCGTCTTCTTCTTGCTCCTGAAGACATCGGACATCCTGGATGTTCTGTGTGTTGTCCTGAAGGATGGGGAGTCAGTAAGCTCCAAGAGAGCCCCAAAGTCATGCTGAGCCAGTGAAAACCACCGTGTCTTCACCTCGCCTTGCCGACACTGTCCTATTCCATCATTCATCCAATCCTCGGTAAAGCATTGTCGCGGAGGCTGCTGGTGCCAGTCTGTGGGGTCTTAAGTCTCAACATACCCACACCTAGCTAACTTCTGCCGGCCCCTGTATCTGTTTACCTAAGGGATTACATGAGGATTTATTTATTTACTTATTTGAAAGAGAGAGCCAGAGAGAGAGAGAAAGAGAGAGAGAGAAAGAGAGAAAGAAAGAGAGAGAGAGAGAAAGAGAGGGAGGGAGAGAAAGAGAGGGAGGGAGATGGAGAGGGAGGGAGATGGAGAGAGAGAGAGAGGAGGGATCTTCTACCTGCTGGTTCACTCCCCAAAGACTGTAACAGCTAGGGCTGGGCCAGGCCAAAGCCAGGAGTCAAGAATTCCCAGACCACCCACACGGGTGGCAGAAGCCCAAGCACTTGGGCCATTTCCTGCTCCTTTCCAAATGCAGTTTGAGAGAGCTGGATTGGAAGCAGAGCAGTTGGAACTTGAACCGGCACTTCCGTTCGGCACGCTGGAATCTTACAAGCAGTGGCTTAAACAGCGCTGCCACCACGCTGGCCCTATACCTGAAGGCTTTCCCAAAGCACACTTCCTGCCAGACGAAGTGGAGAGGAGCGGGCATTCCCTGGGAGCAGTGCCCACCAACGACTGATGCGAGTTTCCTTATGAATGCCCAGTGCCCTACACTTGAAAGTGAGACAATGCCTAAACGTGTTGCTACTCCACCTCCCAGGGTCCCTATGGGATTGGGTGCCTGTGGCCCATAGATCGTGTCTGGCTAATGAGGCACCCTTTTACGGGTCACCTCCCTTCCCTGCCTACCTCTCCCATCTCCTCCAGGGTTTCCTGCACCTCTCAGGTGAATGATCTCCATTCACATCCTCACCCAAGCACCTGCTGTGCACACGGCACCATAGCAGGGATTCACTGCTTAAGGGACCATCAGATTCTGAGATGTCAGACCCCAGTGGTGGGCTGGTGTGAAGAAGTTCGATCGAAGTTGCAGAGGCCGTTCTCACAGCTGACTTCACAGAACGACTGTGAGGTCTGTACTTGTTAAAACTCTGCGAAGAGCGCTGTTAGGCATTGTATTGATGACGCTGATGAGCTAGATGTTGGGTGTTGAGCAGTTTCTCATTACCAACATCAATTCCTGTGCGAACGAAGTGCACTCAGCTGTTAGTGCTGACAGCACTTTCGGAGGAGAAGATGAGAGAAGCTTCAGTGCTACAGCTCATTGGAATGAAGCAAAGGGCAAGGAAGAGAAGGAGCCAGGGCTGATGGGCAGGGCAGCCGATGGGTGGGAACCATGGGACAGCCCAGCAGGGTTTCTTGGTGTGCAAGCACCATCCAGGCCTCCAGCCTGACTGTGTGCATGGCACATTGTGGAGTGGGTGAACCCAGGCTTCTCTGAGTCCAAAGCCCTTTATGGAAAAGTAGCAGTGCTGAGATTTGAACCTAGGCACCACTCATTCATTTATTTGCTTCTCATTTTGCTACATTTGTCCCACACATTTTTAAATATTTATTTATTTATTTGAAAGGCAGAGAGAGAGAGCGTGTGTGCGCTTCCATCTGATGGTTCACTCCCCAAATGGCCGCATTGACTGTAGCTGCGCTGATCTGAAGCCAGGAGTCAGAAGCTTCTTCCAGGTCTCCCATGGGGGTCCAGGGGCTGAAGCACTTGGGTCATCCTCCACTTCTTTCCCAGGCACATTAGCAGGGAGCTGGATCGGAAGCGGAGCAGCTGGGACTAGAACTGGTATGCAAGACCAACACAGTTTTATTTAAATTGGAGCTTCAAAGGTTATTAGAGGACTCTCTGTATTGTATTTGTAGACCAATGATGTGCAATAAAATGTTGGGTTTGCGTAGAACGTGTGTCAGGACCAGAAACAAGAATGTGGCTCCCCTGCGATGGGATGCAGGTGAGGCCGATTAGAGGAGGAGATCCTTGGTCTAGGTGTTGACAGGAAGATGACCCTGTGCCCATGTTTGCCTCCCATCCCTCCTGGGCTCCCCGAGCACTGGGGTATGGGCAAGGCTCTGCCTTTCTTTGAACCTCATTCAGCTTCTTGGAGATCCTGGAGCCGCTCTGAGCATGGCAGAGGAGCAGGCACAGGCAGGTACGATGCAGCAGGTCTGCACGTGCCAGTTCCCTTCTGTCTCCTCTCCCAAAGGCCAGCTGGAAACAAACAAGGTGCAAGCAAGCAAGCCACTTCTCCCGTGAAGGCCACCAGGCTTGTAAACAAACAGTTCTGACAACAAACAAGATACCCTGGCCTATGCGCACACTGACCTTGGCTGTGTGGGGGACATCAGCCAGAGGGCACAGAGGGTTAGGACGAGAACCCTGGAGTTGGACAGTCTGGGTCCAAACCTTGGTTCATTCCTTATTCGTTACACAATCCATGAGCTTTGGTTACTTCATTCATGCAGCTTGAGTGATAATGTTGGTAGTAGTCACCTCCTAATGCTTTCACAAGGATAACAGGAGGTACTTTTACTGCCTGGGCACTCAACAATTGTAGTTGCTATTGAGAAGGGACTCCTGGAAGCAAGAGACAGCATCGGACAAGGGTATCATTCAATGGTCTGAGTCTGAACAGTCAACCCTTGTGATGTAGGGGACTTTGTATTTTAACTCAATGGCTACAGACATTACCATTGCCTGGTCCATGCACCCCGGACTTTCTCCTCCATGCGCTGTAACTGCTTTACTGTGCATGCCAGCGACTGCCTGCTGGGAGGATGCAACCTTGGCCAGCACATGTGGTGGCTGAATGTGCCTCTAGGCAGTGACAGAAGAGAGCTGAGGGATGACCACCGCAGCCCATCTCTCTTCCTGCTGGAGTGGGATTCTGGGACATCTCTGCAATGTGTTGATAGTCCCCCCACATGACTGAGTTCCAGCGGCCCCGACAGTACACCCTCTCCTGCCTTCTTCCCCTTCTCTGTCCCACTCTCCCATCTCTCCACCAGGATCACCTCCTAAGTAAATTAACTGCTCTGAAATCCTTCTCTCTGGGTCCATTTCTGGAGGAGCCCAAACCCAAACACTCACTGACATGTTCCTCTACCCAAGTTCAATATGGGACAAGTGCAGTGCAAGGTCTTGGGGTGTCTCTCTCTCTCTCTCTCTCTCTCACACACACACACACACACACCTGTGTGTGCTCATGAGCGTCTAGACAGCCCTCACAGGTCCCAGCACATCTTTCTCACTTGAATTATTTGGATTGGCTTGCCCAGGCCGTACTGGACTCCCTCCAAAATTCTTCCAGCCCCCGCTTTCCTTTAGTCTAGGAGACTTAACTTTGGGGCTGGCAGGCCTCAGATGGGAACTGTGCAGGAATCCGTAAAGGGTGAATGTGGGCTGCTTCTGTGAAGACAGGAGTGGAGTTTTTCTGCTCTCCAATGGGAGGAAACACCAAGCCTGCCTACCTCCTCTGAGCCTGGCGCTGAGGCTCGGACTGTTGTGTCTGAGTCAGTGTCCTGAACTGAATGCAATGATGGAAGTGGGGTGAGTGTCCCTACACGAAGCACTAACCACAGGCCCGCCCTGGGCTGGAACTCACATCTGGGCTCCCAAGTTCCTCTGGTGATTCTGTTGAGTGGAATGGATGTCATGTATGCGTTGATCTTGATGCCCAGACCTTGAGAGAAATCTGCCACGGGAGTGCTAAATCCATTCCAAGCCCAGAGGTGGAAGGAGACTGAATGATAGGAGTCCTTATCTGCTCTCTTGCTCCCTGTACAAAGAGGGAAGGGGAGAGGAACCGGGAACTCAGTGTTGCAGATCCTGAAATTAGAGGACGTAGATTTCCAGAGAAGACAGAAGCCAATGAGATAGGCGATAAAGGTGGGTGTTTATCAAAGGCCTTACCCATGCCAAGCATTGAGCTAAGTGAGCGGTTTTACACACAGTTGTGTGTACCACTCCTTGTACATACAATCTTTACCCAAGTGTAGAGATGGTGAAATGGAGGTTTAGAAAGAATTGTTTTTTTGCCCACGATTACCTGGTTGGAAAGAAAGAACAATGAGGTTTGGCCCTGGTTTATTTGACTCCAAATTTGTGTTCCTGCCTGTTGTTAATGTAGAGAGTCTGACTCTAGAACAACCATGGACGGTGGTCCTGTACCTTCATCAGCAATGAATATTTGTGGCCTGCCCAAAATATGCTAACACCTGCATGGGGGCTACAAAGGTCAGTTAAACACGGGCCCTCCTCTTTAAAATCACTGCCACTCTTTCTGTTTGTCCATTTAGTCACCGCGTTCACCTTGTCAATAATAGTCTTCCTTCACAGAATCCCCCGGAGTTGGTCTTTCCTCTTGACCATCCTGGTCGCTAAGGTGGGGTGGGGGGTGTGTGTGTGGGGGGGTGGTCCTCAGCCTCCCGTCTGACCTCTCTGCCTTCAGGTTATTAAGATAACCTCTTGAGGCACAACTTCCGTATGTAACATGACCTAGACATGACCTGACATCCATTCCTTCCCCCATCACTGGGACACAGATAGGAAGAGGATAGCATTGAGAAATAGGAGACCCAGAGTCTGGGCTTGCCCTGACATTGACCTCTGAGTGACCTTACCAAGTTGCTTATCTCTTTGGGCCTTACGTTCTGATCCATAAGATAGGAGAGTGGGATTGGAGGCTTATGGGTTTCCTGGAAGTGTTGTACGGGCCTCGTCAGAAGATTTATTAATTCATTGTTTACAAAGCTCCTACTGTGTGGCAGGCCTTGTTCTAAGACATCAGGAATAGAGCAAAGGAAAAAAGTGAAGTGACTGTTCTTGCTGCTTTTCTCAAAGGGGAGATAGTCAGGAAACACAAATTTTTGTCATGTCATGGGAAGTGCTGGGAAGAAAAATTAGCTGTGAGGCACACAGGGAGACAGTGGTGCTGCGTTAAGTCAGGTGGCCGTGGAAGAACTCCCAGTGGGGTGGTAAGTCACGTGGGATGTGCGGGAATCAGGGAGGGAGCCGTGCAGAGATGGAAGGTGGTGTTCTCCAGGCAGAAGGAAGAGCCAGCAGGGCTGGCATGGGGTCAGGTGCAGAGTGGCAGGAACTAGAAGCTTACGAGTGCACGAGCATGTGACCACGGATACCTTGGAACCCTCGCAGGATGATTGGAAGTCACTGGAGAATCTAGAGAAAAAGAATTACAAGATCCGACTTTGATTTCAAAGCACGGCAAATAGGATGCAGATTGTCAAGGGGGCACTCAGGAGATCAATTATTAAACTCTTACCAAAGCCAGATCAGAACTGGTGGTGGCTCAGACCAGGGTGAGAACTGTGAGAGAAACACTCAGAGGTGGAAAATACCGATGAGAATGGCTGATGGATGACGTGTGGGGTGAGAGGAAAAGGAAGCAAGAAAAATAGATCGGCAGTTAGCAGGGGTGCGGAATTCACGGGTTGGGGAGTGTGTATGAGAGGGAGGGGAGGGTTTTGGTTTGGCACGTGTCAAGTTCAATAGCAAGAGGAAGTGTGGTCTTTGGTCTGTGAGTCTGGAATTAGGAGAAGCGATCTGGGCCATCAGAATAGAGGTGGTGTGGAAGGCTGTGTCAGGGAAGGAGACTGATCAGGGAATGAGTGTGTGCAGAGGAAAACAGGGCCCTGGGACACAGCACCATGTAGTGACAGAAGAGAAGGGGAGAACCCAGGAAAGGAGGCTGAGAAGGAGCAACCTGTGAGAGGGGAAGGTTGAGAAAGTGGTTTTCTGAACACTGAGCGGAAAAGCTTTCGGGGAAGAGGAAGTGATGAGCTGTGGCCGGTGCTGTGGACAGGGCAAGGAAGAAGAGAGCTCAGAAGTGACTCAGGATTCAGCGTGCTCCCTTTTCTAAGAGTGGATTCAGTCAACGGGTGGATTGTGGGGAAGGCTCAGTGTGCAGGGCTCTGCATCCTTTGATCCCTTCCAGATGTTGTGGAATGGGTGCATCCAGGTTCTTGTCTGAAGTAAGAAAGAATTCAAGGATGTAGTGAAAGGTTAGCAGAGGAACAAGATTTTTTCGTTAGCCAAGTGCAAGTGCATACTGCGGAGTAAGTGAGGACACGCTCAAGAATGAGGTTCAGGGTCATCCCTTGTATGATATGGTCTAGAGGCATAGGGGTTGGTGTCTGGGTGGAGTTTAAAGAAATACTCAAAGCAGGTGACGTTTGAATACCACCCATTTCTTTGTCTTGGAAGTTTCAGAAATACCATGGCAGCAGGTATAAGACAGGGGTAGGAGTGTCAGCCATACTACTTTTATTATAATAATATAAAATTACCTATAGGTCATTATGGGGAAAACAGTCAGCAATAGTGTTGGTTATTTTAGGCCAGTGCAGGTCCAGGGTCTCAGTTTCACAGAAATGACAAATTTCTCCAGCACAAAGGTTGGAGGGGGGGGGGTTGGGTACAGTAGGTGGGGTTGTAGAGAGGGGCCGATGACTTCAGGGCTCCTTGCGTATGTCATACTCAGAGCTTGTGAGTATGTGTGCATGTGCGCACACACACACACGAAATCCAGAAGGGCAAAGAGAAAACATACCCTAAAGTTGCTATCATTGTTTTCTTGTTGGTAGGAACCCATGACTATCTCCTTAATGAGTTAGAAACATCCAGTCCCATTGAGAATAGGACAGAAGAAATTAAAAGAAACTGTTTGCATTTTAACTTTAGGATGTCAAAGATCATACCAGAAATATTAGTTTAGAAAGCCAAAGACTTTGCTTCATGATGCCAAATTTTTTCAAAAGAAAAAATATCCTTAATAGTTAGAACACTGGAAGCGAATAGGGATTTTATAAAACATGAGTTGCAGCAGTTAGAGGAATTCCAAGACTCCTTGCTCCATCGTCCACAGGGGAATGGACTGAAGAATGAGAATGGGGCATGGTCTTGAAGGCTATCTTTGGGGTTCTAGACAAAGGACAAAACTTGCCAGTTAGGGATATGGAGAGGCACATAGAAAAGACAAGAGGTCAGAGGTCAGTCTGCCCCACACCTGGGAGCTTTATGAGATCCCAAGCCATTGCCTGCAGATCGTCTGTCCCTATTTAATGAGCAATGAGTAGCATCCTCACGGGGGGAGAAACCACAGGAGCCACTCTTCCCATTGCTGTCTGGGATGATCTCCACCACTGGTCTCACTGCTTCTGTTGGGTTTTCCAGCTGAAAAGTCTCTGCTCATGCCCTGAGATTCTGCTGATCCATCCCCACTTGGATGTACTATTTTTTAATGACCCAGGACTCTTGCCAATCCCTTGAGACAGCATGGGAAAGGAGAGGGTGCTCCTGACACTCAGTGGGATCAGGAAGTGTAGAAGCGAAATTCTTCAACACTTAATGCTTGCATTGGGCTTTGCAGTGATAAGATGCACTCTGGTTCCCTAAGATTCCATCTGAAAAATGGTTTCTGCTCTGAAAATTGTGGGGAAGTCTTGTGGTATTAGTTCCAGCATGGGAAGTGCTTTCAAGTTGTCACTCCCATCTCTATAATAAGAAGAAAGCTGAATAATTGAACATCTATGGCTTTCCTTAGACTCATCACAGAGATCAGGTTGTAAGGGAAGCCACTATCCTTAAATCTGAATAATTATCAGGAAAGCCCAAAGAGCACAAAACAAGGATTCTATGGGAATTCGAAGCTCATTATACCTATAGCTACAGCAAAAGTAAACACAGCCCAACCTGTAACCAAATTAACATGCAAGCTTACACTAGAGCCCTATTTACCTTATTTCCTATTCACTGATACAGCTATCTAATTATCTAAAAAAAACTACATGACATGCTAAGAGAAAGGGGAAATGCACAGTGTAAAGAGACAAACTATGCATCAGAACCAGACCCAGGTATGACACAGGTCTTGGAACTGTCAGCCAGGGGATCAAGGGCCACCTCAGCAGGGATAGTCATGTTGATAACATATACCCTTGGTCTCATGTAATGCAAATGGAACTTTACCTTAGTAGTCTTCATCAGAGAATACCCCATCTGGTCTAATCTAACAACATCTTTAACCTTACTGAAGGACATTCTACAAAATCATTGACCCATGCTCTTTAAAATTGTCAAGGTCATCAGGCCAGCGCCGCGGCTCACTAGGCTAATCCTCCGCCTTGCGGCACCAGCACACCGGGTTCTAGTCCCAGTCCGGGCGCCGGATTCTGTCCCGGTTGCCCCTCTTCCAGCCCAGCTCTCTGCTGTGGCCAGGGAGTGCAGTGGAGGATGGCCCAAGTCCTTGGGCCCTGCACCCCATGGGAGACCAGGAGAAGCACCTGGCTCCTGCCATCGGATCAGCGCGGTGCGCCAGCCGTGGTGGCCATTGGAGGGTGAACCAATGGCAAAAGGAAGACCTTTCTCGCTGTCTCTCTCTCACTGTCCACTCTGCCTGTCAAATAAATAAATAAAAATAAAAAATTAAAAAAAAATTGTCAAGGTCATCAAAAACAAGAAAGTCTGAGGAACACCATCAAGAGGAACAAAAGCCTAATGTGCTGTGCTGGATGAGATCCTGAAACAGGAAGAGGACTTTTAGTACAAACTAAGAATTTGTGATTAAAGCATGAGTTTTAGTTAATTTATGAGCACTGGCTCAGTAGTAGTAGCAATACTACCATAACTGATATAAGATGTTAAAAATGAAACTGGATGCGGGGTATAATGGAAATCTCTGTACTATTTTTCCAATTTTTCTGTAAAACTAAAACTGTTCTGGAAGTCAAGTTTATTCAAAGAAATGAAAAATTTGACAATGTGTTTGCTGGTGATCACCAGCCAAGGCGTTTGCAGCTCTGATAAAGCATGCTTTTATTTCATGTTATTCTGTCTTGACTCTTCAGTCTAAGGAAGTCAGAGGTTCAATTTATTCTTGGTCCACTATGAAAAAGACCTGGGTGAGGAGTCGGTGTTTAGTCTAGCAGTTAAGATGCCTGCATTGCACATTGGAGCACATGGGTTCAATGCCTGGTTCCAGTTCCTTACGCCAGCTTCCCAGACATGCAGATCTGGGAGGCAGCAGTGATGGCTCAGATGACTGGGTCCCTGCCCCCAGTATGGGAGAACTGGATTGTGATCCCAGCTCTTAGCTGTAGCTCTGGCCACGCCCCAGCTGTTGCAGGCATTTGAGTAGTAAGCCAATGGATAGGAGCTGTCTTTGTCTCTTTGCCTCTCAAATACACAAATAAAACCACACACACACATACACACACACACACATACACAATGCACACACACACCAGGAGAAAAGGCTGCCAAAGTTGAATTTCAAAAAGCAGGAAATTATGGTTGTGGAGAGTAAAGTCTACCACTTAGTAGCTGAATGACCTTAGATATGTTATTTAATCTCTCTGTGTCTCAGTTTCTTATCTGTAAAATACAGATTAAAAATAAGAATATCTAGCTTACGAGATTGGTACCTGGGCTAAGTAAATAGTATGAGGGTACTTCAAAGAAGTTCATAGAAAAATATAGTTAAACAAATAAAAGTATTTTGGTGCAAAAAGTTTTGAAATCCATCCATAAGGCTTCAACGAGTTCCTTCAAAATGCATCTTATGAAAAAAATCTATGCATGGATTTCAGATCTTTTTGTACCAAATAAATTTATCTTTTAATTGCATTTGTCTTTTATTTTTCTAAAGTATCCTCTTGTGTGCATGCTGCTCACTACACTGTCTAGGACATAGCAAGGACTGTACAGATCTGTGAAATCAATAAGGGGCAGCATCTGAAATTAGCAGTCTTTGGGGAAGCAATAGGATCTATGGCTGGCCTATGCACTGTTTTTCCATTACACAGCAACAACAGCATGGGGTGGGTATTTGCCTGGTGGTTAAGATGCCCGCATCCCATTTTGGAGTGCATGGGTTTGAGTTCCAAGAGTCCCAGCTCTGCTCCTGATTCTAGCATACCCCAACGGAGTCCTCACCACTCACGTGGGAGTGTTGATTTTCAGGCTACCAACTTTGGCCCCTGGCCCTGGGGCTACTGCACAGCATTTGGGGAAGGAGCCAATGGATTTGAACCCTGTCTTTGTGTCTCTGCCTCTTAAGAAAACAAAATAGAATATAAAACAAAAACAAATCCCCATAATTGTCCTGAGTGTTTATTTAATACTAAGTGAGCAAACTTTATTTGTCTGGTATCACACTAATAGCTTGACTTGCCTATAATTAATATAATCACTAATAGCACACACTGTTATTTTTTTTGTTTTGTTTTAATAAGAAGTGTCTGCTCAGGCCACACTGGACTTATTTGGCCTGTCTGTGAAATTTTATTGCTCTAAAATATCCTCCTTTCCCTGGTCCAAGCAGATTCTCAAGTGGAAATGAAGTTACTACAGGAAAGCCGGTTTCAGGCTCTTGGAAACCCGCAGTGGCGCTTTTTAAGGAAGCTATTTCCAGCCCTCCCAGCTCCTTCCTTAGTCTCTCTGAGCCGCTTTAGCTTCTCCCATCCGAAGGATGAAGTGTCACACCTGGCGAACTTGCATGGATCAGGTTCTGATGATGTGTGTGTTCAGGAAGTTGAAAATGAAGAGCCAGGCAGGACGGACTCTGACTGACGTCTCTTTGTGACAAGTCTGCTGCTGCAGCTAGGGCTGTTTTTCCGACCATGAACCTCAGATGAGGATCTTCTGTTCTAACGTCCCCAGTTATTTTCCTTGGTTGAAGGTGTGGTCCTGGTGTCTGGAAAGCAGTTTGGATGTTCATGGTGGTTAAAGCTATCCAGAGGAAAAATAAAAAGTCACCATCAAGTCTTGAGACCAGACTATTGGGTGTCTCATATCCTGGTTCCAAATGCAGAAGCCAAAGGGTTCGACAAAGGCAGAATTGTTGGAGTAACTGACAGTCGCCCATGGTGACTTAGGGTCCTATGCCTGTTTGGAAGTCTGAGACCTGGTGTTTCCAAAAATCAGTCTCATTATTTATTGTCAGACTTGATGCATTCAATATGGCTGATCTGTGAAGTTGAGAGCAACACCAGAGCAACCCATTGCTCAATTCCCTGTCGTGCTGTCACCTCTTTTCCTATGACTGTCTCAGCAGATGGTCCCAGCTCCTAGCAAATCTTACCCTACTTGAGGAAGCAACACGTCTATTTTTCAGTGACAGTTAAATTCATGGCCAAGTGCACTGGATTCCATCTCCTTCTTACTATCATACCTGTGTCTTCCACTTCTCTCTCAGCCCCTATCTCATGCTCTCCCTGTAATTTTCTTAAGCTAATGTAATTCCTTCCTCAATAAAGACCCTCTTGGTCTTTCTTTTTTTTAATTTTTATTTTTAATTTTTATTTTTTGACAGGCAGAGTGGACAGTGAGAGAGAGAGACAGAGAGAAAGGTCTTCCTTTGCCGTTGGTTCACCCTCCAATGGCTGCCTCGGCCGGCGCGCTGCAGCTGGCGCATCGCGCTGATCCGAAGGCAGGAGCCAGGAGCCAGGTGCTTCTCCTGGTCTCCCATGGGGTGCAGGGCCCAAGCACTTGGGCCATCCTCCACAGCACTCCTGGGCCACAGCAGAGAGCTGGCCTGGAAGAGGGGCAACCGGGACAGAATCTGGCACCCCGACCGGGACTAGAACCCCTGTGCCGGCACCACAGGCGGAGGATTAGCCTATTGAGCCGCGGCGCCGGCCCTCTTGGTCTTTCTGTATTTGGTCTGACACCACCTCAACCTGATCAGTTCTTCATATGATTTCCAAAGTGACACAGTAAAGATACATCAGGATTGTATACTGACAACTGATTTATGTAATTAGTTTTCCTTGATGTCTTTCAGGGTACATGAAGAAGTAGATATTGGCAGGTCTTTCTTTGCTGAGGGAAGCAATGGGATTGACAGCGCTAGACAATTGCTCAGTTGTCCTGCATGAGAAAGGGGAAGCGAGGAGGCTGGTGGGATGCATGATTCCTGAGCGTGACTCTAGAGCCAGGCTTTGCAGGGAAAGGCCCCGGAGAAAGATGGGAACTCTGCAGGCAGCCAGGGGAGGGACTCAGGGTTAGGGATCTGGGGACTGAAATCCTGTCCACCCTGAAATGTGGCTTCCTCCCCGGTCTCACCCAAGGTGCCTTCCGTTTCTGTAGTCAAAAGTCTACATTTCTCTACAAACACAGCAAAATCCTGCATCTCTCATTCAAGTTTTGTGGAGGGAATTGTTCTTCTGTGGGTGTGGACGGAAGCACTGAGTTGAGCTGCAAGAATGAAAACTGGCAACGTCAACCACAGAGCTGATGTGAGTGAGCCAATCTGTGTACGCACCAACCCCGTCTTCCTGTTCCTCTGATGCAGTTTTCATGGATCCCCATTCAACATAGTGTGATGGGGGGACCTGAAACATGTAGCATGCGAAGCCAGATTCTTCTTGTTCTGGGTTCCACATACCTGTCCTTCTCTCTCTCTCTCTCTCTCTCACACACACACACACACTTTATGCTATAATTCTAACAGACTGCCACCAGAATATGCTGTTTCATCCTAACTAGGCTGTTCTTTTTCTGCTTGTTTAGTTGGAAAATATCTCCTTTTTCTCCCTCCAGCAGACTTATGTACTCTCTCCTCTGGTATCCCATTTTTACCTTGAAGGTATACATGTTTGTTGTCGTGCACATTGTCTTGTAATTGCATGCTTGCAAACGCATCTCTCTGATAGGACCACAAGCTCCTACAAGCCAGATACAGGTTTATCTCTGTGAAATATTTCTAGCAGCTAAAAGAGTTAAGAATTTATGCTGATGTTGGATGAGTAACTTTATCTTCTATGGCTTACAAGTGTTCTACAGATAAGGTACTGAAGAAAAAATAACTGATAACAGGAGAAGAAAAATGCTCTCTGGTTTCTCAGAACCTTGCCCTAATACTTCTTCATAAAGCCTGTTATGTTGGTGGTGGTCAATAAACTGGGATTCTCAGCATTCAAGCCTTTATGTCAGCCCCTCCAACTCTGACCCTGGGTTTGGCCATGCAACTGGCTTTGACCACTGGGATATTGATAAGCATGATGGGAGTGGATGCTTGATGAGTGCTTATACATTAGCCTTGCCAACTTGCAATGATCTCTCTAGAACTCAGATGCCGTGTTGTGCGCAAGTCCAAGCAGCCCCATCATATGGCCAAGTCCACGAGGAGAAGAACCGAAGCCCTGGATGATGCCCCAGGTGAGGAAACTGGCAGAGACTGGCACTGTCTGCTGCTATGTGAATGAGACACATGGACTGTTCAGCCCTTCTAGTACCTTAGCCATTACTGCTCAAAACAGAAGAACCACGTGGTCAGTCACACAGTTATGAGAAAATAAATAGCTGTTTAAAGATACTAAATTTTAGGGGCTGGCTCCATGGCTCACTGGGTTAATCCTCCGCCTGCGGCGCCAGCATCCCATATGGGCACCGGGTTCTAATCCCGGCTGCTCCTCTTCCAGTCCAGCTCTCTGCTGTGGCCCGGGAGTGCAGTGGAGGATGTCCCAAGTGCTTGGGCGCTTGCACCCACATGGGAGACCAGGAGGAGGCACCTGGCTCCTGGCTTTGGATCGGCATAGTTCCAACTGTGGCGGCCATTTGGGGAGTGAATCAACGGAAGAAAAAGGAAGACCTTTCTCTCTGTCTCTCTCACTGTCTGTAACTCTACCTGTCAAATAAATAAATAAATAATCTTTAAAAAAATACTAAATTTTCAGGTGATTTGCTTTGCAGCAATAGAAAACAAGAATATCCCTTTGGTCAACACCCATAATTAAAATGCTTCTAGTGCATCAGTCTAAACATCAGAAACTGAATTAGTACTCCCTCATTTCAGTCGTACACATCTACAATCTAAGTTGTACGTCTTTAGTAATACACGTGGCACAGAGTGGATTCCTTGGTAAACACAGTCTGAGATAGGCATTAGCACACAAAATGTTCCTTAGGGAGTACTCTGGGGACCAACGCCTGAGGAAGTGTCGGTAGGAAGCAGTAGGGGCAGAAGTAGAGTCCAGCTGTGGTGCTGGCCCACTGACCCTTGACTCACCCACTGGGAGCTCTCAAGCTGGAGTAATCCTTCAGGTTGTCCGCAGTAGGACCCAGATGGCCGAGCCTTTATGTTCCATGTCGAACAGTCCTTGGGTGTGGGCCACCCAGGAGGGGGCGCCATCTTGACTGCAGCCACCCCGTGGGCAATGTGCAGCTGAGGCCATCTGCCCAACACCGTCAAAGCCAGCCAGGCGATGCATACTATAACTGAACGTGACTCAGCACACGCAGCCCACGTCCACTAGGGCAAGACGTCATTCTTTTCATCTGACAGAGAGGACATAGGAAGTTTAGGTAAATGTCTCATAGGCAAGGAATAAACTCCAAAGGAAACAATGATTCTTTCCTATATTTTCTTTCTTTTTTTTTTTTTTTTTTTTTGACAGGCAGAGTTAGACAGTGAGAGAGAGAGAGAGACAGAAAGGCCTTCCTTTTCCTTTGGTTCACCCCCCAAGTGGCCTCTATGGCTGGCGCTGCGCTGATCCAAAGCCAGGAGCCAGGTACTTCCTCCTGGTCTCCCATGCAGGTACAGGGCCCAAGCACTTGGGCCATCCTCCATTGCCTTCTCGGGCCACAGCAGAGAGCTGGCCTGGAAGAGGGGCAAGCAGGACAGAATCCGGCGCCCCAATGGCACCGCAGGTGGAGGATTTGCCAAGTGAGCCGCGGTGCCGGCCCTCTTTCCTATATTTTCACTCTCAGTGGCTGTAATGGTTGGGGTCTTTTAACAACCACTCCAAAAAGATCTCTGAGTTCTCTTTTTTCACATCTAAGCTGCTATTACTGACATCAAGTTCACAAAATCACTCTTTAAAAACATTTACTTGTTTTATTGACTTGAGAGGCAAAGAGATTCAATGAGACAGAGACAGAGAGATTCCCGTCCACTGTTTCATTCCCCAAATGTCCAAACGTTTCCAAGCTAAGAGCCAGGAGCCAGGAACTCAATCCAGGTCTCCCACGTGGGTAGTAGGGACCCAAGTACTTGAACCATCATCTGCTGCCTCCCAGGGTGCGCGTTAGAAGGAAGCTGGGGTGGCGCTGTGTGTAGCTGGTTAAGCTGCTGCCTGCAGCTCTCCCCTCCCCTCTCCTCCCCTCCCCAACAAAGAAGTACAAAAGGGGAAAGCTTCTGTTGTCCAATTTCCTGCTTGAATGGGTTAGTTGTCAGCACTGCAAATACTTAATAAGAGCTAAACTCAATTCAGCCCATGATGACGGTATTAAAGTATTTTTATCATGAAGTGGTATCATAGATGAGTGTAGGAAAGTACATTTTCTTGTGCTTTACAGCCCTTGAATTCTGTCAGTTTTTGAAATTCCACTCTGCTTTCCTGTTTATGGAAGTTTCTGTTTGTTGCACTGAAAGAGACTTTGACCATAAAATGTAACTAAAGAAAGCATAATGACCACACCCACTCTCTAGCAGTTACCGGATACCTACCAGCTAGTTACTACTCATGCTTTTCCCTGTAGCTCTTCCCCAAACCTTTGATGAAGTAAGTGTACCCCCTCCTCCTCCTCCTCTTCCTTTTCTCTTCTTGGTCTTGGCTTTACTGAGTTACCACTCACCTATTTAAAGTATACAATTCAGTGGTTATTAGCACATTCACAGAGTTGAGGAATCATCGTCACCACAGTCAATTTTAGAATTTTTTCATTGCTCACGAATGAAAATTCGTAAGCTTTAGCTGTTGCTGTGGTTTGAGTGCAGCATCCTCTCCCACGTGCATGGTAAGCTCAATGCCCAGTGTGACGGTCTGAACAGGTGGAGCTCTGAGGAAGTAATTTGGTCGGGAGAGCTCCACCTTCATGAACCAACCGTTGCCCTATACAAGCAGCTTCAGAGCTTCCCCCCTTGCCCTTCCACCTGCCACCATGTGAGGGCGCCACCACAGGCTGCCATCTTGGAAGCAGAGAAAGCTTTTACCAGGAACAAGTGCGAGAGGTCTTCCCAGCCTCCAGAATTGCAAGATGCAAATGTTGGTGCTTTTACTGTCACCCATTGTGTTAGAGCAGCGCAGCTGGGCTAAAATAGCCGTCGTCCCCAGTCCCCCATCTGCCCCGTTCCTAGACCGCTATGAATCTTCTATCTCTGTAGATGGTCCCATTCTGTACAGTTCACGTGAATGGAATCACACACACTGTGGAGTCTTTTGTGGCTGACTTCATTCATGCTGTCACATGAATCTCTTCACCTCCTTCTATGGCTGAATAATAACATCCCTTTGTGTGCATATATAACATCTTGTTTGCCCATTTGTCACCTGATGGGCATTTGTGCTGTTTCTGCCCTTTTGCTATGGTGTCTCATAGCCAAACATTATATACAAACTTTTCTGATAATGTATTTTTAAAATTTCTCTTGGATATATAGCTAGGAGTAAAAGATGTGAAGTCAAATGGTAACTTTCTGTTTAACTTCTTTAGGAGCTCCCAGAAGCAGTTGTCTGTGCCAAGGATCAGAAGCCACAAACACGCATTAGCGGGCTTTTAGCCTACAAGGAAGAGAAATCTCGAGTCAGATTTGTAGAGAGTGAGGTGAGTTTTTGTGATGTCTGGGTTTCTCCGAGTGCGCATTGTAGCCTTCAAGGGAGAGGTTGTACCGTCTCATCTGTGTCACTGTCCTCTTACAAATACGAAAACTCCTCTCAGAGAACAGTACGGTTGGAATCCCGTGGTGAGCCTGCATTTAAAGGGCCAGTAAACAGAAAGAGCTGATTGTGGAAACAGAAGGAGACATCACCATCACATCCTTGGTGGAAAGAAACACCAGGGTGAAAATACTTACAGCAGAAAGGTCAACCGCCGTCATTACTGAAAAGGGTTTTCTAGGGCGTGGCCAGGGGAAGGTACCTGGGGATTCTTGGCAGTTTCAGGGGAGAGGCGGTGGGAGAAGCCGGACTGCAGGCTGACAGAGTGCAGGGGCCGTACCTGCTTTGAAATTGTGCTGTGAAGAAGATGGGGAGGCAGTGGAGTTAAAAAGTCGAGGAAGGGATGGCCGTATGGGCAGGGACGGCAGGAGAGATGGTGCTGAGCCATGAGAGCGATGCAGGTCAGGGGATAGGTTCCATCTGGGGGGGGGGGGGGTCTAATCCCACCTTCTAGAATTTTCCATGGATTATACTCAGAAGTCGTAAGGACGTGCTAGGACACAACTGCTCTCCCCCTCTCCTTCCCATCTGCCTCTCCCAGCACATGATCTGTGGGAGGAAGGTGACCTCAGGGCTCTCCCTCCCGCCCCACCACCCCTCAAAGCAGTTCTAAGTGCCAAGGGTCAGAAGACACGGAGGGCATTAGCAGTCTTTTAGTCTGCCCCACCCACTTACCTCTGGAGCCGAATCCTCAGAGGCTGAGTGAATCTGAGGTCTCTGAATTTTCTCCGAGCCTTCACTGAAGCCTGCAGGGAAGGTGTTCTTTCCTGAGCAAATTTATCCTATAGTCCATGTTTTCCCTTCACAGCCCCCGAAGCCTTCCGAATGGAAATGCCAGGAAATAGTTCATTGTTTCTTAAAGCGGAAGCGATAGTGCTTTCGGTAAGGCTTTGCCGTTCCAGTTAATAGCCTGGGCTTAGAAAGCTTGGCGGGGCTTTCCTCGGAGGGGAAGGAAAACCCCACTGCACACACTCACACTTACCGCAGCCCCGGGCTGATAGCAGAGGCATTTTAATCAAATCCAGCCTAGAAAGGCAGGTTTTGTTACACTGACTCCAACTGATAATTAGCTACAAACGTTTGACAATCTCAGGGAAAAGAAAACACACACACACACACACACACACACACACACACACCACGTTCGGCATGGCTACATGTGGTTTAGAATCCGGATTACAAATGTTGGGGGTGGTGAGGGGCAGAGAAAGCTGTACTTTCCAGTAAGATGAGACCCTTTACTGTGCACCACCAGGATGCCTTCTGGACTCCAGCAAGGCTCTGCTTCTAAGTAAGCGGCTGCAACGACTCAGTGTGGCCGGCAGAGGAGGACTGGCCCAGGCTCCCTCGGCAGTGAATGTGGCCCTCGTGCAATCCAGGGACAGCAGAATGTACCTTTGCATCCAAGACTTCCTCCACTTCCACAGCGCTTCTACATTTTCCCCGGATGTTTGCACCCAGGGAAATTCTTCTTATTGGAAGAGCAAGACAGGTGCTCTTACCTGGTCTATGGAGGTCATGGGGTTTGCCTACAGTCAGATGAGTTTGGGTGGGAGGAAGGTGTTTCCAAGTTTCCTGGCAAAATTGTCTGGAAATTTAACCATCAGACTATACCTAGGGGACAGAGGTTAAGAATCAAAAGCTCTGGAACACCGGCCTGCACTGTGGCGTAGCGGATAAAACTGCCGCCTGCAGTGCCAGCATCCCATATGGGTACCAGCTCAAGTCCCAGCTGCTCCACTTCTGATCCAGCTCTCTGCCACGGCCTGGGAAAGCAGTGGAAGATGGCCCAGGTCCTAGGGCCCCTGCACCGGCCTAGGGGACCCAGAGGAAGCTCCTGGCTCCTGGCTTTGGATTGGCCCAGCTCCGGCCGTTGTGACCATTTGGGGAGTGAACTGGCAGGTGAAAGACACCACCCCCCCCCCCCCCCGCCTCTCTGTAACTCTGCCTTTCAAGACAACTGCATCCCACATCAGAACGCATGGGTTTGAGTCCCGACTCTGGCTCCTGACTCCACTTCCCTGTCAGTGCTGACTCTGAGAGGTAGCAGTGATGGCGCTATTAATTCGAATCCTGCCACCCACAAGGGAGACCTGGATTGAGTTCCTTGTTCATGGGTTCAGCCCTGGCTCAGTCCCAGATCTTAATGGTGAGCCAGTAAAGGGGAACTCTCTCTCTCTCTCTCTCTGTCTTCCTGCTTCTCAAATTCAAAGCAAATTTAAAGAACCAATAGCCCCGCTTTTGGAGATTACGTTCTGATAAACCCATCATGAGTTGAAAACATCCCAGGTGGAAAAATGCATTGAGTCTCTCTAACCTATGGAACATCACAGCTCAGCCACACAGCCCACTGCAGAGTGCTGGCTGGGACCGTGCCCACTGCCGCCTCCCGGTGTCAGAGGTGGCATCCCACCACAAATCCGCAGTCCAGGAAAAGACCCAGCGTCAGAGCTGATGTACATGTTCTGCCTATCAGTTTTGCACCATTGTGAAGTCAAAAGTGTGTTGAGTCCACCTCTCTGAAGTGGGGGCGTTCGGGGATCGTCTGTGACTCATTATCAAAGTTCTTGGTGTGATCCCGGCTTACTGTGAGACTCACAGGTGTTACAGAATACCCATCAGCTTAACCTGTTGTTTACCTAATCTAGTAGAATCTGCAGAGTTAATTAACCTTTATGGGAAATCACACAGGAGTACAGGATAATTTGAGTTCTTCAGGTTAGCACGATTGAATAATTTACTCTTGGAGTGCATTTATTTAAAATGAAGAAACCTGTGAGGCATATGGATCCCTCTTATAGACTCATCACACCTTAAAAGGAATTTCCAGGCCATTATTTTAATTTTCTCCCCTGAAAACCCCATGAACTAGATAGTACTTAGCCCTGAAGGCCCACAGAGATCTCAGCAACTTTGTTAAGCAAGACCTTGAACCTGAGTCTACTAATACTAACTATTCTATGTCTTCTCTGGTTTGGAAGCAGAGCACTGTACCTCCAAAGTTCTCTCTTCAGTGTAGCTGTTCAAAAAATATGTTCTTCTGCAAAAACATAAAGCACATGACTCAATACCAATCCACGTCTTCAGTCTAGAATCCAGACCATTAAGTATGCAGCAGGGCCGGCTTTGAAAGAGGCCTCATAAAAACACAAGGTTGAAATTGTCTCTAAGGATTTTAGCTAAGTAGACCGAATCTAGTGGGGAAAATAAAATCTTTTCCCAGAGTTTCACGGGAGTGGAGGCTGAAAGGCTGAGAGCTTGTGAGAAATAACAGATACTTTAAGAAATATCTGAATAGGAAGAGGAGAATAGCAGAAGTAAAGGGTTTTTACAAAAATGAATAAATAAAAATGGCACAACATTTGGAATATTTTTTAAGAATCATATAATTTTAGGACTGAAAGGGACCAGAGAAAGCATTCCAAACTCCCCTTCTTTTATAAAAAGAACAAAATTTTGAGTCACCACCAGAACTAGCTATATCATTTGTGGGGTCCAGTGAAAAACACGAGCTTGGAGCTCCTAGTTCGGAAATGATCAATGTCAAGATGGCGACAGCAGATGCTAAGCAAGACGTGATACCCTTTGAAGTTCAGGGCCTCAGCTGACTGTGCAGGTCACGTACCTAGGAAGCCAGCCCTGGTCATGAAATTATCAACACCTTCCATTTATATGGTGCTTTCTACAGCCTCTTCATAGCTCATCTAATTTAAGTTTCATAAGAGCTCAGTGGAGTAGAATGAGCATTGTTTTCTTTTAAAAACATTTGCATGCAGGAGTGAATTTATCAACCATGACATTCTCGTTGACCAAAATGACACTATGTTCTTTGCACCATTTTTGTTAAATATCATGGTGTTAGTAGCTGCTGATAGATTAAATAGGGAGCAGTTAATTTACTCGTGGATTTTCATTCTTTAGCACCTATTATGAGCAGAGAACTCTGGGAAATATTTCAGACATCACCATAACTCAGTGAAGAACATGAGTTACCCCCCATTCCCAACGTACCAATGAGAACAATGGAAATCAGAGAAGTGAAGTTAGACATTAGACATTAGGTCACAGATTGACTAATGAAATAATTGGGATTAGTACACAGATTGCTAGACCATTAGTCCATGATGCCTTTTGAAAAAGTTTTGAGGGGGTAGAAATTTGGCATAACAGTCAAGATACTGCTTGAGATGCTTGAATTCCATATTGAGCGCTTGAGTGTTGAGTCCTGGTTCTGCTCCCAATTTCAGGTCCTGCTCATGTGCACCCTGGGAGGCAGCAGGTGGTGGTCCAAGAACTTTGGTCCCTGCCACCAACATGGGAGACCCAGGCTGAGTTCTGGGCTCCTAGCTTTGGTTACTGCAGACATTTGGGAGTGAACCAGAAGATGGGAAATTCCTGTCTGTCTCTCTCTCTGCCTTTCAAATAAATTATAAATAAAACATTTCAAGGTAGTATAACTTTTTAAGCATTGTTCTCTAAAATAAGATACAAATATAAATATTAAATTGTCTTCCAAGAAAATTAAGGTCAAATCAATGAACAAATCATTATTCTCCCTTTTCTACCTCTCTTTTCGCTCTCTTTCTGCTACAGTCTCTAGAGAGAATAGGAGAATAAATAGGAACATTCTGTACATTTTCGAGGATTGCCTTAATAACTGAATTAAAGTCAGTGAGTGGATCTGAGATCCGCCCCAATGGCAGAGACGCTGACTGCTCACTACACAGGCATGAGCTCTCCCCACTTCCTAGCAAGTTGAGAAAAGTCATGTGACTATTTCTGGCCAACGGGCCACAAACAAACGGGCATCATCCCCAGGTGGAGGTAGCGAGAAGCTTCCTCCTTCCTTCCTTCCTTCCTTCCTTCCTTCCTTCCTTCCTTCCTTCCTTTCTCTCTCTCTCTCTTTCTCTCTCTTTTTCTCTCTTTCTCTCTCTCGCTCTCTTTCTTTCTTTCACAGGCAGAGTTAGAGAGAGAGAGAGAGAGAAAGGTCTTCCTTTTCCGTTGGTTCACCTCCCCAAATGGCCGCTACAGCCGGCAGATCCGAAGCCAGGAGCCAGATGCTTCTCCTGGTCTCCCATGCGGGTGCAGGGCCCAAGCACTTGAGCCATCCTCCACTGCCTTCCCGGGCCACAGCAGAGAGCTGGACTGGAAGAGGAGCAACCGGGACAGAATCCAGTGCCCATATGGGATGCCGGCGTCATGGGTGGAGGATTAGCCAAGTGAGCCATGGCGCTGGCCCCGAGAAGCTTCTTTCTAACACGTTGGCTCTCTTTCTCCTGAGCTCAGTGACTCCAGAAGCCATGTGTGGAGATAACTGAATCACAGATGGGGACACAGTGGGCTCCTGAGTTACCACTTGGATGGGAGTTTCCCTGCAGAGTCATGGGATCTGTCATGGCTTTCGGTGGGCGAAACAGATGTTCATGTGAAAGTCCCTGAGACGTGGGCGACTGCCACCTCATGCTGGCTAATACACTTCTACCTAGGGGAGCCCCTGAATCCTGTTGTGTTTCCTGTTCCTTGTTGGTTTTTTTTTTTTTTTTTTTTTTTGACTCCCTGACTATAATTAACATTTATAAAGGCTTTCACAATTCTTTATGCTGCTTTTGGTTTCTCCTGAAAGCTGCTAAGAGCTGTCCAGGTTATGCTATTTTCAGAAGCTGAGGCCTCAAGCCATTTGATTTTACTCTAAAGGCATGGCGTGACCCAGAGGGTCCTAGGAACACCCAGGGTCTGTCTTGGACAGCTGCGCAGCCTTTCTAGTACAAAGTGCATGCAGGAGAAATGTGATTAAGCACTGAAACCAGAGGCAGATGTTTATCTATCTGCTATTCCAGGTACTTGTTTATAGGGAGATTTTAACAGGGAAAATATTTTAGTTACTTGTTTGCTTTAGTCAGGGATAGTACAGGAAAAACTAAGAATTCCTAGGCATGACCATAAATCTCACTTTTACATAGCAATATAGAGCAGTTTTGGAAAACAAGATAGCATGAGGTGTGATCATCACGTGGGAGTGACACTGACTTGTACCAGAGACATCCAGGGGGTGTGGGTTATCGTCAGGTGAGAGGTCCTCCGCAGAGGCTGAGCTGTGGCCAGATGTCCCTCGAAACATTTACATCTAAGAGAGCAGCTCTCACCTCTTACCTAGGCACTAATGTGGAACATTTTGCATGATGTCTTAGTTACCACGGGCTGTTGGCTGTTTAAAAAAAAAAAAAAAAAAAGACCATAACTGAGATGCCTTGTGCAACAGCAGTGCCTTTGGTTCCCAGTTCTGGAGGATGGAAATCCGTGATTGTGTCAGCAGCATGGTCAGCTTCCAGTGAGGGCCCTCCTCTTGCTTGGTAGCTGGCTGCTGTCATGCTGTGTGCTCACACAGCTGCTTCTCTGTGCATGCGTGGAGAGAGACAGCAGTTCTGTTTCTCTGGTGTCCCGCAATAAGAGCACCGATCCCTGCTGACCTCCTCTAAACCGAATCACCTCTCCAAAGACCCTTTCAGTAGGGGGTAGGGCTTCAACACATGGTTCGTGAGTTCGGTGGGGAGGGATGCAATTCAGTCCCATAGCAGGTGGGAAGTACAGACTTTACAAGCAGAACTACTTATTGCTAGCGACTTTACTAAGAGAAGGTGGCTGACATTTGCAAGCAGATAGAAGGTTCCTGAAACAATCCATGTGGCAAGTGAGTAGTCTGGAATTTGGAGACGGTAGTGAAAGAGAGAATATTCAGGACTTGGGAATGAAGTGGAAGACGTACAGCACGACCATGCCAGGGGGCCTGGAGCTTGGGAGAATGCAGGTGCTGTGCTGGGACACAAGGAGAAGGCGCTGGCTTGGCAACACACTCGCCTTGGCATCACCATGAGTTTGTGAGGAATGCTCCAGAGTTGGTGCCGTATCAAAAACGTCCATCGTATAGAAGACAGCGTCACCCAGACTCGGGGAAAGGCAGAAAAATACAGCCCATGTGTGACTCATGAGTATCCACTTTAACACCAAGCGAAAGGAGCCTTCGGTTGGATGCAGTTCTCCGCCCAGCCTGTATTTCTGGATTAAAGCTGTGCAGTCCTTGTAGCACCTAGCCACTTGTGGACACAGTTGGCTGGTTGCCCCTTCCCTGGCAAGGATGACTGGAATGCAAGTTCTTGACAACACCACTTGGACACACAAGTACTAGCGAGTGTAATTTTTGCATGTGTACTGAGTATCCAGACGAGAACTTGCCTATGAGAGAGCCTGAGGGGAAACTCTTAGAGTGCTACAATGAAGGGGACATAAGCTCTCAGCTCACTGCCAAATGGGAGACACGTCTACTATGTATGGAAGCGTGCACGGAGGTGTCTTCATCTTTACGAGAGGGGAGCTCCCCACTCAGACAAGCATGAGGGTCAGGAGTCCATTTTTAGGTGAGAAAACTTAGGCTTCATTGAGTTGCCTAAAGTCATAGCACACATTTATTAAGGCTCTGTTGATTACACTAGCAGAAACCAAGTTCAAGCTAGTTCTAAAAAAAATCACAAAACAATACTGCATATTCTCACTTATAGGTGGATTCTAAGGCAACTGAACTCATAGGAGAAGGGAGTAGAAACATAGTTACTAGATGGAGGGAATGGGATTATGGTAGTCAGGGGTACAAAGCCTCAGGCAGGAGGAATAAGTTTGATCTTTCTTTCTTTTCTCAAGATCTATTCCATGGCACAGTGAATATGGGGGAAAACTGAGTACTGTGCATTTGTCCCTCACTAAGTAAATTTCATGCATTCTAACCACAGACAATGTTATATATTTGAGTCAACACATGTTAATTAGCTTGACTGAATCTTTTACATTGTAATACAAAATGATGACCATGTACCCCATAAGTATATGAAACTATAATTTATCGATAAGCACTCCAAAAACTCAAAAATGAAACATAAAACCCCACAGCGGCTCATGTGATGGGAAACCATGGGTGTGGCAGTTGATGAGGCTGCTTTTCCTAGATTCAGGTGCCCCCATCTGTGCCCTGTCATGGACCATGCTTTGTTCTGGAAGACTCTCCATAGAGACAAAAGATGTTCCCAGAAGCCTTGGGTTGTCCTGGTCCTTCTAGCTCATAGCCCATAATGATCCTCAGGATTCTGATTGGCCTTGCTTGGTAGACCAATCACTGCATCAAGCAGAACCACTAGTTCTGACCAGGTGCTGCAATGGAGCTGGCACACCTACCCTCACGCCCCACCCTGCAGGACTGACATCTCCATTAGCGTCACCTTTAGTAGGGAGGGATTTTCCCCTTAGCCCCACCATGGGGATGAATACCATCCATGTCTCTACATGCACGTTAGACATTCACGAAGTGCAGTTGCCAGTCCAGGCTGTATTCCACTCTCTGTCTTTCTACCATGCACAATGCCCCTCCCACACACCCTGATGAATGTGAAGATGATTGCGTGATGGTGCACTGGAAGTTGGGGCAGGAAGACGGAAATCATTTCTGGGAGGCCAAAATCTCAAAGAAGAATTGGGAAGAGGAAGCAGGAGGAGCAAGAGGGTGGGAGACCGTGGGAAAAACATAGAGCGATGATTGGGAAAAGCGTGAAGGGGCCCCACCTCAGCCTCAATCGCTTCTCCCTTCCGGAAGCTTCTGGTGTTTTTCCAGAAAGCTTTCCCCCCTCTCCCTTGTTAAGAAGTTCAGAGCTGAGTGCCCCATTAATCTTTCAAAAGCCCACTTTGGCTTCTAGGGGCAGAGTTGTGCATGCTTGCCTTGGCTCCCTCACATCCATTTTCCTTCCTAAAGGCAGTGGGACTTGGCACACCACCCCATTAGGACTATGGGGACCCATGGCTGTCACCACGGTGACTCAGTTTTACCTGGGAGCTAGGTGACAGCCCTGTCTCTATAGGGTTCACCTACCTTGTGCTGAGCCAGGCCCTGCCCTCCTACATTCCTTTCTCCTCCAGCCTGTTTGCAGTGTGAGAAACTCAGTAGCCAGCAAGTAAACCCAGAGTTCTATTTGCCACTAGCCCTTCGGGCAGTCATGGTTTACCTAGTACAAGGCAGAGTGAAGTTGGGGCACAAAGAAGTCCTTTCTGCCTGCAGGGATGACAGCTGGATTGCAATGGACAGAAGACAGTTGCACTGCAGAGTGATGTGGCACAGCAGTGGTGTAGCCAAGCCTGTAAGCAACATCTCACGTCAGTAAGATGCTGTCTTATTGAGCATCTTCCATGAGCCAAGTCCTACAGTAGGTACTAAGGGCACAGGTGCAACTCAGGTGTGGACTGTGGGCAGAAACATACGTCTTCCCCACTCCAATGTCTCTCCCTGAGGAACTATTAAGGGCATAAGTATCTTAATTTTTATTTCAAGTTCTTGCCCAAATAGAGGTAAGAATTCAAAGCAGAGGAATAAAGAGTGCACAGGTGAGAGCAGGTTTTAAGAGTGAATCTACGTTCATGTGTGAGTGTGGGCCATCCCCATGTGGAGATGTCATGTGTGGGCCAGAGAGTTGCCTAAAGGGTATTTTCATATTTGTCAGTTTTCCTTTGATTGAGGCAGGGGGTGGTGCCCTAATTGAAGATTCAAAAGGGGTGGAGTTTGGTGTGTGAGAGGCTTTTTGGGAATTCTGTGGCATCTCTATGTGGATCTTAACTTCCACGTGGCCGTCATGGTGTCTCCTCCTCCTTGGCCCTGGATGAGACACAGGTGAATCATGGGCAATTGGATGTCAGGGGGTGGGAGGGTGGCAATGCAGGGATATGCAGAGATTTTGAGAAACTATTCCAGCTCAACTGTTCCTGCCTAATTTTCCTGCCTAGTTCCTGCGTGTCGGAAGTAGTCACTCGAGTCTCCGAGAAGTTGAGTGATTGAGGTTTTGTGAATTTAAAAAAGACTGGAGTGTGAAGAGTAGCCTCATGGAGACCAGGAGGAGGCTTGTTTCTGCTCCACTTTGGAGCTGTGTTGCCCACTGAGAGGCCTGCTGTTGTGGGATGAATTGTGTTCCTTTTGCCCAAATGCCTGTGCCGTTGAAGAACCTTAAAAATCAAACCAAGGTGGCCGGCGCCGCGGCTCACTAGGCTAATCCTCCGCCTAGCGGCGCCGGCACACCGGGTTCTAGTCCCGGTCGGGGCGCCGGATTCTGTCCCGGTTGCCCCTCTTCCAGGCCAGCCCTCTGCTGTGGCCAGGGAGTGCAGTGGAGGATGGCCCAGGTGCTTGGGCCCTGCACCCCATGGGAGACCAGGAAAAACACCTGGCTCCTGGCTCCTGCCATCGGATCAGCGCGGTGCGCCGGCCGCAGCGCGCCGGCCGCGGCGGCCATTGGAGGTTGAACCAACGGCAAAGGAAGACCTTTCTCTCTGTCTCTCTCTCTCACTGTCCACTCTGCCTGTCAAAAAAAAAAAAAAAAAATCAAACCAAGGTGGAGTGACTTAAGCTAACACTATTAAAAACAAGAAGTCACCTTTGCCCAAATAAAATTAAAGTTTAAAAATGATAGCCCTAAACTCTTTCCCCCAAAGCTAAAATTAGGTGCAGCTATAAAAATAAGGGACCCTATGCTTAGCTAGCTGCGACACTTGTGCCTGGCTGTGCTAAGACCTAACCCAGTTTGTATGCCTCCTAATACTCAAATAACGGTGTGGGAAGCGGGAAACTGCTCTCCCTCCAGGGGAACAAAGGGAGCGAGACGTCGTCCCCCTCAGAGTGAACAAGATGGCGCTGGCAGGGAAAGGAACTACTAAAGAAGTAAACAACAAAATGGCGACGAGGTGCATGGCCTCCCGTGTGATCCCATAGCTGATTGGATAGAAGACGCATGCCCTTCACATGATCAGCTCACGGATTGGACTGCTGTGTGCACGGACACTATAGTGCTTTTGATTGGTCACTGCAGGTATATAAACCGTGTGGCTCTGTGCTGGGGGCGCTCTCTGGACTCCCGAGTTCAAGAAGCCCGTCTGCGCAGACGCCGAATAAATCCTCTTGCTTTTGCATCAGCTGGTCTGGACTCTGTGTCTTTGGGGTGTGCCTCTCGAGACGTGTTAGCATCCTCACTCCGAGGGTCTAACACCGTAGTACTAACCCCAGTGCGTTAGCATGAGACTGTCTAAAGACAGGGTCAATGAAGAACTCATTAAGGTAAAATGAGGTCATTGGAGTGAACCCAAGTCCCATATGGCTGGTGTCCTTATAAGAAGTGTAGATCCAGGCACGGACACGTACAGAGGGGAGACCATGTGATGGCATAGGGAGAAGACGGTTTCCTGTAAGGCAAGAAGAAAAGCTAAGGAAGAAATCAGCCCTGCTGACACCTTAGTCTTGGAACTGAACCACACTGTCCATGATATTTGTTACAGAAACTCAGCGAATTACTCACATCCCCACTCTAACTGGCCGATAGCCCATGCCCAGATAACACTGTAAGACTTGGGCGGGCCAGGGAACCTGCACATCCCATCCCCTTCACTCTTCACGGGGAAGATGGCTCCACTCCAGTGTCGCCTGGACTAAACAAACAGTGAGCTAAGTGCACTGCTTCTTGCTGTCTTGGTCTCCACTCCCCTTGTTACTCAGTTGTTGAGTAAAGAAATCGGCATGCTTTTTATTTGTTTTCCCTTGTAAACTCCAGATTGGACTCTAGCAGACAGGGTAAGCAAGGTGGTAGAGTGGCAGCAAGGAACCTCCAATCTCACTGGCCTAGGAAAACAGATGGTGCCTCCTTGCATTCTGTTATCAGTCTACTAGGGCAGGACTTGGAGTCTACAGACCCAACCCTTCTCAGCAGAGATATCACGCAGGCCCCAGGCCATGAGGCCCCACCATCACCACAGAGACAGGAAAGATACATGGTGCCTTTTACCCACTAGCTCTTCAGCCTGCCCCCCATGAATGGCACACATCACATCCACTCATATTTCACTGGCCAAGCAAGTCACTGGGTCGTGGCTAACATCAAAGGGAGTGGAACAGTACACTGAGCCCCGTCTGGTGTTGGGAAGGAGGAGATTTAGAAATGGCCCTCATGCCCTCTTTAGGGGACCATCATCCCTTGCCTCTGCGGGTTATCATATAGAACAGAAGAATGAGTGCTCCCAGCTTGTCATTCCTATGTGCGGAAATTGCCTACGTGTGTGTGTGTGTGTGTGTGTGAGAGAGAGAGAGAGAGAATGTACAAGAGTCACAGGAAGGGGTTCAGAGGAGCAAGTTACTCCTCTAACAAGTGAGGTCTTAGGGAAGCCATGGCCCTGTTCTGCTCGTTCAACAAGCAAACACTTGCTCTGTACCTCTGAATATGCCAGGGACAGGCATGGCCTTGAACCTTGCAGCCTTCTTGGCCTCCTCCCACCCAGATGCCAGGAGTCCCCAACCATTGTGTCAACCGAAGCAGCTACACAGATTGGCAGCCCAAAGCAGGCTAGAATTATGATTCTCTGTGAGCTTTCATGATACCAAAAAACCCACAAAAACAGAACAACCATGCTATTTGGGGGGAAGCGTTCGCTTTACAGCAGGTTTGCGGGGCGGGGTGGGGGGGTGGTGGGGGCATTTGGAGGCAGAGGAAAGGCAACAGGTTGCAGGCTGCATGCAGGGTGCCAGACATCGAGGCTGGCTGGACCCTCGGAGAACCTCATGTCCAGCTCTCTTATTTTTCAGGCAAACAGTGGGGCTTTGATGCATGCAAGGACTGTTTTTTTTTTTTTTTTTTTTTTTTTTTTATCAAGACTTCACCCTAATCATGTCATCCTCTGTCTTAGCTCAGGCTGCTGACACAAAATACCATAGGCTGAGTGGTGGCTTATGGACAACAGAAATGTATTTCTTGCTGTTACAGAGGCTGCAAGTCTGAGACCAGGGTGCCAGCACGGTCAGGTTCACGTGAAGACCCTTGTCTGGGATACAGACGGACGACTTCTGCTGCATCCTCACACAGCAAATAGAGGGCCCAAGAGCTCTTTGGGGTCTCTGACAAAGGTACAAATCCTAATCATCACCCCCCAAAGACCCTCCCCTAGCACCACCATGTCAGAGGTTAAGGTTTCAGTATATGAATTTAGGCCCAGCATAAGCATCCAGCCCATTGCTTCCTCCCTCCCACGACTCCTGTACTGCACCCTCTTGTCCACTGCTTGCTTGGGGTTTGACCGAGTGGAGACAGAAGCGGGGTGAGGAGGTGCAGAGCAATTCAGAAAACCATGGAGAAGGGAGAAGCTGAAAGCAATGGTGCAGAGAACTTGTTCTCTTTCAGATGTGGGGATCCGGCCACCGGGAGAGAAACTTGGCCATCTGGGCTGACCCAAGCACAGATCAGACAGATCAGGCAATTTGGAGAGCAAGGAGGAGCTTGGAGGTAAACCCCATGCTGCGTCATTATTACTGTTTGTGTTTATCGTGTAGTTTCTAAATCCTGCAGCCTCAGAGTCCATCGGAACTGTTTGAGAATGAAGCCAGGAAATGGACCTGTAAGCTGCATCAACACTCTGTCAGTTTCCTCTTCCTCTTTCCCACTGACAGCATGGTTTTAAAAAGCACGGGAAAGCACTTCTTCGCCAGAGTGGTTCAGAACTCCGGATGTTAGATCACCTGCTCCAAGATTTCAGCTGCGAATTGCAAATTTGTTTCTTCTAAATCCTTAAGCTGGTCTCAAGCCGAGGTCCCTGAGGCAGAGGCAAAGGCTATAAAAATAAGTCCCTGGTACAACTCCCAGGCGGGAAGGCAGGCGCTGCAGGCCTAAGTGATTTTCACAGTTCGAGCTGCCTGTGTCTTGGGGCTGCCTCAGAATTGCCAGGGATGACTGGGGAGGTTTGGAGGCGCTGCAGAGAGGGATCAGGAGTGGTTCATTTTATGTCCCAGAAGTGTCTTATGGGATGCATCTTGGTGGGTCATGGGAAGGGTTTGTGGGACGGTTGCCACCATCGCCGGGGAACAGGAAGCCAACTCCTAGGTCAGTACCATCTGTTGTGAGGATACTCCTTGGCTGCCCTCTGTGTGGATGGGGTGGGGGCTGAGTGGACAGATGGGCTGGGAAATGTTCCTGGTCCCTCTGCCACAGCCTGCTTGCAGGTGTACACATGTGAGGTTTAGGAAGGAAGTCCAGTGGGTATTCCCATGTTCTTCGGAGTGACAAGTTTTCATGTCCTATGTGTAGTTGGAAAGTATGGCAAGGGTGTGTGTGTGTGTGTGTGTGTGTGTGTGAGAGAGAGAGAGAGAGAGAGACAAAGGGAGGAATGAGGGAGGGAGGGAGGGAGGGAGATGGGAGAGAGAGCTCATTTCATCTAAGAACGTTTTGTTCCAACTTGGGCCTTTCTTCATGTTCCAAAATGGTTTCTGTAGGACCCTAAAACACCATCTGGTGGAGATCCCCTCATTTCCTTTGCTCTAGGAAGCACAGACTGGTGAGCAGTTGCCCCAGATCTGTTGCAAACTTTCCAATGAAGAAGGAGAGGTCGCAGAGTGAGAATTCACGTTGATGATGAGGGAGGGTTTTCTACATTGGGAGGGATGCCATGGTTCATTTTAACTGTCTGCATGAAAGGGCCATGGGGTGCTCGGATATGTGGGTGATCACGATTCTGGCTGTTTCTGGGTTAGACAAGCAGGTGGATGGGTAGGCTGAGTGGAGCCGGGGTCTTCGGTAATATCAGTGCACTCCATCCAATTCACTGAATGAAAAAGCTGACTGCGGGAGAACCCTCCTTTCTCTGCCTGCCTGTCTTCCAGTCGGGCTGTCTGTGCCCTCCTGCCCTAGTCTTAGACTCAGATCTGGACTGGCCGCATCAGCTGTCACGGTTCTCAGGACAGGAACCATGCTGTCAGCTGTCCTAGGTCTTGAGTTTGCTGACTGCAGATCTCGGGACTTCTTAGCCCTCATAATCATGTGAGTGTGACCTGAACCCAAACCCTAACCCTAACCCTAACCCTAACCCTAACCCTAACCCTACCAATGTATCATCTTGGTCTTGTTTCTCTGGAAAACCCTGACTAAGGGGAGCCGTTAGGTCTGGGTGCTGCCAGTTTTCCAGGTTAGGAGGCTGGTGTGGTACAGTGTGGTGCTTCTGATACAAAGATGAGCTTAAATTCTTGATCTTCCATTTGATACCACATTGCCTTAGGCACATTACTTTAGCCTCTGTTCCCATTTGCAAATGAGAATAATAAAGACTCTTGCTTATGTCATGGAGTTCCATGGGATAATATGAAATAGTGTTGATATGTCACTTTGCCTTGGGTTCAGTAAGTGCCATTGCTCCCAGTAGGGACAATGCTATTAACTGGACTGTCTTTCCATCACATGAGGACTTCAGCCCCAGCCCCAGGCTCGGGTTTAGAAGGGAGCATGGGTTACAGTGTTGGGTATGATTGCCCAGTGGGTCACAGCTAATGGAGAGCAGAGGTGCAAGCCCAGGGTTCCTGTGTGAGCAAAAGGTCCACCCCAGAAAAGAGGTAGAACCCAGTAATGAAGCAGCGGGTCAGAAAAAAGAGGAATGAAGGCTAAGCCGTGGTTGATGGTGGCCAGGGTCTACCGGTTGGTCCGTTCGACCCAGAAGTGCAGCAGAAAGACTTGGCAGAGTGTCTGCAGACTGGATAGAGTGCCAAGGGCACTGTGAAAGTCACGGAGTCAGTGCTTTGGAACCCGGGAGGGGCTGAACATGCTAGTGGCTAGCATCGTCACCTTCCTCACTCATCCCGCACTCAGACATCCTGATCATTTCTCAAGTGTGTGGGTCTTGACCCTTTAGAAGTCAAGCCTTCTATTTCCCCTGTAGAAGGGCAGTAACTCCAAGGACACCCACCAGGCATGGTGTAAGGTTCGAAGTTGATGCTTGAAATGAGTCCAGCGTCTGACGCACCCTCAGGCAACTAGGGAGGGATACATTCGGTTGTTTCTGATGCTGATGGTGGAGGCTCATCTCGGAGAACAGGAATGAGTCTCCTGGACCCGTCTTTCACAATTGGGAAGTTCCAACATCAGGCTTCCCTCTTCATGGACACAATTGAGAAGTCCTCATTCAGGACACCGTGGAAACAGACTGGCTGATGGCGCCATCCCCTGCCTAGCCCATGCCTCACCACCCCTTCGGTTAGCAGACCCAATCAGCCACAAGCTTCCTTGCCCTTGGCTTCCTATGGTTCTGCAGGAGACGGGAGAGGGGAGAATGAGCTCGGGGCACCCCCCCCACCACCAGCGCGCCCCCTCCAGGTCTTCTTGGGCTGCCTGCATCTTTCTCAAGGTTGCTTTCTCCCATCCTTCTCAGTTTCCACATTCAAGGACTCCTACTCTGCTTGCCCAGGGAGCGTGGCAGAGTTCTCGTTCCTAGGTCTCTGGATACGTTGCTGCCTTTCACAGTTCCCCCTACCTGCTCACATCTTTATGAAAACTCCTTTAAGTCCCCTCAGACTGCCCTCTGAGGTAGGGTGGTGCCATCAGCGTCCTGCCGGCAACATGACCACACATCCTACCCTTCTTGGTTCTACCGCTGTCCCCTAACAGTGGGAACCTTTTTTTTTTTTTTTTGACAGGTAGAGTTATAGACAGTGAGAGAAAGAGACAGAGAGAAAGGTCTTCCTTCCATTGGTTCACTCCCCCAAATGGCTACTGTGGCCGGCGCTGTGCTGATCCAAAGCCAGGAGCCAGGTGCTTCCTCATGGTCTCCCACGCATTTGCAGGGCTCACGCACTTGGGCCATCCTCCACTGCCCTCCCGGGCCACAGCAGAGAGCTGGACTGGAAGAGGAGCAACCAGGACTAGAACTGATGCCCATATGGGATGTTGGCGCTGCAGCCGGAGGATTAACCAAGTGAGCCACGGTGCCAGCCCTGGGAACCTTCTGCAAAGTAAAATATCAGTGAGTTGTAGGACAACATTATGGAGTCTCTGATCCAAGGAGAACCCTCCTTGTTACTTCACCCTCTCTCTGCTGCTGATTCATTGATGTTGCCTGCATGCCTGCTTCATGCCACCCATTCCCTGTCTTACACGGGGGCCTGGGGACGTCTAACCCGGTCACTGCCTCTGCAGATCTGTGCTGAGGTATAAGATCACCAGGCCTGCCCGGAGCAAATGAAAGAAGTACAGTCGGGCAAGGTATGAACTGTATTGAAAAACAGAAACTGGAGAAATACTGAGCATTGAGTTTGCAGGATGAGATGAGGCATCAACCGGGAGATGGATCAGGCAGGTGAGGGAACAAAGAAGCAGAACCCAAGGTAACTGGAGTGAAGTTGATGAGAACAGAGGCCATAAAATGTATGGAGGTGTCAGGGGCTCCTGTCAGCTTATGGGGATGAATTGCCAAGGAGGTGGGAGGGAGCAGGTAGTTGCTAAACCAATTCCTTTAGTAAGAGCCTGCGTCTTTATCTTGTGGGGCCAGGAACAGGGTCAAGTTCCCATCCCAGGACTTGGGGCAGGAACACGACTGCTCAGCTCCCTCAAAGACCCTGATTCTCCTAGACTTTTCTGCTTGGGGACAGCTCTGGCAACCAACCCTTAACCCTCTCAGTCCCCTAGTTGGCCCAGGCCATAGGACTGCCCTCTATTTAACACCCACCTCAAACTGTAGGCTTCCATGCTGTTCACATCCAGACACCTGGGTCAGCCTCCATCCGGTCCTGCTTGGCTGCCTCACTCTCCTCTTCTGAGAGAGCTCACTGGATTCTGCTTCGATCTGACCTCCACTGAGTGTCTAATTTTAGGCTGAGAGGCTTGCATCCCACCTTTCTGACCTCTGAGTAGAGAACTGGGATTTACCCCAACCATTCCTCACCCTTCTGTTGGGCGACATTCATGGTGGTGGCCTCCAGATTGGGATGGAATCACCATCAGGACACCTACAAGGCCTGAATCGCCCTTCCTGTCCCCACTCCACACCGGATTTATGGAGTGGATTTTCTCCATTCTCCTCTACCCCCATGTTAGTGAAAATGTCAGATGTCTTGGACCCAGGCCCATCCAGGTGAAATCAATTTGTAGCTCCCATCTCCTTCTGCTGTATATACAGTCTCTGAACCCCCTGAGAACTCTGGCATAGTTGAAATGTTTCACAGAATAAAATCAGCAGTGTTCTAGCTGCCTGGGTTCCTTCTCCATGGGCTAGAGCGCTCCCAGGTGTGGAGTGTGGGGAGGGGATCGACTTGGATTACATTTTAAGCCGCATCCACACTCTGGCACCTGCAAAGTTCTCCAGCAGATTCTTTCTTGCCTTAAATATATGTTGAGATACTAGAATATTTATTATTCTGACTCCTCAAGAAATCCTTTCATAGGACACAGAAAGGAACTCTGTACAAAGAGAAACACTAACACTGCACATGCAGAGTCCTACAGGAATTCCCCAAAGAGGAAATAGTCCAAAGGATACGGATATCTATTTCTACTTCCGGTCTGTGGGTGGAAGACCATATCAGGCCTTGCAGTTATCTATTTATGGTAGCCACTCTGGTCATGTCCTTATGTCTCATGAATCCACACCCTCTGTTGTGAGGGAGTTTTGTTAGACACTTGCTTCTCTGCTCAATTATATAGAAACAGACATCCAAATAGACTTCAGTCAATCAGAACATGACCCCAACCAGCAACTACCACTGAGATAAGTGTGTGATCACTTATGTGAGTGTCATCCATTTCCCTAGTGAGAGTGGTGTTTGTTCTTTTCAGGATAGGTAAGAATCTTAGTTTTATTTATTTCATCCAGAGACACATCTACCAGGTTGCCCAATGCACAGCTGGCAGGACATAGAGATTTTTCTGGATGATGATAGAGTTAAAACCTCTCTTCTGGAATGTCCACTCACCAAATGTCATTGTCCCACCTACTGAAACCATCCAGATAGAAATTTCTTCCTTACATAGAACAGCCTTTACTTTTTAAACATAATGCTTTTTGCTCTCCTATTTATAGACATAATAACCACTTTTGGAATCTTTGAAAGCAGCAGTCATGTCGACTTTAGAGTAAGATGGGTCCAGATGGAATTCCGCTTCTATTCTCTGTGGTCTGGGGGCTTCTGGAGGCTGTGAACCTTCCTTTAATTATCTTAAAACTGGGAAGACAACCAAAACGGCACAGAGCTGTTGAGAGGAGATAGTGCAGGTGATCTGGCCGCAGGGAAGCCTCCGTGATCAGCTGCTGAATTTAAACAAAGTGAACCAGATCTTAATCCCAGTGTATTTTAACTCCAGGTTTGGGTTGTTTCACGCTGATGAATTACCGCCAAGCCCAATCAGATTGACAGAAAGTGTTCTTTGGTTACTTTTCTTCCAAATATCTTCTTTTTCTTTTCAAAAAATATGAAGACACATCTGGGATCTATTATATGGTGGTATATATTTCAGTGTATGTTTCTGCTAATGCTTTAGTAAACAGAAACCGCATGGATGCTGACTGCTCACACACAGTAGCTGTCAGCCTGCCCCCAGTGAGGCTCAGTGGGAAGGTCAACATTGCAGGAGTGGGAAAAACAATTAAAAAGAAAAAGTGGGTCCATCAAAAGTGGAACTCCAGCCCCAATTGATATGAATCACTTTTATAATTAAGATAATGTTTCAAATCACTTTCTTCTGCATGGAATAAGGAAAGCTGTAAACATCTGTGATATTCTCATTTCTATCAAACAGGAAACCACTAGTCAGTAACACTTCTGGTTATTAATAAGGGTACCTTTAATTCTTAGTAGATTAAGTGAGTAGGTTGTTGTTTTCTTCTTTTCTCAAACAGAAACCTTGGTCAGGTTAGCATGTCTGTAATTCTTTTGGTCTTTTCCTAACTGTTGGAGAAGGCTGCCCTAGCTCCAGACATCAAGTCCACATTTAGTGGAAGAGCCGGGAGTAAAGAGACAGAGCTCACCATGCACCACATCCGTCCCTTTTTATCCAAAAAACAAACAAACAAACAAAAAACAAAAACAAAAACAAAAAAAACCACAGCATTTCCGGAACAGTCTTCCATCCCATGTCAGACCTGTGGCAGGAGGCCATCTGTATCTGCAAGGGAAACTAGGACAATGAGTTTTCACCTATTTCAGCCTCTGTAGTAGAACTAGACAAAAGAAAGATGTGGGCATGGGCGTTGGGTTAGCCAGCCATTTGTGTTTGCAACCATGAACCTTAGAGAAGCCTTTCTGAGCTTAGGCCCATTGCAAATCTCCCTAAAGCTCCTCAGTAAAAAACCCAACCAAGGCAGCAGGCTCTGGAAGAATGAAGAACTTTGCAGTCAAGCTCACAAAGTTTAGATCCTGGCCGTCGCTTACTGGGAGGGATGGTCCCCGACACGCCCTTTCTTCCTGTTCAACTTTAATGTCCTCACCTCCAACAACTCCGTTTTACAAGGTTATTGTGTAGATCATGTGAAAGAATAGGAAGGCACTTCTGCCTTGGACTGACCCTCTGGCCATGCACAGTATTAGAGTAGATGATGGTGGTGGTGAATACAACATTGTCATAGGCACCTAGGCTTTCAGTGTTCCAAGAAACTTACAAGAAATCGATGAGCCACCAAGTAATGTCAGAGCCAGTTCTGTAGTTCTCAAGCCAGGCGCATCTGGCCATGACACGCCAAGCTTGGCTTCTGGGATCCTTCCTTCACACTGTCCTTAGTTCATAGCCTCACTGTGTCTTGCTCCTCCTTCATCTCCCATAAGTCAAGTGCTGTGGTAGGTGCTCAGGGAATGTTAGGAATGAATGAATTCCCCTAGAAGGGTGGACTAGTTGGGAAAAAAAGGAAGTTGTAATTCAACCAAACGTGCTCTATAAAGACAAAGTTTCTCAGGGACTTATACAGCAGCTATTTCAGAATAAACGTGGAAGAATTTCAAGGGAAGCAGTGTTGGAGAGTCTCTCAGATGGTCAAAAACCTACTAGATACAGAGATTAAACCCATGGCTATAGTTGCAAAAAATATTGGACAACAACACATCCTCTCAATGGGTGGGGAGGAAGTGCCAATAACAAGACTGGCATTGGCTCATTGTCTGTGCTGGAGAGGCAGGAAAGAGATGAGATGATTAAAGGACCTAGAACAGCAGAGCCCCAGGCAGCCGACAGGTGTTTGCCAAGAAGCCCATTAGGGGCCAGCTGAGACCAGCAACTGAAACAGACATGGACTTTGCCCATTGGAATGGGGATGCATGTCAGTGGTCAAGAGTAGGGACTGAAGACCCTGGGACGATCCAGTCCCTGCAAAGTGTTGGAACTGACAGCCAGTCCTCCCTGTAAGACGAGAGCCCCACACCGAGGAAGACCTGCTGGGGCTGAATCAAACATAGCAGAGCAAAGACAACGGGGATGAGCAAAGAGAAGTTTCATGTAAAAGTAGAGAGAGGAAAAAAATAAATTTTACAAAGCAAAGCTCCATTGTTTACAATTATTTAGTTATTTGGGGGGGGGAGGTGCTCCCAGCTGCTCACAATGGCCCTTGGCCAGGCCAGGGCCAAAGCCAGGAGCCAGAAAACTCAATCTTGGCCTTCCACTTGGGGGGCAGGGTCCTAAGTCCTTGAACCATCGCCTGCTGCCATTCAGGGTGAAGCTGGAAGTGGGACTGAAGGCAGGTGTCAAAGCCAGGGATTCCGATCCAGGACATGGATGACTTTTCTTTCCTTTTTTTTTTTTTTTTTTTTTTAATTAGGATTTATTTATTTATTTGAAAGAGTTACAGAGTGAGAGAGAGAAAGGAAGAGACAGAGACAGACAGGGAGGTTTCTATCCACTGGTTCACTCCCAAGATGACTGCAAAGGCCAGGGCTGGGCCAGGCTGAAGTCAGGATCCAGGAGCTTTGTCTGAGTCTTCCACGTGGGGGCAGGAGCCCACACATTTGGGCCATCTCTGCTGCTTTTCCAAGGCCATTTTCCCATGGAGCTGGATCAGAAGTGGAGCAGCCAGGACACAAACCAGTGCTGACATGGATGTCTTGACCAGTAAGCCAAATATCTGCCCCTAAACTTTCGTTGTTTTTTTTTGTTGTTGTTTGTTTTCACAATACCACATAAAAACTACAGAGCAGTGAGCAGCTCTGTGAAGTTAGAAATGTTCTTTGAAGAAATAACAAAAAATTAGCAGAAATCAATTTCACACAAAAATAAGCAACCAAAAACAATAGAGATCAATTCCACAAAAAGTTGTTTTAAGAAAAAAAAAGAGACCAAGATATATATAAACCCATGGTCAACACACATGCCAGGAAACAGATCAGAAGTGCCACCTTTACTTCAAAATGAATGAAAGATACTAAGAAAATGATACAAGCAATTCAAGAACAAAGAAGAATTAGGAAAACTCAGGAATACAAGATATAATACAAAATAACACAACAAAATAGTTGACAAAAGTGGACTGGGGTTGACATTGTGGTGCAGTAGCTTTAAGCCATGGCCTGCAGCACGGGCATCCCATATGGGTGCTGGTTCAAGTTCCAGCTGCTCCACTTCCAATTCAGCTCCTTGCTAATGTACCTGTTAAAGCAGTGGAGGATGATCCGAGTCCTTGGGCTCCTGAACCCATGTGGGAGACCCAGAAGAAGCTCCTGGCTTCAGACCAGCCTAACTCCAGTCATTATGACCATTTGGGGAGTGAACCAGCATATGGAAGATTCTACCCCCCCCCCCAGCCCCAGTCTCTCCTTCTCTCTGTCTGTAACTCTACTTTTCAATTAAATAAAATCTTTTTTAAAAAACAAGGACTAAACTATAATGAATACACATCAAATAAACATAACAGATTATGCTTCAAGAGACTTAGAAGCTAAAAAGAGAAATATTTTAAAATAAATTAAAAGAGAGCTAAAAACTATACACAAGAATAAGATAAGGAATGGAGATGGGTGAAGAAGATCCAGGATATGAACTGGAGGAGTTCATAAAAGGAAATAAAACAAGGGAACAGAATAAATTCTAAAAACTGTAAGTCAAGGGGAAGACATCTGGTCTATCAGTAGAGACGCCAGAAGGAACAAACATGTCCCGTATTGGAGTGCCTGGGTTCTAGTCCCGGCTCTGCTCCCAATTCTAGCTTCCAGTTAATCCAGATCCTGAGAGCCAGCAAGTGATGGCTTAAGTAGTTGAGTCCTTGCCTTCCCCTTGGGAAACCTGAACTGAGTTCCCACCTCTGGCTTAAGCCTGGCCTTGCCTCAACCTTCCAGGACAGTTGGGGAGTGAACCAGCAGATGGGAGCTAGTGCATGCTCACTCTTTTTCCTCCTCCTCTCTCTCTGCCTCTCAAGTAATTATTAAATAAAAAACTGTGCTAAATTTAAATATTCTTCAGTGACATATTGAAAGAAGATATTGTGTACCTGAGAATAATAACATGGACTCAACAAAAATGAGACATACTGCAGTAAAGCAGTGTCTTCCACTAAGAAATGGCTTTTGTTTCAACTTAGCATTAAAATCTCGGCAAGAGAGAGTTTTTGCCTTGTCCCTCATGGGTCACTGATCAACATCAGGCACTCAGAGTGCCCTGGGTGGAGAGGCCCCCGAGGAGTCCTGCACCTTCTGCAGGTGCCACCAGTTCTCCTCCTCTTTGCCAGGAGGAGGGTGCTCTCAGGCTTCTGCCCCGCCCCGTTCTTCCTCGGGCACACTCTACAGAGGCCTGTGGAAAACAGCTATCGAGTCCATGGTCCTCCCTTGTGTCTGGGGCTCCCTACAATTCTACACTAGGCCCCCAACCCACACCGCCCTTTAAGAAGTTGTGAACGTTTGGTTTGTCCTCGCCACCTTATGGCTGCCACCCTCCTTCTCACATTCTGTCGGAGGTAGAATATTCGGTGTGTCCCATCTCAGAGGAGTTCTTCAGTCACTGGATTTCAGTTTACCTGGTTGTGTTCAGACCTCAGGGCTTGGATGGACTAACAGAAACGTGATGTCGTAGATTGGTTTTGTTGCGGCTGCTGCTGTTGTTAGGACAGGAATGAGATTCTTTTATGGCTTTTCTGCATACTAGGTGAAAATGAAGTTTCAATTTTTTGAAAAACTATTTTTAGTAATCATAATTTTTGTGGCAAAATCAGGATTGCTATTCTGACTATTGTGCTTTGATAAATCAAATGAGGAATAATGGAATATTCAAATTCTTATAATGTCCTGAGACAGGGTGTTTGGAATAGAAAAAGGAAATGTGTATATGTTATGGAAGGGATGAGTAAAAATCCTGCTGCTCTGAATTTGACCGGAAATATCATTGCAAACACAAACACACACACGAAGGTGCTTCAAAAAGTTCATGGAAAATTGCGTTAAAAAATAAGTGTATTTTGGTGCAAAATTTTCTAAATCAAATCATGTGCCTTCAAAATGTCCATGAAAAAATCATATTGTGCAGAGACTATGTGCACATTACAAAATACATGTTTTTAATTCTATTTACTAAAAATGGAAATAATGACCAATCTAGTCACAATAAATGTCTGTAGTGACAAGATTGGTATCTCCAAATATCGTTTCCTCCTATGTGAAGCCATGTTTCTTGGAGAAATGGCTGATTCCAGGTCTAGAGTATGCGGGAGGAACCCAAGCATCTTACCTACTGAGTGGAAAGGAGACCATCAACACCACTAAGGCCGTGTCACAGGGGCTCCTGTTACCAACCTTAAGAGCTGGCACTAACCAAAAAATGGGACACCTAGAGTTCAACAAGGATGAGAAATTTGAAATATTTAATCTCATTACGAATGTCGAATTCCTAAACTCATAACAAGCGATATAAAATTTTTAAAAATCTAGTTGATCACTGTTAGAGGGTGAAGGGGGACAGTCCACTGTCTAGAAGACAGGTAAATAAAAGGAAGGAATCAAGCACTTGTCTCAACTTTAACACACGCACAGTGCAACTCAGTAACCCAAAGGAGATGAAGGAGGCATCTCTTCATACATTATTCCAGCTAAAAAGCACGATGGGATGTAGAGACGTTAAGCCTCAAAGGCTGCTGACATCACGCGGCAGTGATGAGAGAGCATGCCACTTCATTTGGCCTTCCCAGAATGACTCCAGGTTTTCTTGGTCTCTACGATGCAGCTGCTGATTTGTAGATACTACAGAGGACAGAAAAACAAGTTGAGCTGAACTACGAGTGTGCAATCAGCAAATCCAGATAGGAAATTCTACAGACAATAGAGAGATCGTAAGAGTAAGGAAAGGAGAGAAAACCAATAGATTAAAAGAGAATAAAAGCATCACATTCTTAAAAGCGAACAGGAATGCACCACTAAGGCTGTAAACTTGAGTAACAACATTATAAGAAACATAAGAAAAGGATTACTATAATAGGATAGTAGTCGCCTTTGGAGACCAGGAGGAGACACATGCGCTGGAATATCCAGTAAATTTCTATGACTCAAGCTGAACGGGTGTTAGCTTTGTGATTCATTATGTTTGTTTTATGTGATTTTGACTTTGACTGTTTTATGGCTTTGTTTTATATGATTTTCTTTCTATGTGTTTTATTGTATGATAAAAGTTTTTTTTTTTTAAATTGACTTCAGAACAACCTCTTAATCCCATCCCCAAAACAGAATTCCAGATATCTACATATAAAAATTAAATGGAATATACATTTTTAACTCCCCAAATGGCTGCAGCCATCCGAAGCCAGGAGCCAGAAGCTTCCTCTCACATGGGTGGCAGGTGCCCAAACACCTGGGCCATCTTCCACAGCTTTCCCAAGTCCATTAGCAGGGAGCTGGGTTTAAACTGGAGTAGCTGGGACTCAAATCAGCACCCATATGGAATGCTGGCTTCACAGGCAGTGGCTTACCCTGCCACGTCATGCCACAAGGCTGGCACCTAGAATGTACGTTTTTTTTTTAAATAAAAGAATAAGTAGGCAGGATGTAAAGAATATAGTTTAGAATGAGTTATATTTCTCTAAGTTCTTATATTGAGAATGGTTTTCATAAAATCTTTTCCTTCCTTAAAAAGTATTTCCAGAAGACTTTGTGCACCTTTATTCTAGATTTGCCAAACTAAATAGCTAGAAAGAATTTCCTTTTCAAAGCCCAAGAAACATGCCATCCTCTATATAATAAAAAAGATGTATTAAGGCTTTCAGTCCTCCATCCCTTCTTTCCATTTTAGAAGAGGAAAATCTGTGCATAAATTCACATCTACACGTATTTGTGAAAGGGGTGTGAATGCGTCAACGTAAATGCAGAAGTGGTATTCAAGAAGAAACGCTCTCTGTGAAAAAGTTGACTTTTTCAGTATGCACTGGAGGGTGAAACAGTTTTACCAAAGGTTTAAGTAGATTAAAGGATTTTATTTGACATCTGAGCTGACATTTCAAAGTCAAAATGTGAACCCAACGCAGGGATTTTATCAACAATGAACTTGCTGACTTCTGAAAGGGGGTCCTGGGCCTCCGAAGGCTTTTGAAGTTCCATTTTGCTTTGTCTTCAGATGTCTGGACATAATCGGCTCATTGATGCCTTGCGCTGTCTTGTGAGCGCGAGCATTTCTGACAGTTCCCTGTCAGGGCTGGCCACAAGGAGAGGTTGAGCTTCCCTTGACACTGGGGCAGCTGGTCAGGAAGTTCTCAAGTGTGCAGCTCTGTGAACTTTCTGCTGAACCGTGGCCCAGTGGGACAGCAGGGCTTTCAACCCCCATCAGCTATGGGCTTCAAAGGCTGCGGGCATCCATGCCCAGGGACCTGCCCGGCCAGTCTGATGCATCTCTTTCCCATAGCATGGTGGGGGTTAGATGGACGTACTTTGCAGGCTTTCATTTCTCAAACCTGAGAGCTAGAGCATACGTGGGAACCGCCTAGGCCAGCAAGTTCAGCCCCAGGTTGCATGGGTCGCTGAGGGATGGCCTGCTTTCGGAAGCTTGGACTCTCCCTTAGCCCTGATTATGACAGCAGTCCTGGCCCACACCTACAAGTGTGCACACTGTTTTTGAAATAGTTACAATAACCATACCCATAGATATTATTTTCCCCACTTGACAGATGGGGGCAGCTCACCTTTGGGTACCTGTGTGTGAGGAATGGCAAGCTGGGATTCGAACTCAGGCAGCTCAGGCTCTTGAACCATTCCTTTAACCATCATGCCATAGTGCCTACAGCTGGGGAATCCTACAAATACAGCCATATAGAGGACAGCTCCCTTTCATGTACTTACTCCAAACTTCTCTTCCTTCTTTTCTATTTGTTTTTCTTTTCTTCTTTTCTCTCCTCTTTCTCTTCTTCCCTCCCTCTCTTCTTCATTTCTTCCTTCTGGTACTCTTTTTACATGTCCTCATTATGTTTGAACAGTGGTAAGCCATCAGGGATCATGAATGAACTAAGTTTACAATGGTTCATTTTATTGACTAACTGCAGATTAAGCTAACGCGTTCAGCAGACATATTGTTATTCAGATACACAGTGATTTTTAGCTGCCCCTGGTGTATTCAACCTATCCAGGATTAAAAACCACTCTGCAAGGAGACAGAGGATGGAGATACAAAATATTAAATAACATAGGCTGTTTAACATGTCTGCTGGTGGTGTTCCCTGCACACTGGGAGGTTGGAGGACAGAGAGGATGGACTTTGCTTTTTTTTTTCTTGCTTATAGTAGGCAGCAGTGTTCTTTGTAGGAGGAAAATAAAAGGAGGCAAGGAACGTGCAGAAAGAGGTGGAGGGATGGATGGGAGACAAGGAAAGAGAGCCGCGGAGAGGGAGAGAGAGGACATGCAGGGGTGGGGCATAAAGGCCAGAAGCTATAAAAGATGAATTAGCGGGTGAGTTTGCCATATCCACTAAGACCAGTGCCTAGATGTTCCATCTCTTTTGCTGCAAATACCAGGGTTTCATTCTTGTTTTCTGGCCAAACAATATGCTATTGAATCATGTATCACATTTTTTTTTTTTTTTTTTTTTTTTTTTTTACCTATGTGTCCATTGATAGACACCCAGGTGGATTCCATGCCTTGGGTACTGTGATTAGTGCTGCAGATGCCCCTGGGGTGAAGGGATCTCTCCTCCCTACACTGAGTTGTAGCTTTCTGAGAATGCTCTACACTGTTCCCCACAACAGCTGTACTGATTTTCCCATCAGTGTTCTGGCGCTTCTCCTTCCAGAGACCGGGTGGTCATTGCGCGTCTTTGAGAATAGGCATGGCCGTGCAACTTGAGTGGATGAATGAAAGGTTAGAGGAAGTGCAGTGCACCTCACTCGTGTGGAAACGTTGATTGGCCGTGCACGGTTCTCCATGCGCTCCTCTCACGCTGTGGTGGCTGTGGTTGGTGCCCGGCTACGTCCCCTGTTTGCTGCCAGGCTACTGCAGCTCCTTCAGGGTGCTGTCAGTACTCGCTGCTAATGACTCATAGCTCCCCTCTTCTTCAGAGAACATCCCTGAGCTCCTCTCCCAGACGTGGGACGTGACCTCACCCTCGGAATGACCAACTCCCTGTTCTAAGTGTTGCTCACAAACGCCCCCAGGGACCAGACCGAAGCTTCTCTCCAACAGAATCCATTTCCTTGCTTAATTTGCTTTCCTTGCCCTATCCTGTTTCATTCATTCTGCCTTTCCACAGAGAACCCCCTCAATACATCACTCTCACCAGATTCCACATCTTGGGCTCTGCTTCTAGCAACCCCCCAAGACCCATTCCTGGGGGACAGAGGAATGCAGTACTGGAACCTCGGTGGGAGGAGAGTACCACGGAGAGCAGTCAGGACCCTCAGCCAACAGGTGCAAGTGAAAAGTGGTTGGGGAGCTATGAGTCTTTTCTGATACACAGAACATTGCAGGCGTTTCTAGAACTTCCTCCTGGAGCCACCCACAGGTGTGACGCAGCTACGCTCTGCAGCTCTGCTTGTATCTGTGTGTCTCGCTTCTCCCATGACCAACCAGCCACCTCTTAATCTTCTTTCTCTCCTCTCCCTTAATCCTAGCACCAAATGCCTCTTAGATTCAGCTTGGCTATGACTCCTTATGCTTCCTAGTCCACCCCATGGATAATGTTTCTGTATCAGATACAGCTCTCCTGACACCCTAACTTCTTCTGTATTTTTTAGTTCATATTCCCAAGAGTCAGTCTGATTGGCCAGTGTGAGTCCTGGACCTCTAGTGAGTCTGTGTCCTGGCTACTTTGAGTGCAGTCACCTGTCATAGGTCATGGGGCACAGGGCATAGTTAATGTAGCCCCAGATTGTTCTGAAATGGAGATATTGCTTTAAGGTATTTAAAAATATGTAAATGATATGTCTGTTAAGGTTAATGGCTAGACAAAGAATTAAAGAGGACGAAGGGACTGAGGTTGATGGAGGTAGAGGTGATATTTTGCCTAGAACCAGCAAGAAAGAGCTCAACACGAGGTGATGTGAGCAGGCCTGCATGAAGCTGAGAGTGGGGATCTGGGGCTGGAAGGGTTCAGGCAGAGGAACAGAGCTGCAAATGCCCTGAAGTCAGAGTATACATGGAAAAGAAACAGAGAATGTGTAAAAGGCAGAACAGACAGCATGAGCGAAGGCCCTGAGGCAGGAAAGCACTCGGCATGGTTGAGGATCCTAAGGCTGGCTGCTCTGGGTGTAGCTCAGAGATTCAAAGGAGCAATGAGTGAAAAATGTGCATTTAGTGCCATGGGGCGAGCAGAAGACTTTGGAGGCTCCTCGCAGGTCATGTTACACTTTGGTATTTTGTCTTCCATGACACGAGGACTGGGAGATGTGTCAGAAGCTAGCTGAGTAGTAGGTGACTTGGTCTGGGGGTGCCTGGGAAAAAAAGGGAAATGGAAATGGGGTGATGGAGGCACATTTGGGAAGGAGGCGACGGGACGCAGCAACTGACCACAGGGAGTGAGGCAGAGGAGGTGGCATAGCTCACTGCCAGCGGTCTCTGGGCAGCAGGTTGGGTGGAGGTGTCATCTACCAAGAAGGGTGCCTTTTGGGGGAGAAATAGATTTGGGGGGGAGACCTTAGCCAAGTTTGTAAGCCATTACTGCAGAGTGTTGCTATTATTACTGCGGAGTATTATTACTATTTAACAACAAGCAAACAGACCCCAAAGGGTTATTTTCCTTGTTCAAGATCAGACATCTAGGAAACAAAGGATCCAGTTTCCTACTCAGATCTGACTGGCTATTGTCAAAAACTGTTGTTTCCCTCATAATCCTCACACAGCCTCTTAGGAGGAAAGAAAAGACCAGAGCAGCCTGTGGAGCGTAATTCTAAGAGTGGCACCAGGAGGGCAGTCAGAGAAGTGGCCTGCGCATCCCCTCCAGGGGCTAAGATGACCCCACCAGAGTCAAATACATGAAAACACCCTGATGTGCAGCCAAGCCACCCAAGACCAGCTGTGCCGTCCACGGTGTGGAGACGATTGGTCGCCACAGTGACTCTAGCCACAATGGCCTCTCTTAACTTCATGGTGGACTGAAAAGTGTTAACTCAGAGCTCGGGTGCCCAAGTGTGCCACTTCCCAGGGCCACGGACGTCTCTGGGGAACCTACTGGAAGTGGAAACTCCTGGGCATCACCCCAGATCGACTGATCAGAGACTCTGGGGTTAGTGTCCAACAATCTGCGTCCTAACAAACCTTCCAGAAGATTCCAGGGAACATGCAAGGTTGAAAATCACTCAATTAAAGCAGCTGGTTCCATGTGGTCTGAGATTTTGCCTCCGAAGAGCCCTGGCCTGAAGTGACTGAGGTGTAATCCCAAAAGCAGGCAGGGCTTGAACCAACGGGGAAGTTATTGCAGCAGTTGGACGGAGGCTCATGTTCCCTGCTGCCAGTCCTGTTCTCTTACATAAACTCCTGTCCAAAGAGGAAATAGCCTTTAAAAAAAAAGGGGGGGGGGGCTGTTGTTTTGTGGCAAGAGGAATGTTCTGCTAATTTTAGGAAGATGGATTCAGTTATGAACAGGAAGTCTTGACAGAAGGGAAACTTTGACTTGGATTTTTAAAAACTGTGTTCCTTTAATTTTTTTTTTCCTTTGGAAGAGGAAAGGCAATGCTGTTAACAAACCTCAGCTGGCCTTAGGGTTCCAGAATCGCTCACGGGGAAGAAGAGGCATGTGGGCGCCATTTGTGGCGTCGCCTGCGCGACAGTGAACTATGCCCGCAGGACAAGGGTCCTTGAGCTTGAGCTTTGAAGAGAGAACCTTGGCAGTGCCAGTTGCCTGCAGGAGGAAGCACAGCATCTGGCGCCTGGGGAAGACCGAGCCCAGGGAGTGCTGCACCTTCCTGCTGCCCACCTGGGGGCTCTGATCACAGTTTCTGGCTGGTCCCTTCGCAGCACAATTCAGGGTACCAAGCTTGAGGGGGCATCAGACATGTTCACATTCCTTATCCACTGACTCCAGAATTGATAAGGCAGATCTTTTTTTTTTCCATGAATAAAGATGGTGAGGGGCCAGCATTGTGGTGCAGGGGGTCTAACAAACAATCCACCCAGTGCAATGCCAATGTCCCGTATCGGAGTGCTGATCCCAGTCCTGGTTGTACCACTTCCCATCCAGTTTCCCTCTAATGTGCCTGGGAAAGCAGCAAGTGATGATGCAAGTGCTGATTGGGCCCCTGCCACACACATGGAAGACCCGGATGGAGTTCCTGTCTCCTGGCATTGGCCTGGCCCAGCCCTAGCTGCTGTGTCCATTTGGAAAAAAAAAAAAAAATTAGTGCCAATTAAAAACATGGCTAGCCCTAGGAGTTTTAAATATTTGTTTACATTGAATTCTCAAAGTGACTAGTCCTATTTTTATTTCACAACTGAGTGAAGTGAGGCCCCAAGTTAGCAAGTGGAGGACACATCACCCAAAACTACAGTCTCCAAGACCAAGCCCTACTCCCAAGTCAAAGATGAGAATTTTAGAGTATCATGTCCAGGAGTTGCATGGATCTCATATTCATCTCTGGAAAACAGAACAGTTGAAAATAGTTGCTTAGTGAATTCAGTGTTCCCAATGTGTTACTGTTCCCCAGAAAAGGAGATGCAGTGGGGTAGTATGGGTACAGACAGGGATTTATTACTGAAGATGGAGGCTGAGAAGCCCTGTGATCTGGCATCGCAAGTTGGAAGCCAGGGGAGTTGATGATGTCACTCCCAGCTCGAGGCTGTCAGCCTGAGAGCCAGGGTCCTCCGGTGTCAGACCTGGAGTCCTCGGGCTGCAGAACCTCGAGTTCTGACGTCCAAGGGCAGAGGTAGATGGGCGTCCCTGCTCCAGCAGCGAGAGTGAACTCGCCCTTCCTCTGCCTTGTGCTCCCCACCAGATGAGGCTGGCCCACCCTGGGGAGGGCCATCTGATCGGCCCAGCCCCTGATGGAGAGGCTGGCTGCTTCCTGAGACAAGGATTGTCAGACCTCCCTTGAGATTTGCCCCTGAGAGGTGTGAAAGAGAAGTGTCTCCTTTCCTGTTGGCCCAGAGCTGGGGACTGTGACTCTGCCCTCCATCACGCCGTGGGCGTCCCCAGGGTGTGGACCAGAGGCAGCTGCCAAGCCTGGAAGGAGACTGCTGCCCACAGACGTGGCACCTTCAGGCCTTCTTCGCAAGGCTGAGTCAATCCACACGTCCTGCAGGACAGGCCCATTGCAAACCATCGGCTTCACACGCCCTTAATCTGCTGTCACACCTGGGCACATTCACGGCTTCTGTTTCCTGTGAGATCTGTCCCACGGGGCGTCACGATCTTGTGAGTGACAGCCTTTCACCCTCTGCTTAGAAATGCTTACTGACGGGACTTTCAGGATCAAGTTCAAAATGGGAGATTTTGAACTTTAAAAGCAGCAAGAAAATCTATCACTCTGTTGTTACAGATTCACTCACTCTCTCCTGTGTGATGGATTCATCCTGCCTGTCTCATGTGAGGATGAAGAAGGTGATGATGATGATGATGGTGGTGATGAAGATGAGAGGAAACCTTAATTACATAGAGCAGCAATGTCCTAGCAGACATTTGAAAATAAAAATGGCCTTATCAGGAAGTTCTAGCATTTGAGGTTGCAAGAAAAAATAACTTTTAAAGAAGTCGATTGGTCACCATTGCCATCTCCCAGCCCCTTGCATAGGCTCCAGGGTGGACACAAGTCTCAAGTTGAGACGATGGGACTTGCTATCTTGTTGAGGCTTCTGGGAAAGAAACTGTTTTGCTCTCAAGAGGGAGCCCCGTAAGAGAGCTCTGTGAGTCCCTGGGTGTTGTGTGTGGGTTGAGACAGTCATCTTTCTCCTGGCCGGGACCCAGAGGAGGGCCAGACCCAGCAAGCAGCGAGGAATGACCCAAGAACATGGTGGGTGCTGCGATATGAACCCTATTCCTTCCCCAGCAGAAGGGCGTCAAGGACAGGAGCTGAGCGATCCTCACAGCTGTCTGGCACACAGAAGGAGCTTGGCCCAAGAAGGAGAGAGCGAGCAAATAGATGCCAACTAAGTCTGGGGGTTTTCTCAACACATTTAGCTGGACTGCAAGTTTAACCTGGTACAGGTGATACACATTCCCAGTAGCAGAGACACGGAACCCAAAAGTTCTGATGAAAAGATGTGGGCAGCATATTGGAAGAAAAGTGTCAAGAGTCTATACAGCGGGTCCTGGCTTGGTGCAGTACCGCAGGCAGAATTGGGGGTGGGGGTGGGGATGCGGGAGCTGTCCAAGCCACGGAGACGGCCTTCCCCTGCGGGTCCACACGTGCTGAGCCAGCGAGGCACTTGCAGGGAATCTGGAGGAAGCGTTAGATCTTTATTAGCTTAAGTACTTTAGCAGAGTCTAGATTACATCCAAACCTGGAAGTTTTCAACAGCAGAGTCGCAGTGGCTTTCCCAAAGCTCGAGGCTTCCTTCTCTTCCGTCAAAAGGCAAGCTGTGCCAGTTAAAGCTGAGAATCAGAAAACAACCGTGCAGATTTGGAAGCGTGTGTTGGATGAGCTGTTTCATGCCTTTCCGCTGTGCAGCGACACCCGGCGATGCTGTAGCGAGAGATCCGGTCCAACCCCGAGGGCACCTGGCCCTTTCTGAATTAGCGGCTGTCTTATCCTGGAAGACCTTCAAGGTCAGACTGGCAAAAACCACGGGGCCAGATTTAACTTGGGCACTGATTTACCTGGATCAAGCACCAAGATGCTTGGCCTCTCTGGGCCTACACACCCTCACCTATAAAGTGAGAGGCAGAACTAAATGGACACTGAGATCCTTTGTTTTGAGAAACATAATTCTGCCATGAAGACCCCAAGAGCACTTTAAGACGAAGAGCAGGCTCAAGCTCGAGTCTCAGCTCTACCACTCACTCATTGCACAGCCCCAGCTAACTCTATTCCAGCTCAGAGTCCAGTTCCATTATATAAGAAACAGAGATAAGAAAGCCAATATTAAGGGAATTTTGGAAGAATTCCAATAGCTGATGCAAACAAAGCAATGGACACAGGGTATTCATTCAATAAAAATTTAATCCAACAAATACGTATTGAGCATATACTATGTATCTCCTGATAGTCCAGTCTCTAGAAATAGAATAGTGAGCAAACTAGGGATCAGCCCTGTCCTCAGGGGGTAGACAGACTAAACCTTGGGATCATTTATGAATATATAACTGTCATAGTTGAGAAGATCTATAAAGGACATTAGTCAGATGCTGTGACACAAGACACACGTAGTTCCTATCCCAGTTCTGCCTCTCAGTCAACACACGCTTCCTTCCTTATAGCTCACTAAGGAGAACTGGTCACCTCAAACGCTGCTTCCCACTAGGTGAATTTTCCAGTGTGAGACAATACTCCAGGCCTATTCCTGCTAGTGGGAGGCAAGTCTTCAATATTGCTGACTTCACAATTGCTCATTTCTGTTGAAGGCAGATTTCATGAATCGACACATTCTGCTCCAGTCCAAAGCTGTCTGACTACAAAGAGTGAGGGCTTTGTGCCCAGTCGGACACCCACCTGGCGCCAGGTAGATGCAGGGGCCCTGGCAGGGCAAGCCAACTGGTGTTGAACATGTAAAAGAGCCAAAGAATGGGAGAGCGCTCACCCCAGCAGCCAGCCTGGGAGGTAATCTTTGATAGGCAAGTAGTGTTTGACAGCTGAAAGCAACTTGGAATCACCGCCTATAATGTCTGTGCTGCTATTACCTCATTCTCAGACCAGAACATTCACAGATTAGTCTGCACACTGTGCCAGTGCCATTCAGATACTGTGATACAAATGTCCTTTCGCATCTTCCAAACCGATCACTTTTCTTACACACCTGTGATCGCGGTCTTAGTGTCAGGACTATCATCTCCTCTCTGGATTACTGCCGTAACCTCCTAATGCATCTCTTCTTTCATTCTTGTGTCTCCGTTCCACCCAATCCCGTTATAATGTTGCTTTCAAGTTAAAAATGTCAGTGGGAGTCCATTGTTTTCTGCTTGAAAGTGTTCACCGACATCCCACTACCTGTATGATGAAGACCAAAATCCTTATCGTGGCATTTGTGGCATGTTGTGAGCAGCCCAGCCACCAGCCATTTGTCTCCTCTTCCACACCAGCAGAACCCAGTGTGCCCGGACCAAGGGGCTAAGCTATGGTTGTTCTAAGCCAACTATCATTATCTCATTCTCTTTGGACTGAGACTGAGCCTATGACCTACGTCTGGTCAGTGATCTAAAAGGGAAGGTCTACTACAGCTTCAAGAAAATACTTTTTCTTCTTGATAAAAAAGAAATGTGTGAAAAGACGGCTTGTTTATTGTGTGATCATTGGGGCTGTGGCAGCCATCTTGTGACCAGGAAGGGAGACATTAAGGTGGTAAATCTTCCCAGTTTCCCTGAAACGTTAGCACTTTTAGTGCTAAAATTGCCATATCATGGGAAAGTTCTCAATCAGGGAGTAACTGGGAAGAGTGGTCACCCTAGGAGAGATTGCTGACACACCGTGTATGACAAAGCCAAGTGATGTGAAGGTCTTGATGACCGTAACTGAACGGCCTCACCGTCTCTGAGGTTGCCTTTGCAAAGTTTTCTCATGCAGGTCTTCATCGCGTGTTGTGAAACTTGCAGCCGACAGCATTCCTGTTTGACACAGCATTCAAAGTCTTGAATCGTATGGCCCAGCACGTCTGCCTTTCCAATTCCATCTCCTACCATGCCTGCCCTTCCCCCACACACTCAAGGAGGATTACTAATGCGTCTGCACGCCTGTGCCATCATCAGTGCCATCTGCTTTGTCCCGAGTTCCTTCTCCTCCTCCCACCCCTGAAAACTTCCCTCGATGCCCAGATCACCAAGTTCCCTTCTGTGGGAGTCTCCCTTCTCTCTGACTCCTTCCTCGGTGCTCCCGTAGTTTCAGCAAACAGAGAAAGTCCTGGCATGGGTGTCGCTGTATTTATACTTTGAGAGCTTTGGGAGCGAGGGGTCCCGTCTTACCTATTTTGCACGTGAAACTCCTACTGCGTCTGGCGCCGTGGCTCACTAGGCTAATCCTCCGCCCGCGGCGCTGCACCCCGGGTTCTAGTCCCAGTTGGGGCGCTGGATTCTGTCCCGGTTGCCCCTCTTCCAGGCCAGCTCTCTGCTGTGGCCTGGGAGTGCAGTGGAGGATGGCCCAAGTGCTTGTGCCCTGCACCCGCATGGGAGCCAGGAGAAGCACCTGGCTCCTGGCTTCAGATTGGCGCAGCGTGCCGGCTGCAACACGCTGGCCATAATGGCCACTTGGGTGGGGGTGGGGGGGCAATGGAAAAAGGAAGACCTTTCTCTCTCTCTCTCTCTCTCTCTCTATCTATCTATCTCTATCTCTCTCACTCTCTCACTGTCTAACTCTGCCTGTCAAAAAAACAAACAAAAAAAACTACTGCATTACTGCCACCTTTGCCATATGCCGTGGATGTCTACGGAATGAATACTGGTATTTGTGGATGAATAATCATATGGAGCAAATAACATGCTTTTAACTAAAGTCTTGTGAAAACTGTAAGGCACCGTCCTCTTTTTTGTGGGTTCTGTCCGTGAAGCCTTTCTTGATTCTTACTCATACTGAGATTCTCCTTCCTTTAAACTCACTGAAACCTGTATTGCTATGGAGTTCATACTAGACACATGTCCTTCTCAAACTGTCGATTGCAATTTTAGATGACTAATTCCTATCTGCCTCTTTCCTCCCCAGACAGTCCTGGAGAGCCACTTGATTGCACGTCTGGTGCCCTGAATGAAGTTCAGACACCCTAAGTGTTGCCTGAAGATAGAAAATGCATGCTGTTTTCGCTGTTACCTCCAGAATGCCTTTGGCTACAGGCAATAGAAAATCGGTGGCAAACGGCAACAGCTGACCGCTGATAATTTCACACACACACACACCCTTTATAGTACAGAGCTGTCAAGAGCTTCCTACACAGGAACTTTTGTTTCTTAGCTGCCTTGCACTCCAGTGGAGTGCTGTGTGTACTTGCAAGCTGTTGGAATATGAGCTAATGTAATGGGTCTCCCCTCCCGGACAAGAAAGGGAGGGGGGCTTGCACCACTCTCTCCTCCCTGCAGTGATGTCAGAGGCCACAAGTAGGAGATGGCAACATCCCAAGCTCAAAGGAGCCTGAGTCCCTGAGGCATCAGCTGCGGAATGAGGTTGGGGTGGGGGAGACAATTTTACAGCATTGAGTCTGTCCTGATAAATACAGAAGCTTAGGAAGGGTTACTGTTTTCTCATATGATGGAAGATCTAAGATAGATAGTTTCTGGCATGGGTGTATTTTTATTTTTTAACTAATATATGACTCATACATATAGATGGGGTACCATGTGAGATCTTAATATATGTATACATAATGTTCAAATCAGGGTAAACATTCCTATCTCATCAATATTTATCAGTTCTTTATGGTGAAAACATTCAAAATCATTTCTTCTAGCTTATGCTTGTCAATGATCACCCAACTACACAGTAGAACACTACAGCTTCTCTTATCTGACTATAACTTGGTACCTGCTAATCAACCTTTCCCAATCCACCCATTCCCCATCTCTCTCTCTCCCCCCACACCCTCTCTCATAAGCGCCATTCTACTCTGAACTTCTGTGATGTCAACTTTGTAGTTTCCATATTTGAGTGAGATCCTGCAGTGTCTTTGTGTGCCTGGCTTATTTTGCTTGATATGATGCCCTCTTGTTCCATCCATTTTGCTGCAAATGATGGGATTTTACCCTTTTTATGGGTAAATAGTGTTCCACTGTGTATAAAGACCTTATTTTCTTTTTCCATTCATTACTGGATGAACACTTAGAATGTTTCCATTGCCTTGCTATGTGTATCGTGCTGTAATAAACACAGGAACACAGACGTCTCTTTAACAGACTGATTTCACTTCCTTGGGTCTATACCCAGTAGTGGGATTGCCGGATCATATGGTAGTTCTATTTTTAATTTCTGGAGGAATGTCCATAGAGTTTTCCCCATGCCTTTACTAATTTATATTCCCACCAACAATGTAAAAGTTTTTTTCTTTTCTCTCCATCTTCACCAGAATTTGTTAGCAAATATCAGTCTTTAGGTTAACTCTTCAGTTTGTTGACTGCTGCCTTTGCTATGTAGAAGTTTTTTAATTTGGTGAAATTGCATTGGTCAATCTTTGCTTTTGTTTCCTGTGGTTTTGAGATCTTATCCCCAAATCCTCACCCATTCCAATGCCGTGAAGCACTTCTCTGACATGGCTGATCAATGGCAACTTGAAAGGCCCCAACACATCCTATGCTTTAACTCTGCCATCTTTATTCTTTGTTTTTCATCTTGTGGCTGTTGCTTCATAGTCACGAAATGGCCACTGCTGTTCTGTGTTTGAGGTTGTCCCACCAGCAGGGGAAGGATCAAAGGGCTAGAGTTTATCATTTTAATTCAAGTGGAAAACTCTAGCCAACTTTCCTTCGTGTGTCATTGGCCAGAGCTGGGCATTTTGTCAGTCCTAAGTTGACCAGCAGATGCTGGTAAATGGCCTCTTTATTCCTGTAACCCCTGCAGATGCAGACAGTAGGGAAGGTTGTGGTAGGATTGGGTGGCTCAGGGGATCTCTGGGCCAGCCAAGCAACATGGATTCTGCAGATCGCATTCCAGTTTCCCACCCTTTCATTTATAAAAATCCACTGAAACTGGTCAGAACCCCTGTTATCAAGGTAGATGACATCCGTGCTGCCACTTCTCTCGTGCCCTTCCCTGGTCGTCTCTCCAGGCTTCCTCGGTTTCCCCTTCAACACATCACACTCAGGATTCCCTTGCTGTCCATCTGAGTCAGATGCCCCTATGAAACAGATTTGCCACCTTCGGGCTAAAAAATGATGCCCACGCTCTCTTTCTGCTCTAATTCTCAGAGCGTCTCAAAAAGATATCCAGAATGAATAGTTTTTAAAAATATTTATTTTATTATTTGAGAGGCAGAGTTACAGAGAGAGGGAGAGACAGAAAGAGAGGTCTTCCATTGGCTGGTTCACTCCCCCAAATGGCTGCAATGGCCGGAGCTGGGCCAGTCTGAAGCCAGGAGCCAGCAGCTTCTTCCAGATCTACCATGTGGGTGCAGGGGCCCAAGCACGTGGGCCGTCTTCTGCTGCTTTTTCAGGCTGTTAGCAGGGAGCTCGATAGGAAGTTGAACATCCAGGACTTGAACAGGCACCCGTATAGGATGCCAGTGCTGTATGTGGAGGCTTAACCTTCTTCGCCACAGCGCTGGCCCCCAAAATGGATAATTTAAGGCTGTCAAAATAACTGAATCTTACTATTTGAATCTGGCTCTTACCAGGAGTCCTCATTCATCAATGTAGGCGTCGTGCAAATATGAGCATACACAGACTACTTTTCTCCCAGCGGTCTAGTTTGAAGGGTCCTTGGTCTGAGAAGAAGATGACATAGCTAGTAGTTTGAGAGAAAATGCAGTAAAAATTAGCTAATGATTTTTACTCTGGAGGTGAAAATACCCAGACAGGATACAGAAAAATCTTCAAATCCCTGAAGGTCCGTCGTAGAGTTCTTCTCTATGGCAAGAGTAGAACTGAGACCATGGCTGGCAGTTCTAGGGCAGCAGACATAACAAACTGGTGATCTATGTGCTGTGTTCATCTCCCTGCGAATATTCTGCCTGATTTGTACAGCCTTTGAGAAATGTTTGACTCACAGCTGACTTTAAAACCTTAAACCATTGCATAAAGTAAAACTGAAGGAGGTTGGGAATGCCATCTCCTGGGACAGCAACAGGGGCTGCACCTTTAGGGGCTGCACTGGCGGGTGAGGAAGAAGCACGCCACTGGGAGAGGTAGCCACACCTGACCCCTCTTCTCAGAATCAACTGCTGCTTCTGGTGTTATTCAGTGGCCCAAAGCATAACCTCCTTTTGACTATGATTCTTTTGGACGCTCTGGCTACCCCAGGCCTGGACAAAGTCCTGAGTCTAGTCACTGGGGCCACACTCCTGCAGGACCGTAATCCATCAGTGTGGGTGGCAGCACCTCTTCCGTTGTTAGGTACCACCCTCAATAGCCCCTCATCTTGGCCTGGCCCATGCCACTCACCAATGTTACCTGCCTCTGTGTGTATACCTGACATTTTCAAAAGAAAAATACCTTTTAAAATGACATGGGGAGTTCCCTCAATACTAGCGGCATCCAGGGAGAAGTGGGAGAACTCGCTATGAAAGGAAGCCAGGATGGATGGGGCGAGGGTTTCAATGATGCTCTGTGAGGGCCCCTCCCTCCATCGCTAGCGGGCCGGATTCCATGACTGGAGGGCAGTAGCTGGAGCAAAGTGGACACGTTCAAGGAGGAGCACGCAGGAAGAGAGAGGTCTGAGCCCAGAAAGAAAATAATCGGCACATTATTCTAAGGCTGGATCCAAAGCAATCCGGCAACTGTATCCAAAGCAGGAAGAAAACTAATGCACACCAGACTTGTAAAGTAATCAGCACTTATTCCAGGAAAAATCATTTCTTTCATTTCTCCAGGGCCATGTGGCTTGAAGTGTGCATTCACGACTTCATCTTGGTCCCTCTTCATGGTCCCAGGATAGGAGAAATGCCTGGGTGTCACTGATCCTTTAGACAGATGGGGAAACTGAGGCCCGGAGAATTTAAGTTGCATGTATTCAGCAGGGAAGGAGCAGTCAGGACCTCTCCATCCAGGCCTTGGCGTTCCTTGATTTTTTCTCCTCTAGTGTTAACACGGTGAATCACAGTCAAAAAACCAAAGCACCACCGCTAGGGGACCCTCAGCGAGACCTCCCTTCCCAATGCTTCCTTCAGGAAGTCCTACTGACCATCTGCCCAGCAGGAGAAGGCTCTAATGCCCTACACAGCTTTTCATCTGCCTCTCGGATCGCCTCATCTCCACAAAAGCCCAATTCTTCTTCTGTGTTGGAGAGGCCGGGCAGGTGGTTCCGTCTTCCCCAGAATGGCCTCTCGCGGACCTGGAGCCTGTTATTAAGCTGACGTCTCATCTTTTATCATCCCCAGACAAAATAATTGACTTAACCTTTCCCCTAAATGACAAAGACCCTCTTGAGTTTCAAACACCCTTTTCACTGAAATGGGGAACTCCAGAGTGCCCATTTAACAAGCCCCTGTTCTTTAGAAGCTGCCGTGGCCCACAGCAGCCTGGCATTCAGCAAAGCCCTCGCCACAAGCAGCCCATTAACGTTCTGAAAGGACCAGTAAGAAATACGACTCGACCTTTGACCTCAGATCTGCGCGCCTGCTTTGAAGAGAAGAGAATGGCCAGGCCTTGAAGTGGGTGGGTCAGCGCCCCTCACTCTCTGACCTGGGTGTGGACCCCCACTGCTCCCTTAGAAAGAGTAAAGAGTCGGGGTCCCAGGCTTCTTTTGGGAGCTGCCGCTCTGTCTTCTGGCCTCATCTCATTTCACAGCCCAGAGTTCGTGGCAGGTGATACATTGAAGACGTTAGCTTGGCTGGACTGGAATTCTTGGAGCACAAATTCACCACTGCTTTTTCTCCATAGAAGGGACTCAGGAAGAGGGTTTAGACTATTCTGACCCAAGCTACTTTTCACCTGGTCCATACTGGCTAAGTCCAATTTCTGAGCTTCCATCCTGTTCTAAGAAGGCAATAAACACTGCTCTAGACTTCGATGGTGCTGGGCCATTCAAACAGAATGAAATCTATGAAGAGCCTCTCTGAACTGTGATGCGTCTTGGGAAAGTACGGGCACATGGGCATTGCCATCTCAGCCACCCCTAGCGAATGTCTCCTGGCCCAGCAGGTTCCCAAGGGAATCAAGGACAGTGTCTCAGTTGAGCCTGGCCAGACTCGGCCCCTGGTGACAGGGCCTGGCTAAGAGGCATGGCCGAGGACTTGTTTGTCCTGCACACCTGCCATCTCTGGCGTCGGATATCAGAGTCAACAAGTCTCGCAGAAGGTTGGCTTTTCTGGTTGCACCTCCCATTCCAACTCACTGGCTGAGATCAGAACCCACGACTCCTGGCTGCTGTCCATAGTCTGAAGACACAAAAGGAAGCCTTGCCCCAGGCCTGTTTGCTTCTGTGTGTAGAACCACAGGGCTGCTGATCTGCCAGTGGGGCATCTTGCAACCCCCACCCCCCACTTGCCTTTCCAGCTCTTATCCCCTCCAGCCTACTTGCAGTCTGATGCCTCAACCACAGGCCAGTTTACGAGATGCTTTTCTGTAACTGCCTAGTCTGGAACTGGGTGTTCTCTTCTATGACATGTGTAGGCAGGATTGTCTGTGGATTTGTGTCAGACCATTTATAATGAATGATTATTTATTGATAAGCTAAGTCCGGCATACATTGGCATCTCTTTGCAAATGCAGGTAGAGCATCCCTTTTCTGAAATGCTGGGAACCAGAAGTGTTCTAGGTTTGTTCTAGGTTTGTAGCAGTGTTCTGGTTTTGCTTTTGTTTTGGGATTTGGGAATATTTACATATACATAATGAGATAGCTCAGCCATGGGACCCAAGTCTAAACACAAAATCCATCTATGGTTCATATTCACCTTATACACATAGGCTAAAGGTAATTTTTAAAGATTTACTGATTTGAAAGTTGGGAGGAGGGTGGAGAAAGAAAAGAGGAGAGATCTTCCATCTGCTGGTTTATTCCCTAAATGGCTGAAATGGCTGGGGCTGGGCCAGACTGAAGCCAGGAATTGAATCCAGGTCACACATGTGGGCAGCAGGAGACCAGGCACTTAGGCCATTCTCTGCTGTTTTCCCAGGCACATCAGCAGGAAACTGAATCAGAAGCAGAGCAGCCAGGACAAGACCTGGTGCTTTGATGTGGGAGGCTGGCACCACAGGCAGCAACTTTGCTCACTGCACCACATCACTGGCCCCCTGAAGGTAATTGAACACAATATTTTCAGTGCACCTGTGTTTTGAATGTGACCTCCATCATGAGGTCACGTGTGGAATTTTCCATTTGTTCAGTCTAAATTTTCTTTAAAAAGTTCACTTAAAGAATGTTATCTTTGCACCATGAAACCATTGAGTATGGACTTCACCTTGCCCCTTGGAGCATGTGCCTGGGCAGTATGGCTCTTGTTGCTATGGTCCATAAAGCTGAGGGGCAGGTGCAAGCAGACTACTTTCTGGTTAGTTCTTACAATGAGTCACATGTGGTATCCAGCAATTATTTTCCTAAATATGTATTTCCCCTGTTGCCTTTGAATTGGGGCCTCCATCTGGTGCCTCTGGTAATGGGGGTTCTGTAAGGTGGGGATTCTTGTGAAAATGACTTACTGGGGGACTGCTATTGGGCATTGGGAGAGAGGGAAGCAGCGTCATGCGGCTGAGGATTTGCTCTCGGTGGGACTTATAGCACAGAAGCTCTGGGCCCAGCAGGCATTAGCCATGGCCAGCTTACAGCAGTGGGTGTCTCCTGGCTGTGGGCATTCCCTCTTTTTTAAAAAAAAAATATTTTTTTAAATTTATTTAAGGTATAGAGCCACAGACAGAGAGAGGGAGAGACAGAGAGAAAAGTCTTCCATCCACTGATTCACTCCCCAGATGGCCGTGATGGCCGGAGCTGGGCCAATCATTACGCCTTGAAGAGTGTGGGACTCTACCTTCGTATGCTGTTGGATGCATATCAGAGGAAGACAGGCAGATTCGCAGGGCTGGGATACACCGTCACCACTGGAATCCCTCCTGCTACATCTGCCCCGCGGTCTGTCTTTCCCAGGCTTCCTGGAAACCACACAGCTTCTCTGTAAACGCCTCACTCAGGTGAGACCATGCATAGAGCAGGATATGGGGGTAGGTCAGTTCCCATACTGACTTGGGATCCAAAAGCCCGAAGTCCTTTTTCTTGGTTCAATCCCCTAGCTGCCATGGCATATTTGGGAACCAATTTAACATCTCTGAACCCTGACTTCTTCAGTCATCCAGGGAAATATAACACACAGCAGGTTAGCTGAGGGATGAGTTGAGGTAACAATAAGAATCACTTAGCACAGTGTGCACACAGGAGGCATTTAGTAAATATTACCCACACTCTTCGTTTTTCCTACTGTAAGTCTCTTCTTAATTTTATCCTGCAGTTGCTTCATAAAATACAGTTTATAACTCTAACTATTTGTGAATTCCTTCAAGGAAGGGCTTATGTCTTTTGTTGTCTTGGTTTCTTTTAAATTTTTACTATTTTATCCATTTAAGAGGCAGAGGGACAGATAGTCATCGAAGCACTCATTTATTAATTCACTGTCCAAATGCCCGTACCAACTAGGGTTGGGCCAGGCCAAAGTCAGGGGCTGGGAACTCAATCCAGCTATCCTGTGTGGGTGGCATTGTTCCAGATACTCGAGCCGAGCCATCACCCATAGCCTCCCAGGGTGTACATTAGTAGGAAGCTGGAATTGGGAGCAGAGCCTGGGTTTGAACCCAAGTATTCTAGCAGAGGATGTGGGCATCTTGACTGGTAAGCCAAATGCCTGACACATGTTGGTATTTTCATTCATTTATCCAACACATACAGATTACTCACAGCTGATATTACGGCTTTGAGCACTTAGTAGAAATAATGAATATTAAGTGGTTAATTTTTTTAAAGAAGGATCCTTTGTAGGCAACATAAGTATGAAGTTAATGTCAAACTGAGTTTGTATATCAGAAAAATGTTACAAGGGAAGGTTACTGAGCCCATGACATGGCAAACACTGAATGCATGCACCACATAGTTCAAAGGGATTGTTCCTCAAAGGCCTTCCATTTCCATCCCTTGGTTATTGAATACATGGCCTTAACCTCCACCTTGCTGTCAATAATTCTGGCCTTTTTGAGGAGTCAGATAGTTCAATTAGTTTCATATACCAACTTGTAAAATTTTAAAATTGAAAAAAATTTTCAGTTATAAGAACAATTCATGTTCACTTAGAAAAATATTTTTAATATTTATTTATTTGAAAGGCAGAGTTACAGAGGGAGGGAGACACACACGCAGAAAGAGAGAGAGAGAGAAAGAAATGAGAGAGCTTTCATCTGCTGGTTTACTTCCTAGACGGTCACAATGGCTAGGCTGGACTTAGCCGAAGCCAGGAGCCAGGAGCTTCATCCTGGTCTCCCAAATGGGTCACAGGAGCCTAAGAACATGGGCTATCTACTGATGCCTTCCCAAGCCTATTAACAGGGAGCTGGATGGGAAATGGAGCAGCTGGGACTCCAACAGTGCCCGTATGGAATGCCAGCATTGCAGGCAGTGTCCTAACCCACTGTGTCACAATGCCAGGCCCACTTACAAAAATATTTTAGTAAAAATTTTCAAAAGGAGATTCATTTAAAACATTTCTAACTCTACCACCTAGAGATACTCATGGTTAACACCTTGATAGAAATTCTTCTAGATTTTTGTAATATATGTAAAGGTATATTCTATATTGCCAGAATAGGATTATTATAAATAATACCAGTTTGTCTCCTATCATTCTAATTTCCATTTTGGAGTCCATCAATCTATTTGTGTACCCAAAAAAGGAAGAATTTTTTGTTGTTGTTGTTAAAATGAAGTCAAGGATGGCAGTTCATATGAGTTGAGTTTTTGGCTTGTGTTAGCAAGTGTTGCTCTTTGTGTACAAGAGGGGAAATGTGTGAATGTACTAAAATGCATTAAACCACCCCCTGGTGTGTTTCCATACTGTTGCACTTGCAGCCTAGCTCATTCTCATTTTTTTCACCCTCTCACTTCCACTCTTGGCACTTTTTCTCTCATGGCCCTGTAAGAGTTACAAGGACAGTAGCAAGATCATCTCGAAGAGGGGTCACACGCTGATATTGATTGTGGGTGGCCCAGGCCGGGGTGGATGCTGCACCATAGCAAGGGGGGAACCAGGCCAAGGACGTTGTGTTCTGTCTGTAATCAAATCCCATTAAAAGGCAGATTCTTCAATTCAAAACCTTGAGTGGGATGGTGTTTTAGAAATAATCTCAGCTGGTTCACTTTAGGACTTGAAAACAGTCCAGTCTAGTAATACGTGCTGGCTCTGAGACCCCTGCATCCTTCTGCTGGGGGTGGGGGGTGGCTGGTTGAGCTTCCATTCACTCTGGGCTGCCTCTCCATGCTGAGTCAGAGGCGGACCACAGGCCTCTGCTCCCAGCCTCAGGGAAGTGAACCAATCCCCGCGTGTCCTCAGCTGTGCAGACAGCCCTGTGCTTGCAGCTGCAGTTTCGGAGGCTGATTGCACAAGGCACGTTGCTATTTTTGGCAGTGGTTTGGCCTAGTCATTAACCTGGCACTTCTCGCCATGGCTCCACCGTGTCCAGTGACTCCTGCTTTTATTTGCAAGCTGTTTGCAAAAAGAAAAATCCTCCAAAAAAAAAAAAAAAAAAAAAAAGCCCATGCTTCCCCATATCTTGTCCACATGGCATTTCCTCCAGCTATGTTTGTCAACTTTAGTAAGAGGTATTTTGAGGACACGGAGTAGCTCTCCCAGGTCCCTTAACTTTCCAGGGTATGTGGCTGGCTGTAGACTCCTGTACTGTTTGGTTCCATTCACAGCTGCAAGTCAGAAAATGTTTCAGAAACTCCCTCAATAAGCAGAAAACTGTCAGATACCTGGTTGAAGGGAGGTATGAAGACATTTCCAGTCCCATGGATTTAAAAGTTGACCATGCCAGACCCTTCCTACATCCCTCAAGGCTGAATTCTTGGTCCCTCCTACACCTGTGCCTTCATCTCATCCCTGTTGATCACCTGCTATGAGCCAGGCACTGTAGGTTTTATCACAGTGATCCCAAGCACACCCCCCACCAACATACTTGAGGTGTGTCATCAATCCCATTTTACAGGTGAGAGATACAACCAAGATCACACAGTTAATAAGTTACAGAACCAGATTCAAACACAAGCAGATTGACCCCAGAACCTATGCTTATTTTATTACCCCCTTGTCCAGGGAGTAATAGACAAAGGAGGGAAGAATGAATTCCAAATCTGTGTGTGTGTGTGTGTTGTGTGTGTGTGTACAATGAGGGGCATCTGGGGCAGCCTAAAGAAGATACAGTTAATTTAATTTTTTAAAAGATTGATTTATTTACTTGAAAGTCAGAGTTACACAGAGAGAGAAGGAGAGAGAGAGAGAGGTCTTCTATCCACTGGTTCACTCCCCAATTGGCTGCAATGGCCGGAGCTGTGCCGATTCAAATCCAGGAGCCAGGAGCTTCTAGGTTTCCCACGCAGGTGCAGGGGCCCAAGGACTTGGGCTATCTTCTGCTGCTTTCCCAGGCCATAGCAGAGAGCTGGATGGGAAGTGGAGCAGCCAAGACTTGAACCAGTGCTCATAGGGCATGTTGGCACTGCAGACTTGCTTTATGAGAGAAACTTGCTCCCTCTCACACATGCACACCCCTCTGGCCTCTTCTTCCATGGGTGAGGGTCTCACTGACCTACTGGGAATGTCTCTTTACAGAGACCACCTACTCCAAGGAGCTTTACTCTTTGTAAAAATGAGCCCCTTCGTGGGATCCTTGTTCAGTAGAGACTGGGAGGAGACACAGCAGGGCTGGGCCATCCAGGGAGGAACATCCTGGAAGGTGGGAATCCGAGGAGGGAGTAAACATGTAACTTCTCAGGATGCAGAGTTAGTACTCTATAAATTTTAACAACAAAATGCTACATTTTGTGCATTGTGATTACATACTCAGGGTGCAAAGGAAAAATGCAGTGGTTCAACTTAAGCTGTCTGACTTTTTCGAGTGCTTCAGCTTGCTGTACCTGAGTTATCCCCTAGCATGACTTACAATGACACACACAGCTGGGCGAAGTTTCAGTGAGATAAGGAGTGCCAGGCCTCTATGCATCTGGGGCATGTAGAAGACACTTAACCACTTTTATTATTTATTATATTTGTTGTTACTGGTAATATTTGAAAAAACAGTACAGTTGAATGAGTGTTAGTATTTCATTGCAGGAAGGTAGCTAGTCACTCCCTTAGCTACAGAAGCTTCTAGAAGTAGGCGGGGGTTGAGATTAAGGACATAGCTAGAATGAGAAACAATGGTTCCTTTTTTTTTCTCTCTCTCAACATTCATTAGCTTTCTCCCAGTTTCTTCTCAGTATCCTGGATAATGGGATGGTGAAGGAGACAGAGGTGGGAAAGAGGGGGTGCAGGGACCCCAAGATAGAATGAGAGATGTTAACAGAACGTGCACCCTGCAGATTGATCATGCAAAGCTGAGTGTGTTCCCACTAATCCACGCAAGCTCTGACATCAGCTTGTCATAAAATCGCTGGGCTCTTTCGCTGGAAGGGGGCTCTGCCGATGCTGAGCTCTTTACATTATAGAAGCTTCAGGAAGGCTCAGAATGGAAACTGGCCATTCACCCATGGTGGGGATGTTAGGCCTGCCCCATGGGCCCTTCCTCCTTCGCAGGGAACCAGAGGGAGGAAGATTTCATAAGAAGACTGCATTTCAAATGTTGCCCAGCAGTGATAAAAATAAACTGCAAGCATCCACATATTTGATCAATTTACTTTTATCCTTTAATCGAATGAGCCTCAGCCCAGCAATCAGAAAGAAAAACATTTTGCTAAGCATTCCATTTCTCCAGTGATTCATCTAGCAGTGGGCTCAGAGCTGACAGGATGGGAATAAGGTATTTAATGTTGAAATAATTTTTATGACCACATCACAGGAGGTTGGAATGGCTTTTAAGGTACATCATTTTCTTAATCACAAACACACAGAAAGCATACACTGTTGAAACATTTTGGAGAAGCTTGAATTGGAATGCTAGAATCTTAATACCATGATCGAGAGGAGGACTGGCTATTCCATTTTTGGTCTGTAACTCCTCCTGTGCTCTTGGGCAGTCTGATAGATGTGGAAGAAAGTGTTTTAGAAAGAAGATAAGAGAAAGTACACCCAAAAGGAGGCTTCAAACCAGCAGGCGCCCAAGCATGTTAAAAATGGCACCCTCATTGTCTTGTGCTGTTCATTAGTTAGAAGGAAGGCTGCCTTCGAAGAGCTAGAAGGATTCGTGGAAGATGTAGACATTACAGAAATCCAGCATCTAAGGACTGCCTGCTGCTGGCCCACTCCAGGCTCTGTGCCTCAGGAGAGAAGGAAGTAGAACTGTCTCCAGTGGTACCTGCTTGGCCACCCTCTCACCAGCTACCACTCAGCACAGGAGACACAAGAGAGCCAAGGCAGAGAGCAGTGGCTAAGAGGAGAAAAAGAGGAGGCAAGAGAAAGAGAATGGAATAGCAAGACTTTGTAAAGATACTGTGGTGCAAAAATACGAGCTTTGGAACAGACAAACTTAGGTTCAAACCCTATCTCTGTTGTTTTTCAATGTCGCGATCTTGGGTTACTTAGAGATCTGTCTGAATTTTAGCTTCTCCATCATAAAACATGAACAAGTCTGATGCAGTTAGTTATCATGAGAATCCATGAGAGAATTTGTGTATTTAAATTCTTAGAATGGTTCTCAATAAATATTTTTTTCCCATTTCTTCTTCTTACCTTCCAATCCTCCACAGGTGAGAAAAAAGAATAAAGCAGAATAAAACAGTGGCACTCAATTCAAATCTTGGTCTTCAATTCTGAAACCTTCCACACTTCACCATTGCCTGCAGAGTAAATTCTTGGCAAAGCATCCCAGCTCAACATAAACTGGCTGCAAGCTGGCATAATTAGACCTGTCTCCTGCTTGTACCTGGGCACCTTATACCGCATCACCACCAGACCCCTCCAGCCTTTCAATGCTCCATTTTTACTTGTGTTGTACTCCTCAACCTGGAAGTCCATCTCTGCTTTTACACCTGCAGGGTCCGTATTCTGTTAACATCTCTCATTCTGTCTTGAGGTCCCTGCACCCTCTCTTTCGCACCTTCCCTTCTCATCTATTGGGTGACCACTGTGTCTCAGGCACAGTGCTGCAGATAGAAACATAGAGATACATCACTGGCCATGGTTTCAGTCGGGGGACTCAGGTGCAGATAGACTTCACAGCAAATTGCTTTCCTACAAGCCAAGGAGCAATGAAATCTACAGGAAGAGCTGGGTGTGGAGAAGAGCTACAGGAAGGAGGTAACAGAGTGAACTGTGCTTAGAAGATTATAAAGGACTCTCTGAAGAAAGAAGAGGGACAGTGGAGGCAGAACCAATGAGAGGGACAACGCTTAGAGGGAGTGCTAACCCTATCTGGTACTGTGGGGAGCAACTCGGACTAGACTGTTACTGGAATTAAGACTTATTGTATGCATCTGCTTTCCCACAATATGGCGCTGGGAGAGGAGGAAACAGCTTCTACACAGCTGCCTCCAGTTCAACCAATAAGCTGCAGGACCTGCTCCTGATTGGAGGAGAGCAGCATACTCGGCGTGTGGGTAGCAGAGTTGGGATTGGTGGAAGAGGACTATAAAGGAGGAGAGAGACAACATGCACCGGGAACATCTATCTGAAGGAACACCTGTGCAGCCCCCAAGAGAGCTGGCCGGCGGTGTGCTGCTCCCCCGCGGAAGTGGGGAAAGTGGCAGGGGGAACCGCCCTTCCACGGAGGTGGAAGGGACGGTAGCCAACCCAGGAAGGACCAGCAGCAAACCCGGGAAGGGCCGAGCAGACAAAAGAACAACGCAGGGTCCTGTGTCGTTCCTCCACGAAGAGGGGGAGCGACATAATGGTGCCGTGACTCGGATATGAAGCCTAGGCAGGGTTTAGTGTCGTTCCTCCATGAAGAGGGGGAGCGACATAATGGTGCCGTGACTCGGATAGGAAACCTAGGAGGGAAGAAGAGGGAAGAAGTGGGAAAATACCGGAGAGAGAGACTAGCAAAGAGCCTAGGGAAAAGCCGGACAGAAAAGGTGCCGGAAGAAGCTATCGAAAGCCTAGGCATAGACTCGGATACGGACTGTGGGAAAGAAGTTAGGATTGAAAGCTAGGATTTAAAGTGAAAGCAAGAAGAAACTTAGACTCAGATACGGACTGCAGGTTGAAAGCGAAAGTGAAACCTAGAGGAAACTTAGACTCGGATACGGACTGTGGGGAGAAGCCAGGAGAAGTGAGAGGGGAATATTGTTGGAAGAAAACTTAGGGAAACATACAGGGTAGAGAAAAATGTTAGGGAGGATGCAGCCGCGGGGGCAGGCCGAGGCGGAGACGTAAGCCAGGTTGGAATTCTTCAAGTCAGCCCAGGGAACAAGGGGCGAAAATCTGGAACCAGAGGCGGAGACGTGGGCCAGGTTGGAATCTCTCAGATTAGCCCGGGGAGCAAAAGACAGGAAGCCAAACCGAAAGGCGCAGACGTGAGCTAGGTTGAATTCGCCAGGTTAGCCCGGGGAACTTAGACTGAATACCGGTGGCGGAAACGTGAGCTAGGCTGTGTGACTCGCGGAAGCCGCCGCGCGCAGAGAGAGCGCGAGGGGCATGAACGGGGAGAACGTGGGGCTGGCGCGAAGGCCGTGGTGCGGGCGCAAAGGGCGCAGAGACCGCGGAGCGTGCGAAGCCGGGAAGTGGCTCAGAGCCGGGAAGCCGCCGCGGGGCGAGGCGCCGAGAAGCAACCTCGGGGCGGGCGCCGGGAAGCCGCGGGGATAAGAGAAACAGAAGTTTAGAAGTAAAATGAGAGAAATAGGAATGCTGGCAGATAGAAGTAAAATAGGAGAGATAGGAATGCCCGGAGATATAGAGAAAAATAAGGCCTCCCCACAACATGGCAATGAGAGAGCTTAGATTCGGTCTGCCTGATTAGTAAGACGATAAGCACCTGTGGGCGGCTGCAGGTCACCGAAGATAGGCACGAATCAACACCAATAAGTCTCCCCACAAGACGGCAATGAGAGGGCTTGGATTCAGTTTGCCTGATTGGTAGGGCTTGTAAGCACCTGCAGGCAGTTCTAGCAGAGCAGAGCATGCGCTGCAGGGCACCGAACACAGGCACGCATCAGCGCCTAAAAACCTCCTCACAACATGGCGAAGAGAGGACCCGGATTCAGTTTGCCTGATTGGTAGGGCTTGTAAGCACCTGTGGGCAACTCTAGCAAGCAGAGCAGAGTGTGTGCCGCGGGGCACCGAAGACAGGCACGTATCAACGCCAAAAATAAAAAGAAAGGGGGATCTGTGGGGAGCAACTCGGACTAGACTGTTACTGGAATTAAGACTTATTGTATGCATCTGCTTTCCCACAATATGGCGCTGGGAGAGGAGGAAACAGCTTCTACACAGCTGCCTCCAGTTCAACCAATAAGCTGCAGGACCTGCTCCTGATTGGAGGAGAGCAGCATACTCGGCGTGTGGGTAGCAGAGTTGGGATTGGTGGAAGAGGACTATAAAGGAGGAGAGAGACAACATGCACCGGGAACATCTATCTGAAGGAACACCTGTGCAGCCCCCAAGAGAGCTGGCCGGCGGTGTGCTGCTCCCCCGCGGAAGTGGGGAAAGTGGCAGGGGGAACCGCCCTTCCACGGAGGTGGAAGGGACGGTAGCCAACCCAGGAAGGACCAGCAGCAAACCCGGGAAGGGCCGAGCAGACAAAAGAACAACGCAGGGTCCTGTGTCGTTCCTCCACGAAGAGGGGGAGCGACATAATGGTGCCGTGACTCGGATATGAAGCCTAGGCAGGGTTTAGTGTCGTTCCTCCATGAAGAGGGGGAGCGACATAATGGTGCCGTGACTCGGATAGGAAACCTAGGAGGGAAGAAGAGGGAAGAAGTGGGAAAATACCGGAGAGAGAGACTAGCAAAGAGCCTAGGGAAAAGCCGGACAGAAAAGGTGCCGGAAGAAGCTATCGAAAGCCTAGGCATAGACTCGGATACGGACTGTGGGAAAGAAGTTAGGATTGAAAGCTAGGATTTAAAGTGAAAGCAAGAAGAAACTTAGACTCAGATACGGACTGCAGGTTGAAAGCGAAAGTGAAACCTAGAGGAAACTTAGACTCGGATACGGACTGTGGGGAGAAGCCAGGAGAAGTGAGAGGGGAATATTGTTGGAAGAAAACTTAGGGAAACATACAGGGTAGAGAAAAATGTTAGGGAGGATGCAGCCGCGGGGGCAGGCCGAGGCGGAGACGTAAGCCAGGTTGGAATTCTTCAAGTCAGCCCAGGGAACAAGGGGCGAAAATCTGGAACCAGAGGCGGAGACGTGGGCCAGGTTGGAATCTCTCAGATTAGCCCGGGGAGCAAAAGACAGGAAGCCAAACCGAAAGGCGCAGACGTGAGCTAGGTTGAATTCGCCAGGTTAGCCCGGGGAACTTAGACTGAATACCGGTGGCGGAAACGTGAGCTAGGCTGTGTGACTCGCGGAAGCCGCCGCGCGCAGAGAGAGCGCGAGGGGCATGAACGGGGAGAACGTGGGGCTGGCGCGAAGGCCGTGGTGCGGGCGCAAAGGGCGCAGAGACCGCGGAGCGTGCGAAGCCGGGAAGTGGCTCAGAGCCGGGAAGCCGCCGCGGGGCGAGGCGCCGAGAAGCAACCTCGGGGCGGGCGCCGGGAAGCCGCGGGGATAAGAGAAACAGAAGTTTAGAAGTAAAATGAGAGAAATAGGAATGCTGGCAGATAGAAGTAAAATAGGAGAGATAGGAATGCCCGGAGATATAGAGAAAAATAAGGCCTCCCCACAACATGGCAATGAGAGAGCTTAGATTCGGTCTGCCTGATTAGTAAGACGATAAGCACCTGTGGGCGGCTGCAGGTCACCGAAGATAGGCACGAATCAACACCAATAAGTCTCCCCACAAGACGGCAATGAGAGGGCTTGGATTCAGTTTGCCTGATTGGTAGGGCTTGTAAGCACCTGCAGGCAGTTCTAGCAGAGCAGAGCATGCGCTGCAGGGCACCGAACACAGGCACGCATCAGCGCCTAAAAACCTCCTCACAACATGGCGAAGAGAGGACCCGGATTCAGTTTGCCTGATTGGTAGGGCTTGTAAGCACCTGTGGGCAACTCTAGCAAGCAGAGCAGAGTGTGTGCCGCGGGGCACCGAAGACAGGCACGTATCAACGCCAAAAATAAAAAGAAAGGGGGATCTGTGGGGAGCAACTCGGACTAGACTGTTACTGGAATTAAGACTTATTGTATGCATCTGCTTTCCCACAATATGGCGCTGGGAGAGGAGGAAACAGCTTCTACACAGCTGCCTCCAGTTCAACCAATAAGCTGCAGGACCTGCTCCTGATTGGAGGAGAGCAGCATACTCGGCGTGTGGGTAGCAGAGTTGGGATTGGTGGAAGAGGACTATAAAGGAGGAAAGAGACAACATGCACCGGGAACATCTATCTGAAGGAACACCTGTGCAGCCCCCAAGAGAGCTGGCCGGCGGTGTGCTGCTCCCCCGCGGAAGTGGGGAAAGTGGCAGGGGGAACCGCCCTTCCACGGAGGTGGAAGGGACGGTAGCCAACCCGGGAAGGACCAGCAGCAAACCCGGGAAGGGCCGAGCAGACAAAAGAACAATGCAGGGTCCTGTGTCGTTCCTCCACAAAGAGGGGGAGCGACATAATGGTGCAGTGACTCGGATATGAAGCCTAGGCAGGGTTTGGTGTCGTTCCTCCATGAAGAGGGGGAGCGACATGGTACTCTGTAGCTGGAGGCAATAGACGAGGGTGTAGCTGGAAGGCAAGTGTGCATGGGCAGGCAATCCCAAGGCACACCACGTGGCACAGAGCTCCACCACCCCTTCAGAGCTGGCAGCCCTGGGCAGCTCCATCCCTCTTCAAGCTTCACTGTTCTCTGCTGTAAAGTGGAGGTAAAACCAGCTCCTAGTCACTCGGACGTGTGGTGATAAAATGAAGCGATCCCTAGAATATTCTTGCAGGCTCTAGCAATGAAGAAGTGGGGAGTGAGTGCAATTGCTTCTTTTTCCTCCAAAGTCTAACTAAAATGCTGTTAGATTGTTTCATTTTTCCCCACACCCTGAGGCTCACTCCTTAGTCTGTTGTCCTTCCATGGAGCTTTTACAAACTTCCAGTTGGCCCCTGTTTCATAGCCTTTTGAATGATGGTGTTTGTTTTTCTAATTCTGTCTCTAACAGATGGAGCCCTGTGTCTCCTCACCTGTGGAGGTGGCTACTCCCTGAATGGTTATTGAATGAGTGAATAAATGCCTCCCAGTAAATAGTTGACAGTGAATTCATTTTAAGTAATACTAGAGCTAAGGGCAACCTTCTAATTCCATACTTCTCAAGCATTTTTATTGCCCCCAGGAAGAAGGGCATTTTACATCCGTCAGTACTAGATGTATCATATTAGGGAACTTCAAACATTTGTGGAAACTGCACTTATAAGTTTATTTTGGTGCAAATTTTTTATCTATCTTTTTAATTTTCAATGGACTTAAAATTTTTTTATTTATTTTTCTTTATTTGAAAGGCACACACACACACACACACAGACAGACACAGTGAAGTCTTTCATCTGCTAGTTCACTCCCCCAAATTCTTGCAACAATCAGGACAGAGCCAGGCCAAAACTTGGAGCCTGGAACGTAATCCAGGTCCCCTCTATGGGTGACAGGGATCCAACTACTTGAGCCATCATTGCTGTCTCCAAGGGTGTGCATTAGCAGGAAGCTGGACTTGGAGCCAGACCCAGGACTTGAAAGCAGACATTCTGATATGGGATGTGGGAATCCCAGGTGGCATCATAACTGCTGCATCAAATGCACACACCTGTAAACAAACAAACAAACAAACAAAAAAACAACTTTCAATCTGTGCATACAAGGGGTCTTCAAAAGGTTCATGGAAAACAAATATAATGAAAAAAATGATGCCTGTATTTCAAAATGGTTTGAACTAAAATAAATTTATCTTTTAATTCTGTTTTTCCATGAGGTGTTTGAAGAACTCTTGTATAGAAAGATGTGCCTTCTCTACATTTAATAGAGCTACTTCTGCTTTCTTTCTATGAGACTTAGCACAGCATACGGGGGAGTTTACATCTTTTTCTGTGGGGGAACTGTTCAGTAGCACTCAGAGAAACAGAATATGGAAGGGTACAATTTTGAAGCCAAGTCTTAATTCTAGTACTACACTTAATTCCTTTTTAAATATTAATTTATTTGAAAGGCAGAGTTATAGAGAGGCAGAGGCAGAGAGAGAGAGAGAGAGAGAGGGATCTTCCATCTGCTGGTTCTCTCCCTAGGTGGCCGCAAAGGCTGGAGCTGCGTCGATCCAAAGCCAGGCACCTGGAGCTTCTTCTGGGTCTCCCATGTGAGTGCAGGAGCCCAAGGACTTGGGCCATCTTCCACTGCTTTCCCAGGCCACAGCAGAGAGCTGGATCAGAAGTGGAGCAGCTGGGATTCGAAGCGGCGCCCATATGGGATGCCGACACTACAGGCAGCGGCTTTACCCGCTACGCCACAGCGCCAGCCTTACATGGATTTCATAACTTGCATGCTAGAGTGATTAGCAGTGCCCCCAGAATGTTACCCATAAGTCTTCAGAACCTGTTGCTATTTTTTTTTTTACAGGCAGAGTGGATAGTGAGAGAGAGAGAGACAGAGAGAAAGGTCTTCCTTTGCTGTTGGTTCACCCTCCAATGGCCGCCACGGCTGGCACGCTGCGGCCTGCGCACCGCGCTGATCCGAAGGCAGGAGCCAGGTGCTTCTCCTGGTCTCCCATGGGGTGCAGGGCCCAAGCACTTGGGCCATCCTCCACTGCACTCCCAGGCCACAGCAGAGAGCTGGCCTGGAAGAGGGGCAACTGGGACAGAATCCTGCGCCCCGACTGGAACTAGAACCCGGTGTGCCGGCACCGCAAGGCGGAGGATTAGCCTAGTGAGCTGCAGCGCCGGCCGCAGAACCTCTGGCTATGTTACATCACACAGCCAAAGAGGACTCACAGGGTCACCAAGGTCGTTGACCTTGAGATGGGGAAAATATTTCTGAGATCCAGATGGGTCCAGCATAATGAACAAAACCTTCAAAACAGAGATCTTTCCCTGGCTGAGAACAGACGACAGCTGAGGCAGAGGGGACCTCAGAGATCTGCAGCGTGAGCAGGCCTTGCTACAGCGTTTATGGCTTTGAAGATGAAGGAAGGAGACCACGAGGCTAGGAATGCGGGCAGCCTCTCAAAGCTGAGAAAGAGCCCTGTGGCCAGCATTCAGCAAGGAAACAAGGGTCTCTGTCTTAAAATGCAAAATAGCTGAATTCTGTCACCAACCCGGATGAGCTCTGAAGAGCATCCTCAACCTGGAGCCTCCGGAGATGGGACCCTGCCAACACCGTGACTTCAGTCCCCCGAGACTCCGGCTTCACCCCCAGGGGACCCTGCTGCACCTCGGAACCACAAAGTGGGACAACACTTTGGTGCTGTTTCACGTTGCTACGTTTGTTGTCATTTGTTATAGCAGCAGCAGAGAGCAAACCCATCGTGTAGGGAGATAAACGTATAGGTTAGAACTATTTTTCCCTTTGGACTAAAGAACCATTCCTTTCCGGCATCTAGTGCCGCTATCAAGAATTCCAGCAGGTTTCTTACCCAGTGCAATGGACAGTGGATTTGGCTTTCTAAAGAATTTTTGTATTGTTCCAAGAAATACACTTTTGACATTTGTGGAAGAAAGATGGCGAATGACCATAGGTGATAGTTTGTAGGCCTAGAATTTTTTTTTTTTTTCAATTTGATTTGTATGGAATCGTGGAACGTTAACTTTAATAAATTTTGTAATTTTTCCAAAAAATAGCTGATGAAATTCTCATGTCTGTTTGTTCCTTCGTATGTGATCTCCTTTTTCTTTAGGATTTTCTCCTTATCTGGCCGGTCTGAAGTTTCACCATGATGTGCCTTTGTGGGGGGCTTTTATCATTCATGGGATGATCTCTCAGTGGAACTTTTCTATGGACAGACTCATTGTATCAGTTCGCCGAGGGTCTCTGCACAGCTCAGGGGTTAGTTCCTGATAACCATGTGGTCTAGGAGCGGCTACACAGGCCCGGTGATCTGGCTAGGTGCTGCGGAGAGGCGGGGATCAGCTTGAGTCGCCGCATGTGCCCAAATGTCAGAAGTTAGCAGTTGTCCGAGAGCACAGGTGGACGAGCACCGAGACCCCGGAGGCTCAGGCGTGGAACCTCGGCCCCCTGCTGCTGGCCATGCGGTTCACCAAGCCAGACTGGAGAGAGAGAGACCCCTCTGACGGAAGGAAATGCACACTCTTGTGGTTATTGAGATCTTTTATTACATTATCTCCTTCATAATTTTCTTTCTCTCCGGACCTTCTTCCAGAACTTTGAACTTCCAGGCTTGATAGAATTAGTTCCTTATGTTTTCTCTCCTGTTTTCTCTCTCTGACTTTTTTCTGCTTTCTGGATGATAACCTCAAGTGTAATTTCCAACTCTTGTATGGATTATATTTTTCATTTCAACTGTCATCATTTTAATTTCCAAGTGCTTTTTCTTTTTTATCCTTTGAAAGTTTTTTTTTTTTTTTTTTTTTTTTTTTTTGGTGACTTGTGCCATCCATGCAATAATGTATTCCCTTAAGGGTTTTAGTATGGTGTTATTTTCCTTTATTTATTTATTTTAATTTTTTTTATTTTTTTTTCATAATTCCCCTTGAACTTTTTCCTCTTCACATGCGCAGTATCGGACACTTCCAAAGCCCACAGTGCCACCCACATACACATCTGTATGGAATGAGTGGATGAGAACCAAGGACTTCTCTTCCTTGTGCGTTACCACTGGGTTGCTAGTGTGGAAAACGACTCTGATGATTTGCTTTGGTTTGGGTGTGCATGGGGGTGGGAAGGGGCAGGAGACTCAGCACTTCACTCCCTGAGACCAGGACTTGTCAAATGCGTGACCAGCTAAAGGGAGAAGGGCTGTGGGCTCTGCCCCTGCAGGGAAGGCAGGAGTATGGCAGAAGGGCTCAAGGGGGACACAGGCATGAACCTGCCACTGTGCGTGATGACAGGGAGGAGGCAAGGCAACGGGAGTGCAAAGAAGTGGAAAGCAGGAATAGAGAAAGAGAGTGAGACAAGAGAAAGGACACAGGGGACACGGGCACCATGAGACAGGGTGAGCAGCTTGGCAGTTACAATGTCACCGGGACATCCCCACGCCGTATCAGAGCGCCCGGGTTTGAATCTTGGCTCCTCCCTTTCTGATCCAGCTTCCGGATAATGCACACCCTGGGAGACAGCAGGTGATGGCTCAAAGGCTGGAGTCCCTGCCACCCACATGCGAGACCAAGGTGGAGATCCAGGGTTTGGCTTCAGCCTGGCCCAGCCCTGGATGTTGTGAGCATTTGGGGAGTGAACCAGCAGATAGGAGATCTTTCTGCATCTGTTTCTCTGCCTCTCTAATAAAATGAAAAATAATTAAAAATTAATTTTAAAAACAGAAGAAGCCTTCTCCTGGCTTCTCTTAGTAAAAACAAAAAAAGGCGCCAGTGAGAGCTAAGACTTTTAGTGCTACGTTATGATCTTTGTTAAAAGGAAAAAGCTACTGACTGTCTTCCTTTCCCCACTTTCCCTGATCCTTTCTCATGAATAGACATAATTATTTATTTATATTTATATTTTTAATTTCTTCTTAGTTCAATATTTAATTGTTAAGCCTGATGAAGTACTACCATTTGCATAAATAATATTTATTAACCAGTGTTCAAATGCATAAGCCATTCACTTGACAGGATGTGTAGCTTTTCCCTAAAAGTTGATTTCATCAAGTCCTTCCTGCCTCAAGGCCTTTGCACCTGCTGTTATCTCTCTATGTTTTCTGCTCTAACCATCAGTTCTGTGCCGACTTATACTTCAAGTCTACACTGGAGTGTAACCGCACATGGACACATCTTCTAACTGCCCAGACTTGGTTTTGAGCCCTCAGAAGTAATGAATCCTTACACAACACCCTCTACTTCCTATTATCAGCATTTATCGCAAATGTAATGTAAATTATTATTTGATTTAAATGTATATCTAACCTCTCTCACTTCCTAACCAGGCTACAAGCTTTATGGGAGCAGGGCCTTGTTCACTGCAGTATCTCAAGCACCTAGCACATATAATGGGTCCCCAGGGAATAGGTTAAAAATGGACACACAGAAGGTCTCCCTACTGTCCGTACCTTTTAAGTGGCATAACTGAGGGGAAAAAGAAAAGCCCTGTCTCACAGCTTGTGTGATCTTCCCACCCCAAGTCTCCCTTCTACAGTCCCTGTAGAACAAAAGCTCACAGGACTCCTGCTAAGGCAGCGTCACAGAGAATTATGGGAGGCCAGAACTCTGCAAATAGCCCCAACTCACAGAGGCCGCCCTCTCGAAGGGAGGAGCCGGGCTCTGGCCTGCCCCCAAGAGAGAAATCCTTTTTCAAATGCTTGCTCCAGAGGAGGAGGAGGGCAGTGCCTGCTAGGAGACGCTCTCTCCTTGTTTCCAGCACGGATGCCAAGCCCTCAGCGGGGCCAGGGCCACGTCACGCACTTGAGTGTCTCGGGGGCAGCAGAAGGATGGAAACTACCGGTTGATAGATTTCACCTTCTCTGACACCAACACAACTTTCCCTGAATGCTAAAAATAACAGGAATCTTCAAGTAAGCTCCTTAATTTCTGCCTAGGCTCAAAAAATGCTCAGAGCTCATGGGTTAGAGGCAAGAACTCATCTGAAAAAGTGCAGAGGAAGAATCCCTCTGTCTGCTCTATACCTCCCCAGCTCAGAAAACAAATACGCCATTTTTTTTTTCCCCAGCTGAGCCAAGATACCTTGAACCATGACTATACCAACCTGTGAGGTCGCTGTAGCGCCTTCTTTTTTAAAATATTGGGCTGCTGGGATGGAATTGGACTCCTGGGATAATCCCATCGGCATTGTGTTTTAGACATCAGGAGGCCACGTTTCAGCTAGGCCAAGCAAGGGCCCCAGAGCTAGTGTGCCTGAGAGCGGAGAGCCAGCCCCAGAAGCCACAGGGCACCTGCTCTAGGTGCGTTTAGTGGAAGTGCTTGCTAAAGAATCCCACTTCTGCTCAGAATGTTGAAAGCACGGAGAGAAGCTTGATCCCACCCAACGAGGGAAAGGAGGGAGACGAGGCCAGGCTACTTACAAAGCCATTGCTTCCCCTGAGGCTACCAGAGAACTGAGGCTGCAAAGGCCACCCAGTGGCCTGTCTCACATTCCAGAGACAGACAAACCCTTGCAGAGAGACAGGGTGACCGCTGTGTCACCTTCAGCAGACGTGGGAGAAAGAGGTGCCTGCTGGTCAGGTGGGGGGGGGGGGTCGGGGCAGCGGGGGAGGGAATCAGCTAAGATGTTAGCAAAATCTTCAAGGGTGGTGTGGGCTTCACATGTTTGGCCTGTCCAGCAGCTTCCGGCCCGAGGGGCCTTGGCACTCATTCACAAGCTTTGATCCAAGATTGTCCACTGCACGTTCACGTGAAAGATCAGACAGGCATTTGAATGGGGAGCCCCAGAGGAGACAGGGACAGGCGTGAAGGGATGGACATGAGGATCACTGCTTTCCTGGACCCTTCTCCATAGAGAGCAAAAGCTTTGCTGTTGGGGAGGAACAGGAGGCCCGCTTACTCCAAGACCCGGGTGAAATCCTTGCTTCTGGATCACAGGTACAAACAAAAGCCTCTACCCCCGGGAGAGGAGCAAGAAGCCACCTTGGGCCTGGAGTCACGAACCAGCACTCTGAGAAGTCTGCTCTCATCGGAGGAGGGTACCCCGACCCCTAGGGCTGTTGGAAGGCTTGCTCACACCCTGGGTGGCTTCCAACCCTCCCGGTGGCCAGGAAGTCTAAAATCAAGGTGTCAGCAGGGTTCGCTCCTGCTGAGAATCTGTTCCGTGTCTCTCCATCCCCAGCGCGCCGTGGCTTGCGGCTATGTCACTCCTTTCTCTGTCCCTGCCATCATCTGGGCTTCTTCCCAGGGTGCATCTCTGTGACTCTGTATTGTCCTCTCTGCTCTCTTGCAAAGACATCAGTTACTGAATTTAGGGCCCAGCCTAATCTACAGCCTCATTTCAACTAGTAACATCTGCAAAGCCCCCCTATCCAAATAAGATCACATCCTGAGATTCCAGGTAGACGTGAGTTTTCCAACCCAGTGTAGAGGGAGATGAAACTCACTGGACCAGGACCAACCACAGACTCAAGGCCAAGTTTGAGTGCCATGGGAAGAAGGGCCAGGAATGATGAAAAGGCCTCTCTGCCAAGGCCCAGGCACCCAGGACCTGAGAAAGAGCAAGGCTAGATCATGGCAACAAAATGCATCCTGCCTCCTCCAGGAATAAACAACATTGGAGAGACAAGGATGAGAGAAAGAGAGAGAGAGAGAGGGAGAGGGAGGGAGGGGGGGGGAGAGGGAGGAGAGGGAGCCTGACTCTGAAGGTTTGCATCCTCCCCAAACCTGTATGTTATAGCCCTAATCCCTGGTATGTCTGTATTTGGAGTTAGGGCCTCTAGCAAACTAATTACCATTCAATGGGGTCACAAGGGAAGGACTCTGATTTCACAGGATTGGTGGTCTTACAAGAAGAACCATCGGAGTGCTCTGAGCTTGGTTTCTCTCTGACCTCTTTCTATAGCTCTCTCTCTCTGTGCCATCTGTATCTATCTCTACCTCTGCCTCTGCCTCTACCCTCCCTCCTCTCCCCTCCACCTCCAATCTCTACTTCTCTCTATTCGCTCTGATTGTGGAAAGCCCATGTGAGAACACAATGAGAAAGTGACCAGCTGCACCCCAAGAACAGAGCCCTCACCAGACGTCAACCCTGCTGGCACCTTGAACTTGGACTTTCCAATGCCTGGAACTGTGATGGAGCACACGCAGCATGGGGGCTACATACAGTATTTTGTTGTAGCAGGCCCAGCTGACTAATGCAGGACTCCTCTGGGCTAGGGTGCACAGGGCCTGAGGGAGGCTGACAGGGAGCAGAAATGAGGAGGAGATTCCTGCATCCCTCCTGGGTGTCAGGAAACCCCAGGGGGAACAGAAGCCTGTGGTGCCTAGAAAATCAGTAGAGTGAGAACAATACGCAAGCCAAGTCAACTGCTGCCTAGACCAACTCAGTTTCATTCAAGAAAAGAAGAGCTGTGCCCATTTCTGCAGATGAATACCAAATACTAGCTGGGCACTGTGTGATGGCCTAGGAAAAAAGACAAAAAATCAGAGGGGCTTTCTTGGCAGTGTGGGGAGGGGGGCAGATGGAGCAAGGAGACGTGTCAGTGACTCCCTCTGCCCCTGTGTGACCCTCTGCGTCATTAGGGAGAATTTCTTTTGTCAACAGCGGTGCTGGCTTTGATGACTCCCTACTTAGCTGCCCCCCTGAACACACTCTATGAGTAAAATGAAAACCAGGCATCACTGGACCCATGGTGATGGGGGAAAAGCAGAGCCAAACCCATTTATGCTTGTCCTTTCTGCATTTTTGATATATCTCCAATTTACTCAAATCTCTTTAGACTCACAGCTTTAGACATCCGGCTTAATGTGAACCATTCAGCACAGCACTGCATGAATTACGGGTGATTTATTGAGATCACTTTAAGAATGTCAAGTGCAGGCGCTGCTGGGATTGCCGAGGCCTAACGTCATGTGAAAAGTTTTCCAAGGAATCCGGATTGCAGAAGGCCCATTAGCCCAGTAATGGTTTGAGCCATGTTTTCTTTTTCTAGTGATTTTCCTAGAAAAGGCCTAAGCTTGGTGCAAAAGTAGAGCTCTTGCTGTTTACAGCAGAAATGGGAGCGGGGGCCTTTGGCCTTCTACTCTTTCCCAGCTCTTTCACACACAGGTGCGGACTCCAGTTCTAGATCATTAGCTCCCTCTGGATGATAAACAAATATTGACCGGAAGTGCCTAGACCTGCTGGGTTCCAAACGATCTGTGTTCTGAAGCTTTGCCACCTCTTCAGTGGTTATGCTAGATCATAGCGTCTAGTGCTAGACGGCCCCGGGTTCAACTCCCGGCCGTCACTGGGATAAGTGACTTTGCATAAGTTACATGAGATTTTCGTTGCCAGATGGACTCACGGGTAGGCAGATATAGACACAGACCTCCTACACCAGTGTTCGGCACACAGTATGTCCTATTATACCCCAACTTCCTGAAGATGTGCAAGGATTTCTTTGTACTGTGTAACTCGGGTTCTAAGAGTGGCCCCTAACTCCCAGTCAGTGTCACTGCCCTGTTCTCTGTCGCCTCCTCCCGCCCCCCGCGCAGTATCCATTGACTACTGTGCTGTGCCGATTTCCTTTCTTCAGGGTAACGCCCCGACGTGGGTCAGCTCACATGCCTGGCACCTGATTAGCACAGGGTTTAACTCACACAGTCCTCACTGTTCTTCGGGTAAACAGATGAAAGACGCTGGCTGGCCTCCCCGGCCCCCAGAAGAGGGGGAAATGAGAAACTAACATTCATCAGATGCCTAACAAGTGCTAAGATTCGGCTGAGCTTTTGGAACCATGGAGTAGTATTGTTAGTGACTGACTTATTACAGGTCCAGTCTTCACCAGGTCTTTCTGAGTAGATCACATGCGAGTGATTTGCTTGTTTTTATTTCTGCATATAATAAACTACGATGCAAAAGTGGTTGAGAACGTGAGCAGCCTCTTGAGGCAGAGTCCAGCTTCCACACAGGCGAGGTGACCTAGGAAAATTATTTAGCCTTTTCTGTGCCTTCATTTTTTGCATCTGTTGCATGAAGACCATTGGAGAATGAGTAAATAGTAGGACAGTAAACTGTGTGTAGTTTATACACATAAAAATCAAAAACACTGACTGGTATAGAGTCTATGCTTGATGTATGTTAGCTATTACTACTATATACTGTTTGAAGCCCTAACAATAATGTTCATATATGGTTGCAATACAATTTTAAAAGTTTTTTTTTTAATTTATTTAAGAGGCAGAGTTACAGAGCTAGAGAGAGGGAAAGACAGAAAGGTGTTCTACATGCCGGGTCACTCCCCAAATGGCCAGAACAGCTGGAGCTCAACCAATCCAAGCCAGGAGCCAGGAGCTTCTTCTGCACCTCCCACGCAGGTGCAGGGGCCCAAGCACTTGGGCCATTCTCAGACCATAGTGGGGAGCTGGATCAGAAGAGGAGCAGCCAGGACTTGAACCGGCAGCCATATGGGATGCTGGTGCCTCAGGCAGAAGCTTAGCCCACTGCGCCACAGCACTGACCCCTGCAATACAATTTTAATAAATAAAATTTGTAACTGACTATATGTTGCAGATAAGGAAGGCTGTAGACTGTTAAACAACCACCCTTTGAGAAAATAAAAAGTAACAAAATAATAGGTAGCTAGAGCATTGGATTTGCAGGAAGAAAACCTATTTTTTAGTCCCCATCTTGTCACCAACTGGATGTCACTCTGGTACATTCTTCACTTCTCAAAGCCTCCCTTTCCTCACCAAGGAACTGGGGGTGATAGGGATAGCCTCCCTAGAAATGGTGAAAATTGGCAGAGATTGTATCTAGGAAAGGGTGCATGGCGGAACCTGGGATATTGGGGGCACCAAAGAACCTGAGATGATGGTGTTTATTACATCTTTACTCATTTACATTCTTCTAAAAACATGTTCACTCCACTACCTATGAACGAGGGAAAGAGCTTACAAATAAGCATTTGGCGTTATGGTTGGCAACAGCTCCCTGGCAAAGCAGCTGTTTGCCTTGTTAGAACAATGGGAAGAGACAGGGTGTGGACAGTGAGCCCTGGCCAACATTTCTGGGTTCCAAAGGTACGGTGCCTTGATCTGGATGGCAGAAGGAACGCATTTCCTTGGCCTCCGGGATCTCACTGAATTCATCTATAGTAAAGAGAAGGAATGTCTGTGCATATGAGTTTCTAATGATATGAAGACGGAGGTATGTTTGTGGATGAAGTCAAGAAAGCAGTAGTCTCTGCCCAGAATACGCCAGCAAGCGACCACGATGGTGTGCACCGTCTCCCAGCTGAAACACATGAGAGAGCCCAGGCGTGGAGTGAGCAGGTACTATGGATGTTGGGAGGGAGGGAGGGGGCTTCAGGCTAAGCCGAAGACCATGTTGAATAGTTGATCATGCTGCTTCTACTGCTTCCTTTCCCACTTCCAACTCAGGGAAACCAGAAGCCTGGATTTTACAGAGGCAGAGATCTCGAAAAGCTGCTGTGCCCCACGTGGGGGTGGGCAGCTCAGAGATACCCTTGGCCATCTGTCTCATTCTGGCCCTGGCCTCTTCAGGCTGTGGCTGGCTCCCTCCCCCTGTCTCCAAGTAGAGTCCACCCACCCAAAGGTGTAGAGTTTCCACTTCCAGCAAGAAGCTCACGGGAAATGCTCCCCACTCAGCCCTTCACAGGATGTGCGAGAGCCTGGGGCTGCCACACTTGGGAGGACCTGGGGACGGCTGGACTTGTAAGAACCGGGGGGAAGGGACCGAGGGTGCACAGTGTGAGTAACGTATTAATTTTACCAAATGGTGGCTTCAGGTTAAGCAGGAGTCACATCCCAGTGCACTGTGGATCTCAAATTTTTCTGTTTGGATATCTCTAGAGAAATCCAACTTCAAACTTCAACCCAAGAGGACTTCCTTTTCATTAGAAAGGAGTAAAACTCTGCCTTTAAATGAAAGAACGAGATACACGTTTTCTGGCACGCTTTAATAGTCTGTAGACTGTTTCCATTGCATATTTGATCTCCTTTTCCCTGCGTGCCAGTCCTCTGCCACTGCAGTAATATTGTGAACAATCCTCTCACGTGCAGTCGTTTTATTACTCCCGAATCTTTGTGTGTGCATCGGCCGGACAGTTCTGGTCTCAGCTTAGGTCTCACGTGCTTGCAGCCCACTGAACTTGATAGAGGTGTCTCACATTTAGATATTCATTGGCCATAGGCAGGTCTAGGATGACCTTGACTGTCGCTCCCCCTCTTCGCGGAGGAACGACACAGGACCCTGCGCTGTTCTTTCGTCTGCTCGGCCCTCCCCGGGTTTGCTGCTGGTTCTTCCCGGGTTGGCTACTATCCCTTCCACCTCCGTGGAAGGGCAGTTCCCCCTGGCCACATTCCCCACTTCCGCAGGGGAGCGGCACACCGCCGGCCGGCTTTCTCGGGGGCTGCACGGGTTCCCTTAGATGTTCCCCATAGATGTTCCTGGTGCATGCCGTCTCTCTCCTCCTTTATAGTCCTCCTCCGCCAATCCTAACTCGGCTGCCCACACGCCGAGTACGCTGCTCTCCTCCAATCAATAGCAAGTCCTACAGTTTATTAGTTGAACTGGAGGCAGCTGTGCGGAAGCTGTTTACTTCTCTCCCAGCGCCATATTGTGGGAGAGCAGATGCATAGAATAAGTCCTAATTCGAGTAACTTAGTCTAGTCCGGATTGCTCCCCACACTTGACTAAGATGCATAGGGTCTCTTCCAGGTACTTTTTGATTTCTTCCCGAACTGGCGCTTGTGTGATTTCACGAGAACAGGCACAGGCGTTCAGAGGCCCCCGAAACCTAGGCTTGGCACTGGAGCATGTCTCTGCCTTAGTCAGCTGAGCGTCCAGGCTCCGTCTCATGATGGGAGAAATTTCCAAGCCACACTGCAAGAGCGTGGCTACAGGAGCCGGATGGAGCCGTTCTTGCACCCAGTCTCCTACCATTCTACTTGCTGCATTTCACAGCTTCCTCGTTAGAGTGAGCCTCTGCCTTAGGTCACGGCCAAGGCTGATCCGGTCTTATTATGCCTCTCCCAGCTCCTCTGTGCAGTCGTGCTGTGTGAGGCTAGGTCCCTGGATCTGGAATCTGGAGACAGTTCATGACTGCTAGAATGCAACAACGCACAAAATGCCTCTCAAATTGCAAAAGTAAAATACTTGTCTTTTGTGGATGGGGGGCACCAATCATTGGAAGGAAAATGAGTAGTCCGTGGCTGTCTCGAGTTCATCTTCTCTGGTGCTACGGCCATGTGTCCCACAGGCATAGAGGAAGGAGGAGGAGGAGGGAGGTCAGTCACAGACTGGCCTGTGAGGTATCTCTGCTGCTCACCTGTCACTGTCCATCTTGCACTGCACTGTGGGGTCTGCTACCTTGTCCCAACGGGGTTTGTCTGCTGGTGAAGAAGCTGAATCTTTCTTATTCACTGTTGCACCCCCTGAAGACTTAAAAAACACCTTACCCTAAGCAGACACCACATAACCCCACGAATCTGAATGAGTGAGCCTAGAGTCAGCCTGGAGGAAGGACACGGCACGGGCCAGGGGGCAGAGGGGCAGGCACTTCATGCAGAAGACACAGTCTGTAAAAAGCCACAGTTGTGAACACGCAGGACATGTTACGAGGGTGACAAGCTGTCAGGGTGTTGTAACAGGAAGGACACACAGGGAACGGAAGGACTGGAAGCCGGAACGGGGAATCATGTGGAGGAATGTGGATCTGACTTTACAGAAAATGCTGAATTAGCAAAGATTTTCTATCAGGAGCAGCGTGCGAAATAGAATTTTTCTTTAAAAAGGAGCTCTCACAGAACAAATTTGGACAGAATAAATTAATCTGAGTCGCAACTTCCTCATTCTTAAAATAGGGATACGAGTTCACACACCCTTGTCTAGTACTAGACAAGTGACTGCTTTCCCAATAAAGCAGGAACTATTACTGTTGTCACAATTATCCTCATCTTAGAGAAGGGAAAGCTGGTGTCCAGAGAGGTTAAGGGACTTACCCAAGGCCACACAGCAACCAAGTTTCAAAACTTGGATTTGAACCCTGGTGTCTGGCTCAATGGCTTGTGCTGTCAATTATTATATTATTTTATCATTTATCTTTAGTTTTTCCTACCTCAAAGAGCTATTGCAAAAATTTAGAAAAAGCTGTGAGGGTTTGGTCTAGTAGTTAAGATGCCCACCATTCAGAGTGCCTGGGTTCAATTCCTGTCTGTAGCTCCTGGTTCCAGCTTTGGCTAGTGCAGGGGTGGGAGGCAGCACTGATAGCTCAGGTAGGTGAATTCCTGTCACCCACAGAGGTGACCTGGATTGAGTTGCCAGCTCCAGGCCTTGGCTCTGGCTCAGCCCCGGCTCAGCCCTGGCTATGGTGGCATTTGGAAAGTGAACCAATGGATGACCAGTCTATCTCTCTGCTGCTTTCTGTCTGTCCTTCTCTCATTCTCTGTCAAAAAGAATTTCTTCCTTTAAACGATACGTGGTATGAAAAGGGAAAAAGACAAAAGGAAAAACTACTACATTTTCATCCCAGAGAGTAGTCAGCGGGGCCAAGAACGTCCAGCCTGGGCCTGGCTCTCTGTTCCAGGGAAGGCAGATCCCAAGCCCTTCAAGCGGGGCAGCAAACAAGAGCAGAGAAGGTTCCGGAGAAATGTGCGTCTGTGTGTGGTCATGGTGGGGAGCGATGGAGCAGTCCTCTCCCCAAGGCGCATCTCGTGGGGGCAGGGTCTCAACCACGCTGCCAACCCTTTGGAAGGGACTTAAGTTGCCTGCCACAGAGGATGGCAGGTTGTATGTGGCCAGTGACACTCACCTGGGGGCCAGGAGGAAATAGGGCTGAAATGCAGGGGTAGGGACACGGCTGTGCGATGTGCCCTTCTCAGACAGACCTCTCCCTGCACCTGTCCAGGGCTGGCGACTTCCGGCAGAGGGTACAAGCAACCATAGCAGTAGGGGCATTGCCTCAGACAGCGAAGACAGAGAAAAGGATGTAGGGAGAGGGCGCTGAGGAGTCCGCTGTGTGTGTTAGCTTGGCACCCACCTCCAGGGGCCTCTATGAATGCTTGTCAGAATGTCTCCGATGCAGCTGGAGGGTTCCAGGAACAGGAGTCACAGGGCTGAAGGCGGTCTGGAATCTTCCCTCTCCCATCTCAGCGATTTGAGCAGCGTTCTTTTCCCTGCCTCCGTGTCTCCACGTAGGAAGTGAGGATGGTATTCGGATTTTATGGAGTTGGAGCAAAGGATGCACAGAAGAGCATTGTGCTGGTTTCTAGAATAATGAAGCGGAAATCACGGCCTGGAGGCAGACAGACGTGGGTTCAAGTGCAGTTTTAGACACTGTCAAGTGCAGTAATCCTGAGCCGAATCGCTCAGTCTCAGTTTCCTCATTCATTCATTCAACAAACACAAGCGTATTTCAAAAAGTTCATGGAAGATGCAATTAGAAGATAAGTTTATTTTGGTGCAAAAAGTTTGAAACCCATGCATAGTTTTTCATAGCACATATTTCACATGAATTTTTGAAGACTCTTTCTATGGTACTGCTTGCCATCTGCAAAAAGGAAAACACGGGGTGACCTACCTTCCAGGGTGCTGGAAGGAATAAGGAAGATTAAGCGTCTGTAAGGCTCGGTAAATGTTGAATCCATTTTCTTTCTCACCACAACAAAAAACCCTGATTATCATTCACAGGAGAAACTTCTTTCCATCTAGGACTTTTTTTTTTTTTGACAGGCAGAGTGGACAGTGAGAGAGAGAGAGACAGAGAGAAAGGTCTTCCTTTGCCGTTGGTTCACCCCTCCAATGGCCGCCGCGGCCGGCGCGCTGCGGCCGGCGCGCTGCGGCCGGCGTACCGCGCTGATCCGATGGCAGGAGCCAGGAGCCAGGTGCTTTTCCTGGTCTCCCATGGGGTGCAGCGCCCAAGCACCTGGGCCATCCTCCACTGCACTCCCTGGCCACAGCAGAGGGCTGGCCTGGAAGAGGGGCAACCGGGACAGAATCCGGTGCCCCTACTGGGACTAGAACCCGGTGTGCCGGCGCCGCTAGGCGGAGGATTAGCCTAGTGAGCCGCGGCGCCGGCCTTCCATCTAGGACTTTTAAGGAAGAAAATGCAAATGACGGCAGAGCAGAGCCAGTTACTTTCACAAATTAGAAATCGGTTTGGCCATAAGCACATTCGGTTGTGGCAGGACATTTTGCCTGATGGACAGGAGCATACATACTCTGGAAGTTTCTTTTAATTGAAGGCAAAGCTAATCAGAGCAATTAGCCCAGCCTGTCCGACATAATGCAATCCTGGATTAGGGCTGGACATGCCTTCTGTGTTCATGGACACCGGGAGTCCTGTGTGGAGCCTCCAAGCCCAGGACCTGCCCCTCTGTCAGGCTGGCTCTCATTCCCTTCATTCTCTCCACACACACTCAGGCACAAGTAAACACACGCACACACACACACACACACACGTGTGTGTGGCTGCACATGCACACACATGCAACACACAACTCCCAGCAGGCTAGCACGCCCTCTTCATCCAGATAACATGCCATTTTGAGACGTAGTCCTTATGTTTGTCCCTCAGATACATGGTTTATCAGATGAAGAAATAGAAGAGTCTTCAAAAAATGTTCGTGGAGAATGTGTACTGTGGAGAAAAAAGCCATGCATGGATTGCAAAACATTTTGCACTACAATAAGCTTTGCCTTTTAATTCCATTTTTGCCACAAAGCTTCTGAAGCCCTCCCTTACGTTAATGACGAATGAATGAGTTGGCTCTCCCTGGACCACCAGCTCTGAAACACACCTTTTAAAACAAAGCAAAACAAAAAGGTACCTCAGTCAAATAAACTTGTGTGCACCGCCTTCTCTAATCCCTGGAGGGGAATCACGATACACAAGAGCAAACAAAGGTTCTGAGAAGGATCGGAGTGAAGAAACCAGCTTACCTTCGTTAACCCAAGGACGTCTGAACTCGACCGCGAATAGCTCTTTCATGTGTGTGTTTGGCTGTTCCTGCAACATCCAGTAATTCCGCCCAACTACTGCTCCGAGATGCCTGCACTAGCGAGTGAGTGTGAGTAGCAGTGCTGTTTGTTTCAGGCTCCAGCGTGGATCGTTGCTGCGATCCTGAAGTTCAAGCTTGCCCTGCCTGTCTCTGATGGGTATGTGAGGCCCGTCCCAGCAGGCCAGCACTAGAAACTGGGCCTGGTGAGTGAAAACAGTTAGGACATCTGCAGCTCATCCCAGAGTGCCTGGGTTCCTGTCCTACCTCCGCTGCTGGCTCCAGCTTCCCGCTAATGCAGACCCTGGGAGAGAGCGGTGGTAGGTCACGTAATTGAGTTCCTGGCACCCACATAGGAGACCTGGATGAAGTTCCTGGACCCCAACCTCCACCCGGCCTAGCCCTGACTGTTGTAGGCACGTGGGAAGTGAAACAGTAGGTGGAATTCTCTCTCTCTGAATCTGTGCCTCTCAAGTAATAATAACAACAGTAATAATAAAGTAAAAATCAAAACAAACGCGGTCTGGATGACTGAGACGGGAGCTCTCGGTACACGCAAGGGCAGGGACGCAGAGACATCAGAAAGTGCTGCTCAGGGACTGGAAGCTGCCCGGCTCCTCTGTGTCCATCCCTTTTCCTCTGACATCTGTGTTCTTCTGTCTCCTGAGCTTTACCTCCTTTTGCTAATCCAGCGCAGATACCACGTAGGTCTTCTCTGTGCCCCCTGTGTAGCCGACCTCAATCCTTCATTAAGCACCAGAGTCATGGCCATTCCTGGCCCAGTCCTCTGTGGTCATGGGGTAGGGTCATGCGTTCTAAAGTGGTTGCTGGGAGGTAGCCATTGCACAGTGGTCCACCAAACTCTCCTATGTGCTTTGCTCACAGGCCGCTTCTAAACCCCTAGCCATGCCTGGGGTCGCCTGGCAGCATTTACAAAATCAGTATCCTGGGATCCCCGGAAGGTGTGCTAATTCAGTTGTTCAGAGAGGGGTGCAAATCCATGTGCTGTACGAGTTGTTATTTGCCAGTGGTCATCTACAGAATGATCCTCTGGACATTTCGTGCCCCTGTGTCTCCTAAGTCTTTGATTTTTCATTTTTCCCTCACTTGGCTTCCCCTCTGCCATTTCTCAACCTCCAGAAAGACTTTTCCACCTCTCAAGGGCCAGTTTACAATGCCGCCTCCTCCAGAAAGTCATCCTGATTATGCCTGTCAGTTGAAATCACCAAATTGTTCTTTTGTTTTTCCATTGCACATTTCCATGATCAGTTAGAAACCAATCTTTTTCACCTGCTAGGCTATAGACTAAGGCAAAAGGCCAGTTTAAAACAAGTGGTTTCCTACTGCAAAAACTGTATTCCTCATGAAAAATTTAGAAAATACAGGTAATTTTAAAAAAGAAGAAAGAAGGCCATAACCCCTGCCCACCCTTGGAAAGCGCCGTGGCTGAGTTTGGGTGTGTTTCCTCCAGCCTTTTTTCTGGTGGTCATATGTGCCTATCGCTTTCACAATTGGAGCCATCTATAATTTTCTCTACTACTTGTCTTTGGTTGACAATATGCTGAAAACATGGCCCTGTGTTATCGTTTCTTCAAATACATGATTTGTACCAAAGTGTACTGGCTGCATTCCCAACCAGTGGACATCTGTATTATCCTCCATTTTTATTTTTGCTCTTAAAACTAACAAAGCATACTGGATGCTGTTCGTTTGTCTCTTCAGAGCCACTGTCCGCCGCAGGCCCACGTGGGCTTTGAGGGCTCCCTGCCTCTGGCTTTGGCTGGACTCAGTGAAAGGGAGGTGTGGGGAGGGGACCACAAGCAGGGGGGAGGTGGGATGGGGCATGTCTTCCCAGGGAGCCAGGAGACCCCCTCCAAGGAACTTCACTCCCCAAGTTCTGGGAAACACTCCCTCCCTGCCCTCCCAGGCCTTGAGTTGGGGTTGGGCCCTCCCTTTGCTGGCCCCCGCACCCTGCATTTTCTCCATGTTCTTTGTTTTGTTTTGCTTTGGTAAAACTGTCCTCAAATTACTCAGGACCCTGCAGACACCACTTCCTACCTAAATCTTTGACCACACTCAGTTTGTCTCTAGAGGTTCCAGATAAATCCTCAAACGTGGGTCAAGAGATAAAAACATGTTCGAGGTTCTTAATTAATACATAATAAATAAATAATAAAATTGCCATTTTATTTTCCAAAAATCAACTGTGCCAGATTATGCTGCTACAACTATGGGCTGAGAATATTCAAAAATCACATTTTGAAATGTTGAAATGCTGGTAAATGAAAGGCATTTTGTGTTTTCTTTTGTACTCCTTTGACGCTGGTGAGGATGAATTTTTTTTCATATTTTCTTTTATAAATGATCATGCCTAATTCATCCTGTATTCTTCATGATCTCTGCCTGCTCATCATAATCATCACAGATACGGCAGTCAGTATTGTTATTGCCAATCTGGAAAACCAGGCGGGTGGCTGACCTATTAGACAACCAAGAGACTAAACACCAGCTATCAAATGAGAATGCCGAGGGCCCAGAATATTTTCAGTCAATCGAGTAATATGGGTTGCGTAAACCCTTGTCAGAAGCAGTCAGGACCAGCAGTGTTTCAGATTTGGGTTTGGGATTTAGAATGTTGGCGTGTACATAAGGAAGTGTCTTGGGGAGGAGACCCACATCTAAACATGATATTCATTTATGTTTCACCTGTACCTTATACACAGCCTGGGGGGGTATGTTCTACAGTGTTTTTACGGTGCCGGGATTCTGACTGCAGTCTGTCACGTGAGGTCAGGTGTGGAACTTTCCACGGTGGTGTCATGGTCCCTGCTCATAAAGGCCTGGATTTGGGGGCATTTCTGATTTAGGATTCTCAGATGAGGGGTGTTCACTCTGTAAGTGTACCAAAAAGGTAGTAGTTAATAGTAATTCCGTCCCTATTAGTTTTCAGGTACTGACCTGATTTACTTTTGCTGTATCAGCAAACCTAACACGTCCTCTGCTCAATCGGTATGTTCAATAACCATCCAGTCATTTTTCAACACCATTTCCGAGCCCAAACCCACCCCAAGTTCTGTAAAGCACCCAAAACCAAGCACACATTATCCAAGGAGATGGGAACGCCCATGTGACCTTGCCTTCCTGTTGCTGTAACATCTCTGCCAGTTGGTTCCAAAACTATGGAAAGATGGAAAATTCGAAATTCTGCTACACAGACACGCTCCTCTGGGATAGTCCCAATTCGTTTGTAGAAACATCAGGGGGTTGAAAGGTTATTGGATGCTACAAACAATCCAATAACATGTTAACCTTTTGCTGTGTCGAGCAAAGTGTTTGAGGTTCATCTGTCGGAGAAAAAAAGATTTTTAGAAAACAAGCACATCAGCCTTACACCCAACTTCTCTTTGCAGACTCTGTGTCCTAACAAAGTAAAGAATGTTCGTGCGCAGACGTGGCCCGGTGTGAGATCTGGAGACAAACATCTCCTGGGATCAGACACTTTGCTAGGAGAGCGTGGTGCCCTGGCGTTTGCGTAGTGTTTTCCCTCCTGCATTATTCTGCATACAGCGTTTTCCCTTCGAATGGCCCTTCGCTGTGTTTTCCCTTCCTAGACCATCAGCTTCGCGGCCCGTGTTTTACTGCCCCCTTCCTTTTCCATCTAGAGGGACAGCAACAAGAACGCAGTTGGTTCTCTCGGGGGCTTGATCTGGCCGGGGGAGGGGCTAGGAGGTAGGGAAAGGCGGGTGCTTTGCAGAAGAACCAAGTGCTCTGTCTGAGCTCTGTGACTTTGCAGAGGTTTTTATTTCCGTAAGAGGTTGTGTTTTATGGATTATAGTCTTAGATTTCTGCTTGCTGCTGCGGGCAGCCAAGCCTCAGTTTTCATTTCATCTTGCGTTGACTGGGGATGATGAGCCTGGAAGAGGAACAGGACCCAGACACAGTTCTCTTTTCCATCTCTGCTAAAATTGCCTCTTGTTCCCTTTCAGAAAGAGCTAAAATTGCAAAAGTCAAATGAAAGGACTAGGGAGGAAATAAATGACCCCATGCTCCCCTCCCAGCTGACGGCAGCATCGTTCCAGGGGTGTGGCCACCCAGATGTTAGTTCCTCCAGCTGTGCTGCGTTCACTGCCCCGAGGCAGATCCACCTGCGCTCTGATGCACGTGAGGTCGGGCCACTTACCTTCAAGCCTCGAGGTTAAGTAGAAGACAGCCTGTCTTTAGCCCGGGGCTGTTCTAAGTGCAGCTCTCCAGCCCTATCAGGTCTGCACATCATTCAGGCCTTGGGGTCCCAGAGGAAGCAGAAGAGTCCACTTGTCCAAAGAAGCGTCTGTGATACATGTTAAGTGGCCTGTGAGGGAGCCCTCTCATTTACTGGCTGAAACATGAAACGGAAAACATGTGCGGCTAGCGGAGAGCCCCACAGGCTCTTCTTCCCAGGAAATGGAACGATGAAGGATGGAGCAGACACGTGGACTGAAGCAGCCCACATGCCTGGCTGCCTCACAATGCAAAAAGCATCTGTTGGGTGGAAATCCTGGGCCTTGGGCTTGGAATTTAGAGAGACGAATTGACTTCCAGCCTCTAGCAGGGATCCCATTCCCACTGCTATGGGAATACATTTTTCCATTAAGCAAGAAGGAAGCGATTCCCTTTCGATTTTGTGTTTATTTAGGGGCCTGATGCATATTTGCTAACTACCAATGTCTGTGTTAGAGGCTGAGACTTAAAGATGAACACAGGATGGACCCTGCCTTCAAGGAACCTGCTCTATATCAGGAACAGAAAGATAGAGAAATAAATGCTGCCAAGACAGTGGAGCCTACTCACATCTTTCTGGGTGGAGTTTTATAATTCTTTTCTAAGATTTATTTTATTTATTTGCAAGGCAGAGTTACAGAGAAAGAGGGAGAAATAAAGAAATAGATCATCCATTTATGGTTCACTCCACAAATGGCCACAATGGCCAGGGCCAGGCCAGGCCAAAGCCAGGAGCCAGGAGCTTCCTCTAGGTGTTACACATGGGAGCAGGTGCCCGAGAACTTTGGCTGTCTTCCGCTGATTTCCCATGTGCATCAGTAGGGGGCTGTATCAGGAGTGGAGTAGCCAGGACCCAAATCAGCACCCGTACAGGATTCCGGCATTGCAGGCGGTGGCTTAACCTGTTACACTATAGTGCCAACCTTGAGTTTTCTAATTCTTTCACCCAAAGACAGTGTTTTCAAAAGGAGAGTTAGATTTATAATACTAATAAGAGCTAACAGTGGTTGAGCACTTACTGTGTGCCAAACTCCTTGCTAAAACACTTTATATTATGACTTCCTTTAATCCTTAAAGAGATCCTGGGAGATAGATTATGTTTTACACCACTTTTTTGTTTTTTGTTTTTTTCTAAATTTTATTTAAGTTTTACAAGTTTCATGTGTTTCATATATACAGATTTAGGAACATAGTGATAGTTCTTACCCTACCCTCTGTCCCACCCATTTTTCAACCCTTCTTCCTCCTTCCTTTCCCATTCCCACTCTTAATCTTTACAGAGATCTACTTTCAGTTTACTTAATGATAGTAAGGTTAACACTACACTAAGTAAAAGAGTTCAACAAATAGTATGAAAAAAAAAAAAAAACCATGGTCCTCAGCAGAAGAGACAAGGGCTGTAAACAGATTATCAAATCTCAAAATTCCTTCCAACACATTTGCTTCCAATACGTTACATTTTAGGTACTCTATAGCTACCCCTGATCAGGGAAAACATACAATATCTGCCTTTTGGGGACTAGCTTCTTTCTAATTATAATTAGAATATATAATTAGCCAGTTGCTCCATTTTGTTGCAAATGACAAGATTTCTTTTCTTTATAGCTGAGTAATATTCTGTAGTGTATATATGCCATAAATTTATTTATCCAGTCTTCAGTTGATGGACATCTGGGTTGATTGCATATCTTATCTTTTGTGAATTGAGTTGCAGTGAACATGGAGGTGCTTATAACTCTTTCAGATTCTGATTTCTTTTGATTTGGGTAAATTCCCAGGAACGGGATGGCTGGGTCATATGGGAGGTCAATATTAAGATTTCTGAGGTGTCTCCACACTGTCTTCCATGGTGGCTAGACCAGTTTACATTCCCACCAACAATGGATTAGGGTGACTTTTTCCCTACTTCCTTGCCAGCAATAGTTGTTGATTTCTGTATGAGAGCCACTCTAACGTGGGTAAGGTGAAACTTCATTGTGGTGTTGATTTGCAATTCTCTGATGACTAATGATCCTGAACATTTTCTCAAGTGTCTGTTGATCATTTGAATTTCCTCTCTTGAAAAATACCTGTTCAAGTCCTTTGCCCATTTCTTAACTGGATTGTTTACTTTGTTGTTGTTGGATTTCTTGAGTTCTTTATATGTTCTGGATATTAACTCTTTATCAGGTGCATAGTTTGCAGATATTTTCTCCCAGTCTATCAGCTGCCTCTTCACTTTGTTGAGTGTTCCTTTTGCAGTGCAGAAGTTTCTCGGCTTGATGTAATCCCATTTGTCAATTTTAGCTTTGACTGCCTGTGCCAATGTCTTACAGGGTTCCCTCAGTGTTATCTGGCCATAAATTTAGGTCTTTAATCCATTTGGAGAGGATTTTTGTGTAAGGTGTAAAGTAGGGTCTTGCTTCATACTTCTGCATGTGGCAATCCAGTTTTCCCAGCACCATTGTGGAAAAGACCATCTTTGCTTCATGGATTTATTTTTCCTTTTTTGTCAAAGAGGGTTGGAGGTGCTTGGATTGATTTCTGGCATTTCTATTCTGTTCCATTGATCTATTCATCTGTTTTTGTACCAGGACCATGCTGTTTTGATTATGACTGCCCTGTAGTATGTCTTCAAATCTGGTATTGTGATGCCTTCAGCTTTGTTTTGTTGTTATAAGATTGCTTAGCTTTTTGGGATCTCCTGTGTTTCCATATGAATTTCAGCATCATTTTTTTCTACATCTGAGAAGAATGTCCTTGGTATTTTGAATGATATCACATTGAACCTGTAAATTGCTTTCAGAAGTATGGACATTTAGATTATATTGATTCTTCCAATCCATGAACATGGAAGATTTTTAAATTTTTTGTATTTTATTCTACTTTTTCTTTAATGTTTTGTAATTCTCATCATAGAGATCCTTGACATCCTTGATTTAATTTATTCCAATGTATTTGATTTTTTGTAGCTATTGTGAATAGGATTGATCTTAGAAGTTTTTTTCTCAGCTGTGGCATTGTTTGTGTATAAAAAGGCTATTGATTTTTGTAGGATTTATATCCTACTACTTTACCAAACTCATCTATGAGTTCTAGTAGCCTCTTAGTAGAGTCTTTTGGATCCCCTATGTATAGAATCATGTCTTCTGCAAATATGGATAATTTTACTTCCTCCTTCCCAATTTGTATCCATTGGATTTATTTTCTTGCCTAATGACTGACTAGAACATCCAGGACTATATTGAATAGCAATGATGAGAGTGGCATCCTTCTCAGGTTCCAGATCTCAATGGGAATACGTCCAACTTTTCCCCATTCAATAGGACGCTGGCCATGGGTTTGTCATAAATTGCCTTGATAATGTTGAGGAATGTTCCTTCTAAACCCAATTTGCTTAGAGTTTTTCATCATGAAAGGATGCTGTTTTATCAAATGCCTTCTTTGCATCTATTGAGATAATTATATGGCTTTTGTTCTTCAGTTTGTTAATGTGGTATATCACATAGATTGATTTGCAAGTGTTGAACCATCCCTGCATTCTGGAAATAAATCATGCATGGTCAGGGTCGATTATTTTTCTGATATGTTTTTTAGATTTGATTGCCTAATATTTTGTTGAGGATTTTTGCATATCTGTTCATCAGAGATATTGGTCTATAGTTATCTTTGTTGGATCTTTTCCAGCTTTGGGTATTAAGGTGATGCAGTCTTTGTAACAGGAGTTTGGGAGGATTCCCTCCTTTTCAGTTGTTTTGAATAGATTGAGAAGAATTGGCATTATTTCTTTAAATGACTGATAGAATTCAGCAGTGAAGCTGTCTGGTCCTGGTTATTACTGATTCAATCTCCATCTTGGTTATTGGTCTGTTTAGGTTTTCTGTATCTTCATAATTTTGGTAGATTGTGTCTTTGTAGGAATCTATCCCTTTCTTCTAGGTTTTCTAGTTTGTTGGTATACAGCTCTTTGTAGTAATTTCTGATGATTTTTATTTATGTGGAAATGTGCTGTTACATTTTCTTTTTCATCTCTGATTTTATTGATTTGGGTCTTTTCCTCTTTTTTGGTTAGCTGTGCCAGTGGCATGTCAATTTTGTTATTTTTTCAAAAAAACAGCTTTTCATTTCACTGATTTTCTATATTTTTATTTCAATTTTGTTTCTTTAATTATTTATTTCTTCCTACTAGTTTGAGTTTGGTTTGTTGATGTTCTAGATCCTTGAGATGCGTCGTAGCTCATTTATTTGGTACCTTTCCAGTTTTTTCATGTAGGCACCGATTGCTATGAACTTCCCTCTTAATACTGCTTTTACTGTATCCCACAGGTTTTGATATGATGTATTGTCATCTTCATTTGTTCCCAGAAATCTTTTTGTTTCTCTTTTGATATCTTCTATGATCTACTGTTCATTCAGGAGCATGTTGTTGAGTTGTTGATTTCTAGTTTCATTCCATTGTGGTCCAAGAAGGTGATGGAATGATTTCGATTTTTTTAAATTTGCTGAGACTTGGCCTAGCATATGGTGTATCCTAGAGAATGTTTCATGTACTTATGAGAAGAATGTGTATTCTGCCTCTGTAAGACGAAAGGTTCTGTAGATATGTTAAATCCATTTGGTCTATAGTGTCGATTAGCTCTGTTGTTTCCTGATTGATTTTCCGTCTGGTTGATCTGTCCATTGGTAAGAGTGGGGTTTTGAAGTCTCTTGTTACTATGGTATTAGAGTCTATATCCTCCTTTAGGTCAACTGTCTCTTGAGTCTGTTCATTTATTTCTACATTTCTTACAAGTATTGTATTCCAAGATTCCAGGACCTCTCACCTGAAGGACTATAACAGCATCCCACTAGACTCTCCAGGTGAGATCAAGGTGAAAGTGTTCCAATACCTAGCCTTTGCACTTAGAATAAAACCCAAATTCCTCAGCATGGCCTTCAAGGCCTGTGTCATCTGTGCAAACCCCTATGCATGCCTCCAGATTTGTACTGTGTAATTGGTACATGTATTGCACCATAATTCCCTTAGCTCTTTGCATTTCAGCTGTGTTGCCCAGATCAGAACTAGTCTCTTCCTCTCTCCTCCTCCTTCTCCTGTGTCTTTCTCCTCCTCCTTCTCTTCCTCCTCCTCGTTTTCCTCTTCACTCAGTTCTTGATCCCTTCTACCTTTAAAGTTATTCATTCTGTCAATCATATTTCTCAATTCATCTAGCTCCTTGCAGCCCCCCACATACACTTAGTCCCATATAGTCAATTCTCTTGCTCATCTGATTCCTATAAAATAGATATTGTTGTTTGATTTGCATTATTTCATGTGTAGTAACCCTGAGCACCTCTTTGTATTATTATTCAATTTTTTAAAGTGTTAGTGACTTTATTTTTGAATAGGAGAGAGAAGGAGAGAAGGAGGGAAGGAGGAAAGAAGGGAGGGAGGGAGTGAGGAAGGGAGGGAGGGAGGGAGATCAGTCTCCTATCTGTTGGTTGACTCCTAAATGCCCATAACAGATGAGGCTGGGTCCGGCTGAACCCAGGAGCTGGGAACTGAATCTAGGTCTCTCCTCCAAGTAGTATTAGGGACTCAAGTACTTGAGCTGACATCTGCTGCCTCCCAGGGTGCACATTAGCAGGAAGCTGTAATCAGAAGTGGAGCAGAGTCTTGAATCCAGACACTTCAGTATGGGATGTAGGACTCCTAAGAGGTGCATATTTTTAAAGTAAGCTTTTATTTAATGAATATAAATTTCATAAAAATAACTTTAGGAATATAGTGGTCTTCCCCTAATACCTGCCCTCCATGCCCACTCCCATTCCATCTCCTACTCCCTCTCCCATCCCATTCTTCATTAATACTGGTTTTTAATCAAATGTATATACAGAAGACCAACTCTATACCAAGTAAAGATTTCAACAATCTGCACACACAAAGTATAAAGTACTGTTTGAGAACAAGTTTTACAGTTAATTCTCATAGTACAACACATTAAGTACAGATGTCCTACATGGGGAGTAAATGCATAGTGACTCCTGTTGTTGATTTAACAATTAACACTATTTTTTGTGATGTCAGTGATCACCCGAGGCTCTTGACATCAGATACCAAGGCTATGAAAACCTTTTGAGTCCACAAACTCCGTCAGTATTAGCCAGGGCCATAAGCAAAGTGGAAGTTCTCTCCTCCCTTCAGAGAAAAGTGCATCATTCTTTGATGGCCCCTTCTTTACACTGGGGTCTCGCTCACAGAGATCCTAGATGTAGATCATTTTTTGACACGGTGTCTTGGCTTTCCATGCCTGAAATGCTCTCATGGGCTTTTCAGCCAGACTAGAATGCCTTAAGGGGTGATTCTGAGGTCAGAGTGCTATTTAGAGCAATTGTCATTCTATGAGTCTGCTGTATAGACTGCTTCCCATGTTGGAACATTCTCTCCTTTTTAATTCTATCGTTATTACCAGATAGCTGGTCTTATTTATGTGATACCTTTGACAATCCTATCTATATGATCAATCAAACACTTAATATGATCACTTTAACATGTAAGATGGCATTATTACCAACCTGCTGAATGGGATTTGGAGTCCCATGGCAAGTTTTTAGCTTTACCCTTAGGGGTAAGTCTGTGGGATGTGTGCTGAACTGTACAGCTCCTCCTTCTCTTATTCCCACTCTTATTTTTTACTGGGGTCTATTTTCAATTGATATTATACATCTATGATTAATTCTATTAAGTAGAGAGTTCAACCAATGATATTAAGTAGAAAAAAATAGTAAAAAAATAAAATAATACACTGTTCCTCGACAGTTAAGACAAGGGCTGTTCAAGTCATTGCTCCTCATAGTGTCAATTTCACTTCTACATGTTTCCTTGTAGAAGCTCTGTTGGTTATCACAGATCAGGGAAAACATATGGTATTTGTCCCTTTGGGATTGGCTTATTTCACTAAGTATGATGTTTTCCAAATTCTTCCATTTTGTTGGAAATGAGCAGACTTTTTTTTTTGACTGCTGTGTAACATTCCATAGAGTACATATCCCATAATTTCTTTATCCAGTCTTCTGTTGGCATGCATTTAGGTTGATTGCATGTCTTAGCTATCGTGAATTGAGTTGCAAAAAACATGGGGGTGCAGGAAACTTTTATTTGCTGATTTAATTTCCCTTGGGTAAATTCCAAGTAGTGGGATGGCTGGGTCGTATGTATGATAGGACTATATTCAGATTACTGAGGTATCTCCAAACTGTCTTCCATAGTAGCTTTACTAGTTTGCATCCCCACCAACAGTGGATTAGGGTGCTTTTTTCCCACATCCTCACCAGCGTTTGTTGTTTGTTGACTTCAGTATGAAAGCCATTCTAATTGGGGTTAGGTAAAACCTCAGTGTGGTTTTGATCTGCATTTCCCTGATGGCTAGTGATCCTGAGCATTTTTGCATGTATCTGTTGGCCATTTGGATTTCCTCTTTTAAGTCCTTTGCCCATTTCTTGACTGGGCTGTTTGTTTTGTTGTTGTTGAGTTTTTTGATCACTTTATATATTCTGGTTATTAAGCCTTTAGTAGTTTCATGGTTTACAAATAATTTCTCCCAATCTGTTGGTTGCCTCTTTTCTGTTTCTTTTGCAGTACAGAAGCTTCTCAATTTGATGTAATGCCATTTGTTAATTTTGGGCTTTTATTTCCTGTGCCTCTGGGGTCTTTTTCAGGAACTCTTTGCATGTGCCAATCTTTTAGAGAGTTTTCCCAGTGCTCTCTAGTAATTTGATGGTATCAGGTCATAGAATTAGGTCTATAATCCATTGTGAATGGATTTTTTTATAAGGTAGTGGTCTTGCTTCATACTCCTGCATGTGGCAATCCAGTTTTCCCAACACCATTTGTTGAAGAGTCTGTCCTTTCTCCAATGAATGCTTTTAGCTCCTTGGTCAAATATGAGTTGGTTGTAGATGCTTAGATCGATTTCTGGCATTTCTATTCTGTTCCATTGGTTTCTCCATCTGTTTTTGTATCAGTACCAGGCTGTTATGATTATAACTGCCTTGTAGTATGTGTTGAAATCTGGTCTTATGATGCCTCCAACTTTTTTTTGTTGTTGTATAAGATTGCTTTAGCTATTCGAGGTCTCTCTGCTGTGTTTCCAAATGAATTCAGCATTTTTTCTAGATCTGAGAAGAATGTCCTTGGTATTTTGATTGGTATTGAATTGAATCTGTAAATTACTTTGAAGAATTGACATTTTGATTATATTGATTCTTCCAATCCATGAACATGGAAATTTTTTTTTTCATTTTTTGTGTCTTCTTCTATTTCTTTCTTTAATGTTTTGTAATTCTCATTGTAGAGATACTTGACATCCTTGGTTAAATTTATTCCAAGGTATTTGATTTTTTTGTAGTTACTGTGAATGTGATTGATCTTAGAAGTTTTTTCTCAGCCATGGAGTCTTTTGGGTTCCCTATATTAAGAATCGTATCATCTGCAAATAGGGATCTTTAGTGATTTGAATACTGTTGATTTCTTTTTCTTATCTGATGGCTCTGGCTAAAATTTCCAGGACTATATTTAATAGCAATGGTGAGAGTGGGCCTCCTTGTCTAGTTCTGGATCTCAATGGGAATACTTCCAACTTTTCCCTATTCAATAGGATGCTGGCTGTGGGTTTGTCACAAATTGCCTTGATTGTGTTGAAGAATGTTCCTTATAAACCCAATTTGCTTAGAGTTTTCATGATGAAAGAGTGTTATATTTTGTTGAATGCTTTCTCTGCATTTATTGACATAATAATATGGTTTTTGTTCTTCAATTTGTTAATGTGGTATATTATACTGATTGATTTGCAAATGTTGAACCATCCCTTGCATATCAGGGATAAATCTGACTTTGTCCAGGTGAATGATCTCTTGTGTTGTTGGATTCGATTAACCAGAATTTTGTTGAGGATTTTTGCATCTATGTTCATCAGGGAAATTCGTTTGTAGTAGTTTTTCTCTGTTGCGTCTTTTCCAAGTTTAGGAATTATTACGATGCTGGCTTCATAGAAAGAATTTGGGAGGAGTCCCTCCATTTTAATTGTTCTGAATAACTTGGGAAGAATTGGAGTTAGTTCTTTTTTATACGTCTGGTAGAATTCAGCAGGGAAGCCATCCAGTCCTGGGCTTTTCTTTGTTGGGAGGGTCTTTATTACTGATTCAATCTCTGTCTTGGTTATTGGTCTAAGTTTTCTATGTCTTCATGCTTTAGTTTAGGTAGGTTATATGTGTTCAGGAATCTATCCATTTCTTCTAGATTTCCCAGTTTGTTGGCATACAGCTCTTTGTAGTAATTTCTGATGATCCTTTTTATTTCTGTGGTGTCTGTTTTTACATTTCTTTTTTCATCTCTAATTTATTGATTTGGGTCTTCTCTCTCTCTTTCTGGCTAGTTGGGCCAATGGTGTGTCAATTGAGCTTATTTTTTCAAAAAACAGTTCTTTATTTTGCTGATCTTTTAACTTTTATTTAATGAATATAAATTTCCAAAGTACAGCTTATGGATTACAATGGCTCCCCCCCCCCATTTTGCTGATCTTTTGTATTTGTTTCCATTTTGTGGATTTCTTCTCTAATTTTAATTTTTTCTCCTACTAGTTTTGGATTTGGTTTGCTATTGTTTTTCTAGATCCTTGAGGTGTATAGATAGTTAATTTATTTGGTGCCTTTCCAATTTCTTGAAGTAGGCACCAATTGCTATAAACTTTCCTCTTAACACTGCTTTTGCTGTATCCCACACAAATTTTGGTATGTTGTATTATCACCTTCATTTGTTTCCAGAAATTTTTTCATTTCTCTTTTGATTTTTTTTCTATGACCCACTCTTAATTCAGGAACATGTTGTTCATTCTCCATGTGTTTACATATGATGTAGAGATTCTTGAGTTGTTGATTCCCAGCTTCATTGCATTGTGGTCCAAGAAGATGCAGGGTATGATTTTGATTTTTTTGAATTTGCTGATACTTGCTTTATGGCCTAGCATGTGGCCAATCCAAGAGAAAGTTTCATGTACCATAGAAAAAAATGTGTACTCTGTGGCTGTAGGGTGGAAGGCTCTGTAGATAGCTGCTAGGTCTATTTGGTCTATAGTGTCAATTAGCTCTGTTGTTTCCTTATTGATTGATCTGTCCATTGCTGCAAGTGGGGTATTGAAGTCCCAAGTTACTATTGTATTTGAGTCTATATCTCCCTTTAAACCCTTTAACATTTCTTTTAAATAGCCAGGTGCCCTGTGATTAGTTGCATATTCATTTATAATAGTCACATCTTCTGTTGAATTGATCTTTTAATCATTATGTAGTGTCCTTCCTCATCTCTTTTAATAGTTTTTGTGTTAAAGTCTAATTTGTCTGATAGTAGGATGGCTATACCAGCTCTTCTGTGGTTTGTTAGAATGGGATCTTTCTCCATCCTTTCACTTTCAGTCTGCGTGCATCTTTGTTGGTAAGATGTGTTTCTTGTAGGCAGAAAATAGATGGGTTTTCTTTTTAAATCCATTTATCCAGTCTGTGTTTAACTATGGAGTTGATACCATTTACATTCAGTGTGACTATTGTTAAGTACCAACTTTTCCCTGCCATGTTTCGATAGATAGTCCTGTTTATGTATTTTGGATTTCATTTGCACTTTTGCTGGGTCATTTTTGCATTCATCTACATTTGTAGTGATGTTCCTGTTTCTGTGTGTAGCACATCCTTGAGCATCTGTTGTAGGGCTGGGTGAGTAGTTACAAATTCTTTCAATTTCTGTGGAGGATCCTTATTTCTCCTTCATTCATAAACGAGTTTTACAGGGTACAATATTCTGGGTTGTCAGTTTTTTTCTCTTAGGACTTGGAATATGTCTCGCCATTCTCTCCTTGCCTGTAGGATTTTTGATGAGAAGTCTAGAGTGAGTCGAATTGGGTTTCCTCTCAATGTGATTTGTCATTTCTCCCATGCACATTTTAAGATCTTTTATTTATGTTTTACTGAGGAGAAGGAGAGTTTTTCTGCAGTGTGTCTTGGTGAAGGTCTTTTCTGGTCGTGTCTATTGGGAATTGTGTAGTTCCTGTACTTGGATGTCTCTTTCTTTCTCCAGATTGGGGAAATTCTCTTCTGTCTTCCCATGCCTTCCAGAATTCCTAGTATCTGTATGTTGGGTCATTTGATAGAATCTTGTAGCTCTCCAACCATATTTTTTAATATTCTAATTTCTTATTCTCTTATTTGGTCTATTATTTCCAGAAATTTGTCTTCCAGTTCTGATGTTCTTTCTTCTGTCTCACCTTTTCTGTTGTTAAGGCTTTCCACTGCTTTTTTTATGTGATCTATTTAATTCTTCATTTCTAATATTTCATTCTGACTTCTTTAATATTTCATTTTCATTTAGATCATGAATTTGTTTCTGATTGCTTATAAGTAATCTGACAATTTTATGAGTTCCGTTTCTGGTATATCTTCTATCCTTCTTCAGCTTCTATTATTGAAGAGGTGTAGTGTTCCTTTGGGAGGCTCATGATGTCTTCCTTATTCTTATTTAGGGTTTTTGCTTTGGTTATTAGCATTTCTGTTTGCTTTTCTCTTTAATGTGTGCCTTTGAACTTATGGTGAGATTTCCCTCTGCTGTGAGCTGCTATGTGTCTGTGCGCGGCAAGTGGAAGCACACAGCTCCACCTCTGGGAGTCCTGCTCACTTCTGGATTGTGATGGAGGCAGGTACCAGAACTTTGGTACACTAAGCCCCGCCTACTGGGGGGCCAGGCTCGCTTCTCATTGGTGTGTGGCATGGGCTCGAGTTTTCAATATTTAGGACTTCTTGTTGTACAGCTAGCGTGGTGGGGAGGAAATTACTCTAAAATGCTGTGATCCTTGTTCCCATGTTGGGGTGTGTGTGCACAGAAGGCAAATGTGGCAGCCCCCTGCTTACATTCAAAGACGTAACAATTAATAGGGCTTCTCCCAGCCAGCTGCAGGTCTGGTTGCGGGAGGGGGAAGACATAGATGGACAGGGGTGTGCCCAACCTCTCGCTTTGTTCTCATATACCTTCTCTTTCTTCTCACTTGGAACTTCAAACGCAGTTCGCCAGGCTCCCTTGCCTGCTGTTATCCGCAGTTCCATGGACTCGCGATTTCTGGTCTCACCTGGTCTGCTTGTGGACGGGGGAAGTGGGGGGCATCAGTCTCCCGTTTGGCTTCTCTACTGTGCCTCTGCCACTGTCCTTTCTTTTTTGCTCCCTCAGCGTGTACCTGCCCAATCTCTATTGGACTCCTGGGCTTCTCCGTGCGAATTTCTCACGGCTCTGTCATTGGCTTGTATCCCCCTCTCCTTATTAACTATCTATTTTGTCCTGCGTGACTCGGAATGTCCTGTTGCTATACCGCCATCTTGGCCCCTCCTAAGTGGTGCACCATATACCTGCCCCGATTATCAATTTTTGAATTCTCACTTCTGTTTCGTGTTTTTTTCCCTTTTTAATTTTTAATTTAGGTTTCTGACGCTCTCCACATATATAGTCAATTTCTTGAGTTGCAAACCCTTCCTCCCAATCTGGGTGATCATTTGATGTCTGTCTCACTGTCTCGTTAGGCAGTTGAGCACTGAGAGAAGATGCTGGAGATCTAAGTTTGGGGCAGCTACGAGGAAAGTCACGTGCAGAGTCCTCATGGTCTCTAACAGCCTCATACTTGTACTCATACAGAACTCAAAAACAGTGGGCCCATACCCAGATCCACAAAAACTCCATGCTGAATACAGACCCGGCTCTCAGTTCTTCCCTGAGGTGCCCGCCTGGTCTGCCAGTTGTACTCTGTTCATTAAACTTAGCCAGCAGGCAAGTATGTTATAACAAACAGGTTAAAACATCTGCAGGGCCGGCAGCACCAGCACCCTGCGTTCTAGTCCCGGTCAGGGTGCCACATTCTGTCCCAGTTGCTCCTCTTCCAGGCCAGCTCTCTGCTGTGGCCCGGGAGTGCAGTGGAGGATGGCCCAAGTGCTTGGGCCTGCACCCCATGGGAGACCAAGAGGAAACACCTGGCTCCTGCCTTCGGATCAGCATGGTGTGTCGGCCTCGGCAGCCATTGGAGCATGAACCAACAGCAAAAGGAAGACCTTCCTCTCTGTGTCCACTCTGCCTGTCAAAAACAAAACAAAACAAAACAAAAAACCATCTGCAGTCCCTTGCATTGTTTTGGAAAGACCAGTCATATAGCTTAACATTTGTATTATTAGTATTATTTAAAATACAACTCATATTTTTAAAATGTCTTAAAAAGACTAAGTGTGAAATAGTTAACTCTGGGGCCGGCGTCGCAGCTCACTGGGCTAATCCTCCACCTTGCGGCGACGGCACACCGGGTTCTAGTCCCAGTCGGGGCGCCAGATTCTGTCCCGGTTGCCCCTCTTCCAGGCCAGCTCTCTGCTGTGGCCAGGGAGTGCAGTGGAGGATGGCCCAAGTGCTTGGGCCCTGCACCCCATGGGAGACCAGGATAAGTACCTGGCTCCTGCCATCAGATCAGCACGGTGCGCCGGCCACAGCGGCCATTGGAGGGTGAACCAACGGCAAAGGAAGACCTTTCTCTCTGTCTCTCTCTCTCACTGTCCACTCTGCCTGACCAAAAAAAAAAAAAAAAAAAAATAGTTAACTCTGAATTGATTCAGGGATTATATTATCTTTTTGTTGCTTTTTTTTTTATCATGTTTTGTACTTTCTATAATAATCACAATATTTTAGGATTAGAATGTAACAAAATATTAAAAATACAAACTATCATATAGTATAAGAAAATATTATAATTCCGCCATCTGTTGAGGACATGGCAAAAGACATTACTACAGTAGAAGAATACCTGATTCTACAACTTTGTTCAGTGCTGACTGACATACGATCTGGTAAGAGCAGCAATGGAATTTCCAGATAGCATATGTAATTAACAAACATGATCACATCATCATTTTGATTCTGACCAGAAACCAAAGCTGAACTCTGACATTGAAAAAGATTTATTTATTTATTTGAAAGGCAGACTGATAGAAAGAGAGAGGAGAGAGAGAGGTCTTCCATCCACTGGTTCCCTCCTCAAATGGCCACAACAGTCAGGGCTGGGCCAGGCCAAAGCCAGGAGCCTTGGAACCAAGTCCAAGCACTTGGGCCATCTTCTACTGCTTTCCCAGACACATTAGCAGGGAGCTGGATCAGAACTGGAGCAGCTGGGACTTGAACCAGGACTGTGATGTGGGCCAACAGCATCACAAGCGGCACCTTAACCCATGGCATTGACCCTTCACATTCTTTTTAAGTTGGTGGAGCCAAGAGACCAGAAACTTCAATTCCATCCCCATTAAAGAGAAGAAGGAAGAGGAGGAGGAGGAGGAGGAGAATTTGCCTCTGTCCCTGCCCATTCCCTTGGAAACCATGGGTGTGACCCCACAGTCCTCCCTTCCTCTGGGATATCTTGAGTTTGGATCCCTGCATCTGCAGTCAGTGCACTGTGTGATCTTGGGGAAATTCACAGAGACCAGCGCCTTGGTCTCTAACTATGTAAGGGAATAAGTCGGGCGGGGTGGGAAGTGATGCTTCCCTGAAGAATGCTGGTGAACTCCCTAACACTTGCACGGCTCTCAGATGCACCATGTTACCAGGGATCAAACTCCTCCAGAGGTCAAATAGATATATGCTGGTGACCTGGGCGTGAAAGCCGTGAGGAGCACAGAGGGGCCCTGACACAGAGCCTTTTCACAAACGAAGGTCGGTGCTCTGGCCCCCAGGCACGGAAGCCTAGCCCAGTACCTGCATCCTGAAGGCTGGCCGAGCTGGCTCAGCAGAGGCCACTGGACCCTGGGTGTAACGTTCAGAGCCAAGTTCGAAATACATTGAGCCTTCTCCAGTTCTGTAGTGAGAAAACAACTTGTGCTTGTTGAGCATGGGATAGCCTGCCACCCCAGAGAGAAAGGCAGGCTCTGCTGGCTCCAGCTTCTTCCCATGTGAGTGTGGGTGGGGCACATGCTTCTCACACAGCTCAGGCACCACAGCGCCTGGTATCCTCTGTGAATTTTAGACACGACCCCAGAAGGAACCTCTAATGTCACTCACTGAGTGCCTCTTTTCCATCATCCCCAACAAGAGCCACACACTTTCTGTTTTGATTCCTCCAGTAATGGTCCACTCACTCCCTGACTTGGCAGGCTGATTACATCTTCGTGTGAGTGTGTGTGTGTGTGTGTGTGTTTTAATTTGACAGGTAGTTATAGACAGTGAGAGAGAAAGGTCTTCCTTCCGTTGGTTCACCCCTCAAATGGCTGCTATGGCCGGCGCTGTGCCGTCCGAAGCCAGGAGCCAGGAGCTTCTCCTGGTCTCCCATGTGGGTGCAGGGCCCAAACACTTGGGCCATCCTCCACTGCCTTTCCGGGCCACAGCAGAGAGCTGGACTGGAAGAGGAGCAACCAGGACTAGAACCCAGCATCCATATGGGATTCTGGCTCCGCAAGGCGGAGGATTAACCAAGTGAGCCACGGTGCTGGCCCCTTGTGTGTGTTTCTTGGACATTTCTTCCTTGTACAGAACAGACACTTATCTCTTTGAGGTTCTTTTATTTCCAATCTTAGGCAGTATTATCATACTATGTATTGTCCAAACTCAGGTTTGTGATTGAGACTGAGTAATTATAGCAGGACTTTAGGAGAAGCCTGGAACTCTCCTAACCAAACGAGATGTAGGATATAAGGCTTACAGTTAGCCCAGGCATAGCTACAACCACTGTGCTCCTTCTTCTTTGAGTCACTCATATTGAAAGGCACTGAAGTTACCCCCATGACTCTTCTGTCCTCTAGAGTAAGCCAAGGTGGGGGGCAGGTCTCTCCAGTAAAAGGTGAATTGGATGGAGAACAAGAAATAGCTATGTGTTGGCCGGCGCCGCAGCTCACTAGGCTAGTCCTCCGCCTGCGGCGCTGGCACCCCGGGTTCTAGTCCCAGTTGGGGCGCCGGATTCTGTCCCGGTTGCTCCTCTTCCAGGCCAGCTCTCTGCTGTGGCCAGGGAGTGCAGTGGAGGATGGCCCAGGTGCTTGGGCCCTGCACCCCATGGGAGACCAGGAGGAAGCACCTGGCTTTGGGTTGGCCGGCCGTAGCGGCCACTTGGGGGGTAAACCAATGGAAGGAAGACCTTTCTCTCTCTCTCTCTCGAACTCTGCATGTCAAAGATAAAAAAAATAAATTAAATTTAAAAAGTAAGAAATAGCTATGTGACTTTTGGGGCTAAGTATGGGAAATTCAGTTGCCTCCCAAGATCCAAAGTTATGTTCTGCTATCTCAGAAAAAAATGTGAGATGTGAAAGGTCTGTCCGAAGGACCTGATTGGGCCAGTGCTGTGGCATAGTGGGTAAAGCCACTGCCCACAGTGCCAGCATCCCATGTGGGCGCCGGTTCGAGTCCCGGCTGCTCCACTTCCGATCCAGCTCTCTGCTATGGCCTGTGAGAGCAATAGAAGATGGCCCAGGTCCTTGGACCCCTGCACCCATATGGGAAGAACCAGAGGAAGCTCCTGGCTTGGGATCAGCACAGACTCACCTCACAATCGTCATAAAAAGACCCATAGTATTTGCAATGTGAACAGCACTGGCAGTGGCACTAACGATGAGCCACGTTGGAGACCCATTGTCAGCTATATGGCCAAGAGCACCAACTCTGGGGCCAGTCCTTCGTTGACATCACAAACACTTACTAAGTTTCTACTATGCCAGACATATTGTAGGCATGGGAGAGCCAGCAGTAAACACATACAAACACACACATGCCTAAAGCCGAGCATATCTGTGATCAAGGGCTGTTGTAACCTTACTTACTGTGTGATTCAGCTTCTTAAGGATTTAGCTTCTAGCTTTATAAAATAAGTGAGGCTGGCGCTGTGGCTCACTAGGCTAATCCTCTGCCTGCGGTGCTGGCACCCTGGATTCTAGTCCCTGTTGGGGCACCAGATTCTGTCCCGGTTGCTCCTCTTCCAGTCCAGCTCTCTGCTGTGGCCCAGGAGTGCAGTGGAGGATGGCCCAAGTGCTTGGGCCCTGTACCCACATGAGAGACCAGGAGGAAGCACCTGGCTCCTGGCTTCAGACTGGCACAGAGCGCCGGCCGTAGCGGCCATTTGGGGGGTGAACCAACGGTAGAAAGACCTTTCTCTCTGTCTCTCTAACTCTGCCTGTCAAAATTAATAATAAAATAAGGGTGACACCCACCTCAGCGAGTTGTTGTAGTAGATGTAAAATGCTTACCTGAGTAGCTAGTCCACAGTAACACAGTAAGTACTGAATAAATGTTAGTTATGAAGACCCTATCTTGCTGCTGCTGCTAATGCCATCAGAACACTAGTGATAAAGCGAGACATGGAAAACAAAGCAAGTTGATTAGCTTTGCCCGGTGGAGACATTGAAAGGCTACACTCACAGCCATGTTCTCACAGTGTGCCTGCAGCTACTTGTTTGCAGCGGTCTTTCTTCACATCTCTAGGTCTTAGGTATTGAATGAAGGACTTAGATACGATGATAAATATAGACTCTGTCCAACACCACTGTTCTACAAACCCAAGTTTACCTCAAGAAAGCAAACAGGCAGTTGGCCACACTACTGGCTTTCTTCTATCTAGATAATTCCAACAGCTGGTGTTCACCTTGACAAGGGGCCCCGGAGTCAAGAGCATCTTTCCAGGCATGATATCAACTAAAAAAAAAAGAAAATAATGAAAGAAACAACAAGGGAATTAAAACGATAAAGAATTGAGCTATCACTTCTGCTAGTCTAGTTATTTTACAAGGGCAGGCCTCAGACCAGGCGCTTGTCCCCAGTAACCGAGACAAAGCAGATGTAGACAGACAGACAGATGGGAAGGATATGAAGAGTGAGACCACCAGGGAGTGAGTGGGGGGCCACGCAGGAGGACAAGGCTGAGAAGCTGTCCATTTTTGCAGGCAACAGCTTTTACTCCTCCAAGGAGGTCAGCAGAGATTGTAATGAGAACATCTTGGCCAAAGCCACGATTCACTGTCCAAAACTGGGCTGGGCCCCCTGCACTGGGAGAATTTCACAGTTTTTCACATTATTCCCAAGCCCCACTCCTCTGTTTAAGGGTGTCACTCAGAGTTTATTACATAAAGGGTCCAAAGGCCTCCATTCATATGTCCTGGGGGGACAGAGGCTTGGGAAGAGTAGCGGTAGTGATGAGGGCAGCCAGGAGCAAGGATGAAGGGCAGTTCTGGGAGACATTAGCAAGACAGCTCCTGGGAGGGCCATCTCTGTTCTGTCTGTTCACGCAAGAAGCAAACACTGCAATGCAATGCAGACCAAGAAGCAGCCACTGTCCAGTCACCACGCTGCCGTGGACAGCAGCACAGCTGGGCACTGCAGAATTCCACGGTGCCATTCATCATAGCAGGGACTGGCAGAATGTTCCACGGAGGATCAAATCATGACTGTATCTGCTCTTGGGGACCATACAATCTCTGTCACCACTGCTCAATTCTGTCGTTCTGAGGCTGTCAGATAAAATACAAGACACCGTGTAGTTTTATTCGCTAAATCTGGCATCCTTATCTGCAGCATAAGAGCAGCCACCAGCAATACGTAAATGAATGGACACAGCTGTGCTTCGGTAAAATGTCCTTGGGAAAAGCAGGCTGGGGGTCAGCCCCGCCAGTGATACGAGGGGCCACCCTGGGGTTTTGCAGGACTGCTGTTCTTGCCCACCAGCAAGGCAGCACGGCTGGGTAGAGCAGTGGCTTCCAGGCACATTTAACCAGAAGCGACACAGACAGATAGACAGACATTTTACATCACCATTACTCTTGCAAAACCGTTCTTAGCCTCTCCAGGTGCGATAATCTGTGATGTACTACTACAAGCGTTTTCAAAACCTGCATGGAAATGCACATTATGAAAAGACCATGCCTGGATTTCAAAGATTTTGCACCAAAATAACCTGATCTTTAAATTCTATTTTCCAAGAACTTTTTGAAGTGCCTTTACACACTTTATTGCATCCCATTCAATGTTTTTAACTGTTGCTGGCAACCAGTCCAATTAACTTCAGAATTCTAAAGGGTTGGCTGGAATTGGAGCCAGGAGATCTGAGTTTCAGGCTTAGCTCAAACTTTTGCCAACAATGCATTCTTCGGAGAATCACCTAATTTTGAGAAATCACATCTGGAAGTGGGGACTGTAATGATTTCAGAGTGACTTATAGGAGAAAGCTGAGATGACTCAGGTCCCCTAACATGGACAGTCACCACTGGTGGCACCTGAGATGGTTTCAGATACCGAACAAGTGAAAACTGCATATGCTTATGGCTTATTTTTTCATTTCTTATCTGGGAGGCACAGAGACAGACAGACAGAGAACACATACACAGAGAACTCCCATCTGCTGATTCACTCCCCAGATATCTGCAAATTCTAGGGCTGCTTTGGGCCAGGGCCAAGCTCAAGAGCCAGGAACGCAACCCAGGTCTCCCATGTGGGTGGCAGGCACTCAATTACTTGAATCAACACTGCTGCCTCCCAGGATGTGTGTTAGCAGGAAGCTGGAGTCAAGAGCCAAAGCCATGATCAAGCCCAGGTACTCTGATGTCCGACACAGACCCCTTAAACACTAGGCCATGTATACTTTAATTATTTGTGAATATCCACAAATTATATCAAATGCAGGTTATCAGTGGTATAAAGTTGCCTTTAAAAACAAATTCTTTAAGAAAAATAGGTTAGCTTGTTTAAAAACAAGTAGTAAGCAAATAATAGCATATGAATGTGGCAAAATTTGTACACGTGGTGAGTAGATGAAGTTTGGGAGGGTTGAAGATAATACATGAGCACTAAACGATGGTAGCTGTTACATGGTGACCCCTCGGGGACCTGAGCCGAGCACCTGACTCACTGCTGATTCCTCAGTACTAGGAATTGGATTGGTTCACAGTAGGTGCTCAATATGTGCTCATAGTGGATGGATGGAATGACCGATGGAATGATGATGAATTATGGATTCACTAATAGATGGACAGATGGATAATGGGTGGATGGATAATGGATGATGGATGGGCTTATGAATGAATGAACAGTGATGTGAATGAAATAAACTCCAATCTAATGGAATCAGAAGGAATTAGTTTAGAGTTACAAAGTGTGGGGAGCAACTCGGACTAGACTAAGTTACTCGAATTAAGACTTATTCTATGCATCTGCTCTCCCACAATATGGCGCTGAGAAGGGAGTAACAGCTTCTACGCAGCTGCCTCCAGTTCAACCAAGAAACTGTAGAACCTGCTCCTGATTGGAGGAGAGCAGCGTACTCGGCGTGTGGGTAGCAGAGTTGGGATTGGTGGAAGAGGACTATAAAGGAGGAGAGAGACGGCATGCACCAGGAACATCTAGGAGGAACATCTATCTGAAGGAACACCTGTGCAGCCCCCGAGAGAGCCGGCCGGCGGTGTGCCGCTCCCCCGCGGAAGTGGGGAAAGTGGCCAGGGGGAACCGCCCTTCCACGGAGGTGGAAGGGTCGGTAGCCAACCCGGGAAGAACCAGCAGCAAACCCAGGGAGGGCCGAGCAGACAAAAGAACAGCACAGGGTCCTGTGTCGTTCCTCCACGAAGACGGGGAGCGACATAATGGTGCCGTGACTTGGATAGGAAACCTAGGAGGGAAGAAGCAGGAAAATACCAGAGAGAGAGACTAGAAGAGCCTAGGGGAAAGCCTGACGGAAAAGGTGCCGGAAGAAGCTATTGAAAGCCTAGGCATAGACTCGGATACGGACTGTGGGAAAGAAGTTAGGATTTAAAGTGAAAGCAAGAAGAAACTTAGACTCAGATACGGACTGCAGGTTGAAAGTGAAAGTGAAACCTATAAGAAACTTAGACTTGGATACGGACTGTGGGGAGAAGCCAGGAGAAATGAGGGAGGAATATTGTTGGAAGAAAACTTAGGGAAACATACCGGGTAGAGAAAAATACGTTAGGGAGGATGAAGCCGCGAGTGCAGGCTGAAGCAGAGACGTAAGCTATCTTGGGATTCTTCAAGTCAGCCCGGGGAGCATAAGGCGAAAATCTGGAACCAGAGGCAGAGACGTGGGCCGCCAGGTTGGAATTCGCCAGGTTAGTCCGGGGAACTTGGACTGAATGCCGGTGGTGGTGGAAACGTAAGCTACGCTGTGTGATTCGCGGAAGCCGCCGCGTGCAGAGAGAGCACGGGGCGTGAATAGATAGGGAACGCGGGGCTGGCGTGAGGCCGTGGTGCAGGCGCAAAGTGCGTGGAGACCACGGAGTGTGCGCGCTAAGCCGAGCCGTGCAGAGCCGGGAGCCCGCCGCAGGGCGGGCGCCGAGAAGCCGCGCAGATGAGAGAAGCGCGGGCTGAAGCGGCTCAGAGCCGGGAAGCCGCCGAGAAGTAGCCTCGGGGCGGGCGCCGGGAAGCCACAGGGATAAGAGAAACAGAAGTTTTAGAAGTAAAATGAGAGAAATAGGAATGCTGGTAGATAGAAGTAAAATAGGAGAAATAGGAATGCCCGGAGATATAGAAATAGAGAAAAATAAGGCCTCCCCTCAACATGGCAATGAGAGAGCTTGGATTTGGTCTGCCTGATTGGGGAGGTGGTGAGCACCTGCGGATGGCTAGCAGCTTATGCACCGCAGGTCACCGAAGACAGGCACGAATTAACATCAATAAGTCTCCCCACAATACTGCAATGAGAAGGCTTGGATTCGGTCTGCCTGATTAGGCGATAAGCACCAGCAGGCAGCTCGACCAGAGTATGAGCTGCAGGTCACCGAAGATAGGCACGAACCAACACCAATAAGTCTCCCCACAATACGGCAATGAGAAGGCTTGGATTCAGTTTGCCTGATAGGGCTTGTAAGCACCTGCATGCAGTTCTAGCAGAGCAGAGCATGCGCTGCAGGGCACCGAACACAGGCATGCATCAGCGCCTAAAAACCTCCTCACAACATGGCGAAGAGAGGACCTGGATTCGGTTTGCCTGATTGATAGGACTTGTAAGCACCTGTGGGCAACTCTAGCAAGCAGAGCAGAGTGTGTGCCATGGGGCACCGAAGACAGGCGCGTATCAACGCCAAAAAATAAAAAGAAAGGGGGATCTGTGGGGAGCAACTTGGACTAGACTAAGTTACTCGAATTAAGACTTATTCTATGCATCTGCTCTCCCACAATATGGCGCTGAGAAGGGAGTAACAGCTTCTACGCAGCTGCCTCCAGTTCAACCAAGAAACTGTAGGACCTGCTCCTGATTGGAGGAGAGCAGCGCACTCGGCGTGTGGGTAGCAGAGTTGGGATTGGCGGAAGAGGACTATAAAGGAGGAGAGAGACAACATGCACCAGGAACATCTAGGAGGAACATCTAAGAGGAACACCTGTGCAGCCCCCGAGAGAGCCGGCCGGCGGTGTGCCGCTCCCCCGCGGAAGTGGGGAAAGTGGCTAGGGGGAACCGCCCTTCCACGGAGGTGGAAGGGTCGGTAGCCAACCCGGGAAGAACCAGCAGCAAACCCAGGGAGGGCCGAGCAGACAAAAGAACAGCGCAGGGTCCTGTGTCGTTCCTCCACGAAGACAGGGAGCGACACAAAGAATGTGGCACAGTGTGAAAGGTGTCCGTGACTGCAGGGACTGGGGACATCAGGACGGGGCAGACATTCTTCCTCTGAGGTGTCATCTGGTTGCTAAAACCCTCTACACTGCCACTGTTAGCACTGAGCCCCGCGGCCACGGGGCTGAGACAGGAATCACTAAGCTCACGTCACTCCTCCAGGGTGGCACTTGCAGCAAATACCTAGCAACGAGAGCACAAGGTGGAAATAGCTAAAACTATCACTACCAGGCAATGCTGACTCGGGTGAGTCTGACTGGTGAAGTTTGCTGATGAGAAACGGGGACTAAAGAGCACAAGACACCCACATCAGACCCACGACAAAAGGATACAGACACACACACATGCACTAGGCTGCCCCACTCAGGCCAGAGCGCCCATCACAGGTCAAATTCTACGAGGGGTTTTTGCATTGGCAGAGGGGGGATCATATCAGACATGACCAATGACAGCCATTATAATTCAGGCACTCTCTCCTTTTCTTACCAGGTGCATCGGATCGGCTTCCACCTGCCAATCTTATGCTGCAGGCTTCAGTGATCCTACCCCCATCTCTTCTTTTCCACCGGGAAAGACCCCTGATGTCCCGATGTTTTCTGACAGAGAAGTGCTGCAGAGCGGTAGGGAAAGCAGGCCCGGCCTCTGTGCACAAACCCTCGTCCCCATTTCCTGGCATTGCTCCTCCACCTCCCTGTGCCTCCGTGTCCACATCTGTGAAATGGGGAAACAGCCACAGGGCAACTGTAAGGGTTAAGTGAGCTAATACAGGCAGAGCATTTTAAAAAGTTTCCCATGCATGATACGTGTTCGATAAATGTGACCTAACATTGGTCTGTGTCTTTCATTGTATGACATCTTTCATTGTATGACATCCTCAAAAAATAGGATTATTCCTAGTTTTCAGATGGAACATTAAATGACTTGCAAAGCCTAGTAAATGATAGAGACAGGACATAAGCCACGTTTGCTTCCCAATTCCTCCTCCTCCTGTCTTCCCTGCCACCCCATGCCACTGTGCTGATGTAACTTACCAGTTAGAAATCATCCCCATACAGCACTAATTCAACTAGGTTTACATTACAAATGTTCCGTCTACCCATAGGACGAGCCGTCCCCTTTCCCCCATGGTTTAGTTTTGTTTTTGGATTTTTTTTATTTATTTATTTTTCTGCCAATGAATGTTTATGCGTGAATTTGGGGGCTGAGAAGCAATACGAAAAGCTAGCTAGCTCTAATGATCTTGAAAGTAAACCTGATTTCGTCTTCACCCTATGACTTGGTGGTATGGTCGGTGGAGGAAGGATTGGGGGGACATAGAGAGCTCATAGTGGGCCCTGGCTGGAATGGGCCCCCAGTCTCCTGGGAAGGCAAATCCAGAAAGCCAATGCTACTAAAAGCAGCCAGAAACATTGGTGGATGCCCTTCGGTTACCTGCTTCTTGTAGGAGCCAAAGTGTTCTCTACCCACTGCCCAGACCTTGTCCCCACCCTGAGCACAAGGAACCTTATTCTCGAAGGGTCTAGAAGGTAGAGAAGGAACGGGCATCAAGGAGGTGTGTTTGCTGGGAGGAGAAGGAGCATTAGGAAGGTTCTCCAGGGGCTTGAGATTGTCTCTAACAGAGGCAGCCAGGCACTGAAGGACGGACGGGCGGGGCCCTAGAAGGAGGAGAGCTGACTGGGCAGGAAGGAGAAATGCCCGAGGCTCTGAGGGCCGGTCACTGAGGAAGCAGGGGAATGTGGCCTCCTTTCTTTTATTTTTAAATCACCCCAAATGAGGCTTTCTTAGAAAAGCAGTTTCAACTCCCAAAACGCCAGTCAGGCGGTGGTCTCCTGGGCCCCTTTGAAGGGGGATGGTGAGTTCATTCAGCTTTGCGTGTGTTCACTGGGTCACCCAGTAAACCTCCACCAAGCACATCCGATGCACCAGGGGGTCCGCCAGGCTCTGAGGACAGGCTGGTGGCAGAAGCCAGCGATGCCCCTGCTGTCCTAGGGGACATGAGCAGTAAACAGCAGTCAACTGTGTTCATAAACAAGGAGATGAACAGAGGGCGGGAGACCGAATCCTGGGGTGCACCTTCAGGCCGGGGTCCGGGGCAGTTCAGAAATGGTCTTAGAGAGGAGCAGGACAGTGGGAGTGCAGAGATCAGCAGGCATGTGGGGGCAGAGGAGGAAGGGGCTCACCAGGGCACAAGCCTGAAGTGCAGTGAGCAAGGAGCAGTGAGGCCAGCTGGGGTTCTTAGAGGAGAACAGGTTGGGTAGGCCTGGACGCGTTTAGATTTTATTCTGAGGGTCTTTGGAAATCCACTTGGACATCTGCCTTTGTGTCTAATGAAGCTTCATCCCCAGCCAGGTCCAAGTGGCGCTTTCTAAAGCATTTAGGTTCAAGTGATATCTTTGCATCGTCCACTCTGTCCCCTGAAGACCCGGACTGCATATTTGGGAGACAGCTAAGGATCAAGGGTCAGGTTGAACTCGCATGCTTTTCTCTTGAGTGGCTCAGTGCCTTAGCCAATATCAAAGCCACCAGGGAGCTTTGTCAACACACAGATAGCTTCCAGGGCCCCGCCTCAGACCTCCTGCATCAGAATCCCAGGGCAGGAGCGAGCCAGACCTCAGATGACTTTGCTGCTGCCCGGAGCGGAGCCTCCCTGCCTTAAAAAGCTCCAAACTGCCTCTTGAGTCTCATAAAACCCCACTCACGCTTAGGCAAAGAGAGGGAGCTTCCCCCTGTTGATAAGACTGAAAGCATTCCTCGCCTGCCCCGTTTACCTGTCTCAGGTCTCCTAGGAAAGCAAACCTGCCCTTTTGTCAATATTTGCTCTGTCTGCTGCCCTCCACGGTAGAAGGGAAAAGCGTTTTCACTGTCAAGCTGGTGTTTATACAGGGGATTTGTAGACTTTCCCAGAGCTGCGGAAAATCCATCACCCCTGGTCACCTGTGCCCTTGATGAGGTGACGGCTTTTCTGCCACCATGCTACCCTGTCCATCAGGATGATGGTATGTGGCCTGTCAACTCACAAACATTCAGGTTGGAAACTGCTTTACACAGGAGCCTGGGGAGACTGATGCTTGGAGAGCAACCCAATCTCAGAGGGCGAAGCATGCCCTACTGATGATTCTGGAAGGCAAGGGGTGGGGGTCTCCACCCGAGACCAGTCAGGGAACCACTGGCAAATGCCAGACACTTAGATGGAGCCAATACACCCTGGCCCTTGGAAAGCTTACCGGCCTGTAGCATTTGTTCCAAGCAGTCAATAGGAGCCCCGGTATTGCTTCCAGCGGCTGGCTCTGAGGCTGGTGAGCCAAAAGAAATTGGGGCCTCGGTTGCTGGAACCAAGCATTGCTTGCAAGGCGCACGTGCCTGAGAGGCAGCTGGGCTGTGCTCCCAGGGATGAGCACGTTCCCGTCTAGAACACTGCTCTGCTTCTGTTGGGCTCCTGTCTGTCATCGTCACCCCAGGGCCAGCTCTGGACATCCAAGCCACCTGAGACAGACACGCTGAAAAGCTGTTTGCCATCTTTTGTCATTTGGAAGAGCCTTTGGGGTTTAGGGGTCCATCAAAGGGGCAGAAAGCAGGTGACATCTGAGCGGAAGCTGCAGGAGCCACATCTGCTCTGCCAGATGTGCTGTCCAGCCACGCTCCAGCTCCCACTGCGGGCCCAGCACCGAGAGGGAAACCAAGGCTGCAAAGCATCAGAAAACCCTCAGCGGACTTGCTGCAGCCTTTGGAGGGATTCAGACCCCTCCATAGAAGAATGAGTGCAGAGAATGGAGGAGGGAAGCTCTCTGTGGGAGGAAAAATCAATAATCCCATGGAGACAATGACAGTAATAGATGTCACTGACTGTGCCTTTATGAATGTGAACTACAGATTTTAACTGATTGCACATTCCCCTTTCTGAGATAGCCCCTGTTATCTTTACAAAGGAACAAGCCCAGGATGCACACCAGAGAGGTGTCCTTAGACTCGGAATATCATGGACCTGGAACGTGCTTAAAACGGTCCTAGCGTGCAGCAGGTGTCTACAAAGTACGAGGCTTACAATCTTTACTACCGTGCTCCAACTTTTGTGATTTTACTTTTGCAGATGATGAAACAGGCTTGGAGATGCTCATGGGATTGACCAAAAAAAAAAAAAAAAAAAAAAAATCACACGGCCAGAGCAAGAGCAGCACCAAACCTAGGTCTTCCCGGCTCTAGAGATGGAGTGTTCCCTGCCAGGCTGCGGAGGCTGGCCTTGCTCTGACCGTGGGGTCTGACAGCCTCAATTCCTCAGGAGTCTGAGGCCAGCATCACGTAGCTCTCAGCGCCTCGGCAGCCAGCGGGGTCCTGCCACCCTGCAGTTCTCCCCCTCTGCCTCGCACAGAGTCAGCTGTCCCCACGAGCTGTCCCCAGAGCCCCTACTTCTGGTATCAGCTTTTCCCAGGACCTGACCTCCAGGCTACTGTCAGGGCGGCTGCAGTGCAGGGCTCATCTCGTCCCCTGCAGGCTCTTTGCCCATCCTTGTAGAGCAAATGAGATCCCTCACTTCCTGGAAATGAGCTTGCAGCCTCCCAGAGACCCCCGGGTGGGTACCCGGCGGGGCCTCCCCAAGCAGTACCGTGATCCTGACTTTGAGAAATCCCTGTGGGAGGGAAACCTATTCAGCTCTCTCACTGCTCACTTCCCAAATAGTATCAGGCTAGGACATGAGTTTTCTTCTTGTGGCTAGAAATGACACACAGATTACTCTTAAATTCCGGATGACGGGAATCCAGTCTTGTGGGGCTCAGATGGAAGAGTCGGCCATTTCCTTCCAGAGGCTCCCAAGATGTCATTCCCTGCCTCTTCTAACTTCTTGAGGTCACCTACAGCCCATGCCGGGTGGCCACATTGCTCCAATCTCTGTCCATTGTTCCTCCTCCTCTGCCTCTGACATCCCTGCCTCCTCTTATAGACCCCTGTGATTGCATTAGACCCATGTGGGCAATCCGGACTACTCTCCCCATCTTGAGCTCTTGTACTTTATCACATCTGCAAAACCCCTTTGGACTATATAAGGACACATTTGCAGCTTCCAAGGATGAGGATGTAGACATGCCAGAGGCCCTTGTTCCACCCTCCCAGGTTCCTGGGTCTTTATTTACCTCTTCAGCAAGCTGGTGCTGCACTCCGGCCAGGCCCAGGCACTGTTTGCGTGAGCTGCTAGCAGCTAGGCCTGTTGACTTGAGTGCCTGCAGGTTCACTGGCTTCTGGAAGCTATAGGTTACATACTGGGATATCTGTCTTGGTTTTTAGAGAAAAGCAGTTTTCTTGTGAAACTGAAGAGGCTGTTTGCTAACTCGAACCCCTAGGCTGTACAAGGAAAGACTTGAGAGATTTCCTTTCTGATGCCTCCCCAAGGTTTGGATTCCAGGTTTCTACACGTGTTCTTTCCTCTGACCCCAGACTTCAGCCTGGAGTGAAGCAGGCACATACATGGCTTACAGGTTCCCTAAAAGCATTCCCAGCCCAGACAAGGGCAGCTGGCACCTTGTTTGACTCCCCGCTTTGAGCCTAGCCCATACCTATTGCCAATGCTTATCTAATGCCAGGCCCCTCCTGAGCACCCTGGAGACATGATTGACACAAATACTTACCGCAGCCCACAGGTAGGTACTATTATTATCTCACCAATGGGGCCTTGGGCATTGTTAACCTTGCCTAAGTCTCACAGCTGGAGAAGAAGGGTCAAGAGTTGAACACAGTCTGAGGACTGAGTTCTTGCTTATAACCACTAACCCACGCCTGGCCTCCCCAACAGCAGTTCTCCATGAAATCTATCGAAAGAAGGACTGGGAAGCTGTTGGCATCTAGAACTGCACATTGAGGGACCTATGCACTCAAGTGTCTTGAGTGAGTGACCCCTTCATGACAGACAGGTGGAAGGAGCCCCTGGGACTGTAGGGTAGGCATACTCCATGGCCTTAGGGAGGGGCGGAGCCCCAGGGACCCTGTGAAAAGGTCATATACATTTACTGAAATGTGTCCCCAATCTGTGGGCACTACACAAGTAGAGAATAGTTGTCTTCTGTGCCTGCCGTAGATCTTGGAATGGCCCAGTCCCTGCTCAGAGCAGACGCTTAGTTGATAAATTCTGACTTCATGCAATCCCTTAGAGATATACTGAATATACATTTTGATCAAATCCTGAACAGTCAAATGTTGAAAGGCAATAATCAACCAAAAGCCAAGGTCAGAGCAGACTATGACCATCATGGATGAAATTTTGCATTATCTTAGTTTACTTCCCCCAGAGAGCAGGCCCATGGCAGAGTCATGTTTTGAAATACCATGGGACAGTTCTTCAATATGTGAATTTTGAGAGGACACAATCTAGCCCATAACAGAGAGAACCCAAGAAGGAAGGCACAGGTTTTTATATCTATAATCCAATCTTGGGAATGACATCCATCGCTTTTGTGCGATTCCGTTCTTTACAAGTGAGGCACTAGGTCCCATCCCCACTCAAGGGAATAACGTCACCTGTTGCAGAGATGGATAGCAAAGAATTTGTGGGTCTATTTTTAAATACACCACAGAGGGAGAGCCAAGAATAGGATGCATTACACAGCTGGTCCCAGACAAGGATGACTGGCTGGGGTTCCTGTGGGGCCATTCCCTGAGCAATATGTAGCCTATGTCTCAGGGTTCTCTCAGTCAAGGAAAAGGGGAAGAACTTATCAGGGGGAACTATCTTAGACTGCACAAGCTGGGCATCCAGCCAGGCCCCTGGAGTCCACAGAGAATCCTGGGCAGAAGGAGGTGAGAGGGAATGGAGTGGGCTGGGACTGGGTCGTGCCTCCCTGAAGAACACCAGTGGCCACAGCAACACAGGAATAAGACGGTAGAGGCCTGTGGGGGCTGCAGCTCAGATTACAGCCATGGTTGACTTGCTATTGCAATTTCTCATGAACAGTATCAGTGGTTGCACCTCAAGTTTCTGACGTGAGTGCTGGCCCAGGAATGTCACAGCAGGCACCGCTGCAGAGGTGGCAATGGTGACCATCTGACTCCCTTTCAGCAGGAAGTGGAGCAGGCAAGGAAGGTACCTCCTGGCCAGCCACGCTGAGGAGGGGCCGCTGGCCCAGGTGCTGCTGACACTTGAGGGATCAGTTCCTCCTGTCTGGTGGGGCTGACTGAAGCGAGGTTGCCGCCGGCTCAGGGCTAAGACAGACTTTCGTAAAGTCTGGCTCTTCCTGTTGGAGTCACCAGAAACTCACCAGTTCGTTGATACCCTCTACACGCTCTTAATTTGGTTCCAGTTTTGTACAGGAGCACTTCAAAGTTCGTTGAAACTGGAATTAAAAGAGAAGTTGATTGATTTTGATGCAAATTTTTTTGAAATCCATGTATATGTGGGATCTTTAAGAAGTTCATGGAAATGTGTAGTATGAAATACTATTTAAATAACATTGAAGTGTGCATGGTTTTTCCATAATGTACATTTTTTAAAATTCTTGAAGATCCCTCATGTGCATGGAGTGTGATATTTTTGCACAAAATAAACTTTTAATTCCATTGTCCTTGAACTTTTGAAGTACCCAGGGACATTCTTCAAAAAAAAAAAAAAATTCTTTATTTATTGGAAAGGCAGAAGCAGAGAGAGATCTTCCATCCATTGGTTCACTCCCCAACTGGCTGCAGCTGCCAGGGCAGGGCCAGGCCAAACCAGGAGCCTGGAGGTGCATCCATGTCTCCCACATGGGTGCAAGGGCCCAAACCCTTGGGCCATCTACCATGGCTTTCCCAGGTGCAGTAGCAGGGAGCTGGATCAGAAGTGGAAAGCCAGGACTTGAACCAGTACCCATATGGGATGCTGGCACTGCAGTTGGTGGCTTTACCTGCTACGCCACAGCGCCGACCTCACCAGGTATGTTATTTTGTCTAGATTAAAGAGAGTTTATCATAGCCATTGTTCAACATCATTTTGGAGTTTTTTCTTCTCCTTTGAGGAGGCAAAGATGACATTTTAGATTTTTAAGATTTATTCATTTGAAAGGCAGAATGGCAGAGAGAGGGAGAAATCTTCATCTGCCTTTTACTCCCAGTTACCTACAATAGCCAGGGCTAGGCTGAAGCCAGGAGCTCTATCCAGGTATCGCACATGGGTGGCAGGAACCCTGATTGGCTACCTTCACAGGTGCATTATCAGGAAACCGGATAGAAAGTGCAAGCCAGGATTTGAACCAACACTCAGATATGGGATGGGGGCATCCAAGCAACAGTTTAATGAGCTGCACCACAATGCCCAGCCCTGCATTTTAATTTTTAAAAAAAAATCCCCTCACAAGAGGTAAAGCAGGGGCCAGCCTTGTGATGCAGTGGGTTAAGGGCCACCTGAGGCACCGACATCCCATATCGGAGCATTGATTCCAATCTCAGATGCTCAAGTTCCAATATAGCTCCTTGCTAATGCATCTAGGATAGCATCAGAGGATATATCAAGTGTGTGGGCTCCTGCCACCCATACGGAGACCCATATGGAGTTCCAGGCTCCTGGCCTAAGCCTGACCCGGCCTCTGCTGCTCTGGCTATTTGAGGAATGAACCAGCAGATGGAAGATCTCTCTCTCTCTCTCTCTCTCTCTCTCTCTCTACTAAATAAAAATAAATCTTAAGCAAAAAGGTGAAATATTCCAAATAAACTTTTTCTCAAAATATGACCTAAATGAGAAACACGTATCTAAAAATTGAAAAGTTACTTAAAATCATTTAAGTAGAATTACTAATACTTACATATCAAATAATTCTACAAGCATTAGCATTCTGATCTAATGAATCTCTAGTATATTATCATGTTTTAGTGTTCATACTTTAAAATCGCTTGGCTCAAAGAGGCTATTATTTGCTTTTAAAATTATCTTGCTGGGGCCGGCACTGTGGCGTAGCGGGTGAAGCTGCTGCCTGCAGTGCCGGCATCCCATATGGGCGCTGCTTGGACTCCCGGCTGCTCCACTTCCAATCCAGCTCTCTGCCATGGCCTGGGAAAGCAATAGAAGATGGCCCAAGTCCTTGGGCCCTGCACCTGTGTGGGAGACCTGGAAGAAGCTCCTGGCTCCAGATCGGCACAGCTCTGACCATTGCGGCCAATTGGGGAGTGACCCAGTGGATGGAAGACCTCCCTCCCCCCCCCCCTCTGCCTCTCCTTCTCTCTCTGTGTGACTCTGACTTTCAAATAAATAAATAAATCTCTTTTTTTTGACAGGTAGAGTTAGACAGTGAGAGAGAGAGACAGAGAGAAAGGTCTTCCTTCTGTTGGTTCACCCCTCAAATGCCTGCTATGGCCGGCGCTGTGCCAATCCAAAGCCAGGAGTCAGGCGCTTCCTCCTGGTCTCCCATGCAGGTGCAGGGCCCAAGCACTTGGGCCATCCTCCACTACCTTCCTGGGCTACAGCAGAGAGCTGGACTGGAAGAGGAGCAACCGGGACAGAATCTGGCGCCCCAACCGGGACTAGAACTCGGAGTGCTGGCGCTGCAGGCAAAGAATTACCCTAGTGAGCCACGGCGCCGTCCATAAATAAATCTTTTAAAAAATCTATATAGAGGATTCCAGAGCTGTGGCATAGCAGGTTAAGCCTCCCTCTGCAACATAGGCATCCCATATGGGTGCTGGTTTGAGTCCCAGCTGCTACACTTCCCATCTAGCTCCCTGCTACTGCACCAAGTCCTTGGGCTCCTGTACTCATCTGGGAGACCCAAAGGAAGCTCCAGACTCCTGGCTTCGGCCTGGCCCAGCCCTGGCTTATCGCCATTTGGGGAGTGAACCAGCAGATGGAAGATGTCTCTCTGTCTCTCCTTCTCTCTGTAACTCTTTCAAATAAAGAAAAAATTCAATAAATCCCAAATTAAATAAATCCTTTAAAAAATTATCTAGCCAACCCCAACCCTTTAAAAATGTTTATAGTAGAATCGCACGCTATTTTTTCATCTGAAATTTCCATGAATCTCTTATATTCAAAATTCATCATCATATTGCTGTCAATAGTTTTTATAGCATTCTGCATTAGCAGTGTTAGGTTTTATAGCATTTTGCAATAGCAATGTTAGGTTTTGCTCCAGTGGACTGATAGAATCTCAATACCAGACCGGGCACACGGAAGAATCTTCGTTCCCTATGCTCTCTCATTCGCTCTCCTCTACTTGAAAGCGCATCTTCTGAAATGAACATCAAATCCAAGCGGCATGCCTCATGCACACGAGCTAGACACACTGTAACCCGCAGGCTCACAGACCCAGCCGTCACTCAGACCATCCAGGAAGCAGAGCTCAGGCTGAAGCAGGTGCTGGGTCGTCCGGCCCTGCCGAGGCTGCCCAGGTAGCTGAATGAAGGAACCCTGGCCCTTACGGAGCTGTGTTTCTTTGCCCATCTGTGCATCCTACATCATGAGCCTGGTGTTTTGTTTTGGTGTCTCTATCCCCAGCACAGGGCCTGGCTGCCACATGCTGGGTGGAACCCAACCGATCGGCCCTCAGGGGGCTCTAGAGGGGCCATCTGCACACCAGCTTGTCACAGCCTCCCTTAGATCCTTGGGCTCTGGCCTCCATTTCCAGGCCCAACTGGCCTGCCGATGGCAGCGCCCTGTGCATCCACCATGTTTAGCCCTCAGGGTCCAGACTTGTGACCTGCCATGCTGGAGGTCGTGGCACAGTAGCTGTCCCCTTAACAACCTCCAAGGAACCAGGGCTAGGATTTGAGCCTCGTTAAAACCAGAGGAAGTTATCTTTAGCCATGAGGTCAGAAAGGGATCAAGTTGCCTGTGTGGGCTTTTTCCCCCAAGGAGATTGGAACTCCTGTAAAGCCTCAACAGTGTGGAATGACCACTTTGTCACTACTCAAGACCAAGTCTGAGCTCCACTCTATCCCTTAAGTGCTGTGTGCTCAATGACTTAAGCTCCATGAAGAAAGGGTAATTCTGCGATGTAGATGGGCTCATCTGAGGAGTCACTGGAATAGTAGACACTGAATGCCTTGCTTAGCTCCTGGCGTGTAGAAAATCTCTCAGCAAATGCCAATTCCTCTCTCCCTCCTTCCTTCTCAAGCCCATCTCCCATTGGTCCCCTCTTCTACTGTTTTGTGCATGCCTGCCACACTGTTCTCTCTCTCTCTGGCCCCAAACACCCCCACCACACAGGGCTGTGTGCACTGAAGCTCCTTAGCAAAGACTGAATGGAAACACACTAGACAGCTGACAGCTGGAAAATAGTGATTTCTTTGACCGGAAGAGAACGCCTTCATCCTTACTCCCAACACCATCAAGGCATCCCTGCCTCTCAAGGATCTCAGAAGCTGAGAGTGATGGCCCAGGTGAGTCCCACATCCGCGGGTGCGCCTCTCCAGGAGCCAGGTGGTGGCAACAGGAGCTAGGACGTCTACCGGCCTTACGGGAGTGCACTAGGAAATCAGGGAGGCAAAAACGCTCAGATTTAAACCTCTGACATTTTCTGTGTGACCTTACCGAGTGAATTAAACTCTCCACCTCATTTATAACATGCGGGCTACAAAGTCTGCTTCCCGGATTGCGAGGATTTAATGAAGGTTTGCAGATATGGTAAGAGCGGCATAGTGTAATCAGGTTCCCATGCCAGCTCCTCAGCTCACCCACGGTGTGATGTTAAGGCCAGTTACTTACCTTCTAGGGCCTTGGTTTGCCCATCTGTAAAATGGAAATGAGAATAGTACCTACCTTTTAAAGAGTTGTTCTAAGAGCAAATGATCCACCATTTTTCAAACAGCAGAATCTGGAATGGAAAAAAACTCGGTAAATATTAGGCTATTAATTCTGTAATGGGCCTCGCTCCAGCCCTGGCATTTCATGGGCGCTGAATGAATGGCAGCTACTGTTAGCTAAACGTTTGGTCAGATGAAGGGAACAAAACTCCCATTAACAGCAGCAGCACCAAGGGCCGTGCAAGAGCTGAACTTTGTGGCCTGGGAAGTTGTGTGGAACACGGCTGACATTTTACTGTATCACCATTTGTAATAAACACACATGGCCCTTCCACTGTCAGGGGGATACACACACAAATTTTGTACCCTGGAATGAGTAAAAAAAAATAATGGTACACATCTGGGTGTGCCCTCAAAATAACTGGGATATTTATTTCCCTGAAGCACGGAGCCTTGGCAAAAGTGGATGTGTTCTTGATGTTTGCCACGCTCACTGCTGTAGATGCATCTCAACCTTCCTGCACGTGACGATCTTGCAAGAACACTGCTTTTCCACCAGAAACAGACTGACGTGCCCTTGGCAATGCTGGCGATCTTGAGGTTCTGTTCTTTTAATGCCCTTCGTGCTTTTTATTTGACCAGCCGGTCTTTTTGAAGTCTGCCTTCCTAGAGCTTATTATGAGTCAACCTCTCTTCTAAATCCTTCCGTCTCTGAGTCGTCCCTTGAAAGTTACAAGGCCCATGACATCCAGTTTCATATTCAACCTCTCCAGTCCTGAGGATGCCGACCAAGATGCTGTGCGTGGATGGACTTTTTAGGCCAGGATGGGAGTGTTAGGAGGATCATAATGGGGATAGAAAGAAGGTTCCATGGGGCTGGCACTATGGCGCAGTAGGTTAACGCCCTGGCCTGAAGTGCCAGCATCCCATACGGGCACCAGTTCAAGACCTGGCTGCTCCACTTTCCATCTAGCTCTCTGCTATGGCATGGGAAAGCAGAAGATGGCCCAAGTCCCTGGGGCCCCTGCACCCACGTGGGAGACCCGGAAGAAGCTCCTGGCTCCTGGCTTCGGATCGGCACAGCTCCAGCCGTTGCAGCCAATTGGGGAGTGAACCAGCAGATGGAAGACCTTTCTCTCTCTCTCTCTGCCTCTCCACTCTCTGTGTAACTCTGACTTTCAAGTAAAATAAATAAATCTTTAAAAAAAAGAAAGAAGGTTCCAGCTCAGTACATCTGCCCCAAGACAGACCTGGGTCATCCACACCAAGTGAATGATGTGGAGTGCGGTTCGTTGTTGAGCAAAGAGCTACAGTCACGTGAGCACAGAGCTGCCCAAGAGAGTGTTAACTAGGGCCATGTTAATGAGTTTCAGCTGAACAGCTCAAATGTGGAATGTGATTTGCTCGATTTTAAAGAAATATAGGAAAGAAGCATGCAAATATCTATTAACGATTAAACATAAATACATCAGTGTATTAATTAATCTTTATGTTGGTTACTAATATGCAGGTTCAGCATCCCTAATCCATATTCCAAATCTGAAATTTTTGAGCACTGACATGATACCATGAGTGGAAATTTCTGCACCATGAAACTTTCACGCACAAAATTATTAAGATTATTATAGGGGTGTGCATTTGGCCTCGCAGTGAAGCCATCAGGAGGACATCTGCAACTCGCATCAGTGAGTCTGGGTTTAATACCTGGCTTCTTCTCTTGATTGCAGCTTGCTGATGGTGTGCACCCTGGAAGGCAGCAGGTGATGGCTCAAGTGGTGGGGTCCCTGCCACCCACGTGGGAGACCTGGATGGAGTTTCCAGCTCCCAGCTTCATAGTTGAAGATCACTGGAGAATGAACCAGTAGATGAGAGCTCTCTTTTCTCTATTTCTCAAATAAATAAATCAAAGTTTAAAAATATATATGGTGGCCGGTGCCGCGGCTCACTAGGCTAATCCTCCGCCGGGTGCGGCGTTGGCACACTGGGTTCTAATCCCGGTCAGGGTGCCGGATTCTGTCCTGGTTGCCCCATTTCCAGGCCAGCTCTCTGCTGTGGCCCGGGAGTGCAGTGGAGGATGGCCCAAGTGCTTGGACCCTGCACCCCATGGGAGACCAGGAAAAGCACCTGGCTCCTGGCTCCTGCCATCGGATCAGCGCAGTGCGCCGGCTGCGGCGGCCATTGGAGGGTGAACCAACAGCAAAGGAAGACCTTTCTCTCTGTCTCTCTCTCTCTGTCCACTCTGCCTGTCAAATATATATATATATATATATATATATATATATATACACATATATATATATGGTATAAAATTATCTTTCAGGCCGGCACCACAGCTCAATAGGCTTACCCTCTGCCTGCGGCACCGGCACACCGGGTTCTAGTCCCAGATTCTGTCCCGGTTGTTCCTCTTCCAGTCCAGCTCTCTGCTGTGTCCCAGGAGTGCAGTGGAGGATGGCTCAGGTCCTCGGGCCCTGCACCCGCATGTGAGACCAGGAGAAGCACCTGGCTCCTGCCTTCGGATTAGCACAGCGTGCCAGCCCTAGTGGCCATTGGGGGGTGAACCAACGGTGAAGGAAGACCTTTCTCTCTGTCTCTCTCTCACTATCCACTCTGCCTGTCAAAAAAAAAGAAAAAATCTTTCAGGTTACATGTACAAAGGTATAAGAAACATGAGTGAATTTAATGTTTACATGTAGATCTCACTGAAACATCTCAATATGTTTATGCAAATATTCTGATCCCAGGCATATTGGTAAGGGTTATTCAGCCTGCATAATATAATGGTAACAGATCTTATGCTAACATAATTAATGTAATTATTAATGAAATTAAATATAAATATTTGTAACTGATATTTACTATAAACATGTGCATAGGTATTCTTTTGCTTAGTGGCTTAAACAGTCTCCATGTCATTATTTACTTTTCATAAATCTCAAAGGAATTGCTTCCAATACAAGCCAATCATCCCTGATCCAAAAATTCAAAATCAGAACCGATTCAAAATCTGGAACTCGGCTCTCACAAAGTCCCAGTTTTCAGAACGTTGTGGACTTCAGGTTTTGTATTAGGGAGGCTTGACTGGTGACCTGCTTATACAGACTCCAAAATCTGCAACGCTTTGGGATCCAAGCATTTCAGGTAGGAGCAGTCAGACTGCAGAAGCTGAACGATAGCCAGGGCTCTGCCTGAGTTAGCACACGCGCAAACTTTGTAGAGCAAAATAACATTAGCTGACACTGACAGAGTGATGACCCTGTGGCCAACACTTGGCTAAGTAGATCAGTTGTGCAATTGCATTGATTTCTCACATTTCCCTGTGTGTGTGGGGGGGGGTTGCTCTGGAGCCCCCAGTTCTAGTTAAGGAAAGTAATTTGTCCAAGATCAAACAAGGAATATGTATCTCGGGCCAGATCATTTTGACTCTTGGATTTGAGCTAGCTAGCTTTCTCTGTCTTGAAAGTTTCCATGTGCTGGTGGACTGCACAGATACACACATCGGCCACCGGAGCTGGAAACTCAGTCCACGTGGAGAGCAGAGCCCCAGTCACTTGAGTCACCCCCACAGACTGCCAGGTCTGCACTAGCAGGAAATGAGCTGGAACCAGGAGTCGGAGCTGGGAATTGAACCTAGAGATGCCGAGATGAGACTAACTAGTGAGCGTCCTAACCGGTGTCTTAGGCAAGGCCAAACGCCCACCCTGACCCTGAGCGCCTAACCACGCTCTGCACCGCTCCTCCTGGCCAGTCTCGGCCCCCTCTTTGTTACAGTGACCCCCTAGCCTTTGTGCACATGCTGTGATGTGGCACCAAGCTGAGTGCCAGGGACCGCGGCAGAGAATGAGACCAGGAATCTGCCCTCCTGGGGTTTATATTCCTGGGGCAAGCATTTATAGGAGACAGAACGCTGTAGAGTAGTGGATAGAAGTGGCCCTCCTGAGAGCTATAGAGCAAACCGTGAAAGCAGGGAGGTTAGGCTGGGGAGACTGGTGCCTGGGCGCTGGGCTGCCCATTCCAAACAGGTGAATGGCCTCCTGTGGAGCAGAAACCAAGGGGGGAAGGGATGGGGTGAGGGAAGGAACCCTGCAACCTCAGGGGCCCTGGGGTGGGAGCCTGTAGGCCTGTCCCAGGAGGGCCAGGTCACAGTGACCGGAGCTGATTGCTACGGGGCTGTGTTCTCCAACGAGGGTTCTTGGGCCAACAGCACTGCCATCAGCAGCCGCCAGAAGTGCACGTTCTCAGGCCCCTTCCACCCCTGCAGACAAGGGACGCTTGAAGGGGGAGGGGGAAGACAGCGGAGGAAGCCCAGCATTGTGTGTGTGTGTGTGTGTGTGTGTGTGTGTGTGTTTCCTTGGTGATAATTTCAGATTAACAGAAAAGTCGCGCAGAGATGTCTCTGATACCCAGTGTTCTCTGATGTTACAGAACTCAGGGATTCACACAGACGTAAGTCTACTCTCTAAACTGCAAACCTCATTTGGATTTCGGCAGTGTTAGCAATTTGGCCTTTACCAGGCCCTCCAGGCCACTTGACCCCTACTGAAATTCCATGACCACTGACCCAAAGGGGCGGTAACAGGAGATGATATCAGGGCAGTTATGGGGGGTCTGGGGCCTGTGGGGTTTTATGGGTAGCTGTATGGCCTTTGATTTTTCCTCTAAGTGAGATGGAAAAGCCATCTGAAGGATTGCGAGCTGCCATGATGTCCTCGATGGGCTGTCCTTGATCACACCATCATAAAATCGCAATGACTCTCCCCTAGTGCTACCCCCAACCCTGCTGCTTGCATCTCCCCCTTGTTTATCTTTGCTGGGCCCCACCAGCTCCAGAAGGGCTGGATTCCTGGGTTGATTCACTGATATGTTCCCGGCCCTAGAACAGCACCTGGCACACAGCAAGGGTGCAGCTAACGGTTGCTGAATAAAGAAAATTGTAGAAAGAAAAACAAAGCTGGGAAGGAGTGAACCGTTTTGACATGTATTTTAAAGGCCTCCTTCTGGGCACTAAGTGACGTCCAGTAAGTGGTTGGGTGGAGGAGAAGAGGGGGCGAGGGCAGAAGCTGGGACACAGTCGGACAAAGCCTGCCCACAATGACCCTGTGGAAGGAAGATGCCAGCCTGCGCGGGTGTCGCCTGGGTAGGGGTCGGTTTCTCTGTCCCACACACACTGACTGAAGACACTGACATTACTGTCATCTGCAAAACACTCTGCTTAAGACGACCCTGAAAAGTAACTTTTGAAGATAAATCAATTTCTTATTTTAAGAATGAAAAATAAACTCCTAATATTTGGTTATTTTAAAGGAATTTCCTGTGCACGTGCAGCATGCCCAGATTTTATTCTCTATTAAGACATGCAGAGTCTATTATTACAGCCTTGATGTTTAACTTACCATCAAAGCGAGCAGGCCAGGATGGCCAGATCTCCAGTTCAGGAATGTTAAACACTATTCACAATCTGCCCCAGACTTGAAATGCTTTCTGTAATAATGAATAGCATGGTTCACAAACGGTGTAGTCTTCCTTCCAGAAACAAAGTAAGGATGGGGCGGGAATGGGGGAGGGGGGTTATTGAGATAACATCCTAAAGGTAGTATGACCTTGAAGAGTCAAAGAAATTGCATGGAATCTGAAGTCCAGAGCCTGATTTCTAAACCTGGCTGGGCCTTGTACCGGGTGTGTGAACTTGGACAGCTTACTTAGCTGCCCTGGCCATGAATGTCTTCACCTTATTGTCACAAATAATAATGCCTGGCACATTGCATGCATATCAGAGTACAAGACTTCACAGCGTTCATTTTAGCAAGGTAGGCTGCTCTCTGATTGCCAACACCTCTATCTCTAATGGGGAAGATAGCAAAGCATTTTGCAGGAAAACATTTTGTTCTTGGAAGAAGTTTTCGAAGATCCCTTTTGGTTATGTCGTTGTAGCAAAGGCTCAGCAGGACAGCTTCTTGGCTTAGAAAAGACCATTTGGTACAGCCTCTTCGATTCTGCATTAGGGCCAAGGAGACTGCTGGGAGAAGACTACAGGGCCAGAGACCCTTCCCCACCGTGGGCGCCACGCCACTAGAACCCCTCAGATGGATGAAGGTGGACTTGAATGAGGTCAGCTGGCGCAAAGGGAAAATGCTGCACTGGTTCATTATCACAGAGTAAACAGCAATAATTACCTACATTTAAATCCTTTTCCAGCTTACAAAGCACTGTCAGAAATACTAGCATCATCTCCACAGTCCCATGGTTTGACCTGATTCCTCAGCCTGAAAAACTCCTGCCCTACCCCCTCCACACCTAGGAAAGTTCCCCTGGGATCCCATCCAAGAACCTCCCCAGAGGAAGCCAGCATCCATGGCTCCAGATGCCAGAACACCAGCTTCCCCACCCGCACATCTTGCCCTTAAATTCCTTTCCTCCATGCCTTTTCATCCCCAACCACTCGTTCTCATCCTACAGTTGCAATGCTGTGAGTCCCCTCAGTTCTATTAATGGTTCAGTTTGCTCCTAGTTTCCAATGCCCAGGTCTACTTCTTGGTATCTACATTCATCTCTCCTCTTTAACCTGATGGCCATGTGTATCCACATTGCTGTAGGGGCCCCCTGCCATCCCTCACTGGCTCTCAAAGCTTTCCCACATGTCCACTGTCTCCTGAGCAGTCTCCCACACCTTCCTGGACAGTGAACTCAATTTGCTAGAGAATAAACTTGAAAGATCATGGGGTCAAGCAAACTGTATGGTCTCAGGGTTCATCTCAATTCTTGGAAGCTTCCTGCACTGCTATCTTCGCTCTTTCCCTCATACCACTTCTCCATTGTTGAGTACAAGTATATTAGGGACATTCCGAGCCATGTAATGCATTTATCAAAATGCGAGGCATTTCATTCAGTAGAATAAGGTTTCATCACATTCTTTTCTCCTGGGACGACACCCCACCCCACCCTGTAATTATGGGCAGCGTGATCCTCTTTAGTGCAATCAGGAGAGCAGCTGTAATAAGGCCATTCATTCTACCTCAGATCATAACCATCAGACCAAGGGGACGTGGCTGCACAAAAGGTCAGTGAGTAGCTTGAGCAAAAAAAAAAAAAAAAAAAAAAAAAAAAAGGCCTCAGGGGCCCAGAATCTGCCAAACAGCTGACCGGTGAAATCTAAATTGGCAATAAGGCCCAGTCCCCATTGCAAAGGGGAAATTGAAACCAGGCTTTCTGGGAGGGCAGGCCCTGATCAGAAGGGAGGTGATGCCTGTAACCAAGGCAACGTGCAAACACTAACTTTGCCTTCCTCCCCTTCTCCTCCCCAGTGGCTTACTTCCAAGCAACCCTCCTACACTCGTATATCTCTGGGAGAGGTGTCAAGAGAGGATGAAGACATCTTATCATTCCCTGAGAAAATCCGAAAGGATTGCAGTGATCCCACCAAAGAAAAGGAAAACACACAAGGAAAACTCACTAGTCACTGATATCAGCTGAGATATTTACATAATAAATACAGGAAGCTGCTTAAGTCTTCCCAGACCAAGGCCATGAAGATCCTTCCAGAAGGATTGGGAATTTATAATAGTGTTAATATAAACATAGTCAACAATATCTTAAATTTTAAGTAAAATGCTGCAGCTTCAAGAGTGGTTTTACATGCATTATTGGAAGAGATCACTGTCTCCATTTGACATGCAAAGAAAGTAAGTCCTAAGCAGTTTAAATGACTTGTTCAAGAGGCATCGAGCCTCTAAGAGAACCAGCCCTTCGTTGATACTTGTCAACTGAGTGAGCACAGCTCATGTCAACACTGATCTTGAGTTTCAAGTTTCTGAATTCAAGGTCAGTTCTGACTGTCCTCCTTCATCCTAGCTGGGCTGAGTCCCTATAGGAGCTTTATTCTTTTATTCATCAATTCTGTGACTCCTTGATGAGGCCCCACTACATGCCAGGCCCCGTGTGGAGTACTAGACACAGCCCTGAGGAAGGTCCAGACCCTCACACAGCTCACACACCTTTTCAGGGGTAAGGGTGGGGCATAGACAACAAGAAAGAAAAGAAAGATACACGGTAAGTTCAGGTTTTGTTAAATGCCCTGAAGAAGGAACAGTGTGATGTATCATTGTGTAACTAGACAAAGGAGTGTAGGGCTTTGGGGTGGTGGTGGTGAAGGGGACATTTGAAGACTTGCTATTGAGTATTACAGCTGTATACATAGCAGTGTGCTATTCGCCAGCATTTATGATTACTATAAGCTTTCCTGCCTTATGAAGCACTCAGTGATGTAGAGCGGGCTATCAGCTCCATGCTGCATGGTCACAGATGATGACTCGGTTACTTTCTTTTGAAATAGCCTTGGGAGAGCCCCCTTCACATTCCTAACACATTCAGAGCTATGATCTACAAAGAACTAATCATTTAGATATTAAAGTCTTCGGTCGAACACTTCTCAATTACTCCTGCAAATGGGAAGGAAGCTGAGAAGGAGAAATACTAATAGTTAACTTTTCATTGCTTGAGCAAATTAATTAAGGATACCCAACTAATTAATCACAAACCCAATCTATCATACAACATTGCAACCAAATTTAGGGCTCTAATATAGACCACAGGAATCTGTTCAGCTTCAGAGCTGTCATTTGTAAAAAGAATTTCCCTAAATAATCTGAGGTTCCTTATTTTCTAATTTTTATTTGAAATGCAGAGAGATGGAGAAAAATCTTCCATCTGCGGGTTCATCTCTCCAAATGCCTACACTATCCAAGGTTAAAGCCAGAGGCCAGGTTTCCCACGTGGGTTGCAGGGTCCCAATAAGTTGAGCCATGATCAGCTGCTTCCCAATGTGCCTGTTATCAGGAAGCTGGAATCAGGAGCAGAACTGGAACTCAACCCCAGGTGTGTTGACTCAAGATGAAGGCATTCCAGGAGGCAGCTTACCCACTGCAATGACTACCCACCCTTGAGCTGCTTTCTGACTTTAAAAGTCTGTAGCGAAGGACTTTAGCTTCTAGCCAAGATGAAATAAGTAATAGGAACTAATCAGACAAAATACATGATACACTGCTTTTCAAGACAATGGGCATGAAGCAATGACAGGATAGATGAAAAGAAGGTGACCCAGCGATTTTCCTAGCTTACATGTCCAGACATGGTACAGGGAGGGGGAACCTACTCAGTGTCCAGAAAATGTTCTAAAACAGAGAGAGCTGAGAATCGGAATATCAAGAGAACTAGAGCTTATAGGACAGAATATGGGGGAAGAGAGAGACACAAAGAAGAAAAAACCAGAAATCTGCAGAAAGCTCTCCTTCCAGCACAGCATGTGAGCAAACTGAGGTCATGAAAAGAATCACTCAAAATGATGAGAGGGAAAAGCACCATGCACTGACACAGGGCAAGGAAAATGTCTATTTCTGAGACTCAAGCCAGAAAATTTCACAAATCATAGGGCAGTAAGTAGAGGTTTTGGAAGGGTCGTGACTTAAGAGAATAGATTGCCTTATATTAAATGTTGCTCTGGCCTCATGTAATAGGTCTTGAAAATAAGGTCTGAAGGAACAGAGTATTACCAAGTAACTTAACTGCGTCTCTGAACAAAGTTCAAGAACATGTATAGGAATATACCTAGAAACTAACAAAGTACAATGCACAATGTCTAGCATCCAATCAAAGATTTTTAGCAAGCATGCAAAGAAACAGGAAAATTTGATGAACAGTCAGGAAAAGAATAAATCAATTGATAATGGCATTAGGATTAGCAGATAAGTACATTAAAAGTTATAAAATGTGATTATAATTGCATTCTATTCTGCATCATGTATTATAACTGCACTCCTTGGCTAACCAGAGGCATAGAACATATCTGAAAGATCCAAGTCAAACCCCTAGGTATGAAAACTGCAATGCCTGAGTTGAAGAATACACTGATTAGGATTAACAATAGCTCAGCTCAATCTAAAGGAACTAATAGTGAATGTGAAGATATAGGAATGAAAACCACTCAAAAGAAAACACATAGAGGGAAAAAAAATTAAAGAGCATCAGTAATATGTGGGATAACTCTTAGTGCCATAATATTCATAGGATATATATATATATCCTAAGTCCCTAAGTGAGGAGGCAGGTGGTAGCCACAAATAATGTTTGAAGAAGTAATAGCCAAAAATGTTCTAAAACAAAGATAAATACAATGGGTATTATTAGCCAACAAAAAGTAATAAATACTAGTACCTACCACAACACAGGTGAAATTGAAAACATACTAGTGATAAAAGCTACAAAAGACCACGTAGTGTATGATTCTAGTTATATACAACATGCAGAATAGGCAAATTTACCAAAACAAAAAGTGGACAGGAAGGGTCGGGAAAGAGGTAGGAACTCAGAGTCCTGATGTGTATGTGCTTTCTGAAGTGATAAAAATATGTTCTCCCTGATCGGTGACAACTAACCGAGCACCAAAAAGGAAACCTGTTAAAGTGAAATGAACACTATGAGAAACAGTGACTTGATCAGCCCTTGCCCTGACTGTTGATGAACAACTTAATACGTTATCCCTCTTAGTATTTTTTTTGTTTGTTCTACTTAATACTTTTGGTTGAATTATGTAATCAATACACAGTTATTCTTAAGTGCTGAAACTTAACTGAAAAGTGATCGCTGTTAAATATAAGAGTGGGAATAAGAGAGGGAAGAGATGTGCAATTCGGGACATTCTCAAGCTGACTTGCCCCAAACGGTAGAGTTAGAAACATACCAGGGGATTCCAATTGAATCCCATCACGGTGGCATGTACCAATGCCATCTCACTAGTCCAAGTGATCAATATCTGTTCACAATTGATCATAATGATAGGACTAAGAGTCAAAGGGATCACATAAACAAGACTAGTGTCTGCTAATACTAACTGATAGAATAAAAAAGGGAGAGAATGATCCAACATGGGAAGTGAGATACACAGCAGACCTATAGAATGGCAGATGTCCTAAACAGCACTCTGGCCTCAGAATCAGCCCTTAAGGCATGCGGATCCAGCTGAAAAGCCCATGAGAGTATTTCAGACATGGAAAGCCAAGACAATGTAGCAAAAAAAAAAAAAAAAAAAAAAAAAAAAACTAAATGAAAGATCTCCACGAGTGAGATCCCAGTGGAAAGAACAGGTCATCAAAGAAGGAGGTACCTTTCTCTGAAGGGAGGAGAGAACTTCCACTTTGACTATGACCTTGTCTAAAAATGATCAGAGTCGGTGAACTCAAAAGGCTTCCATAGCCTTGGAAACTAATGACAAGAGCCTAGGGTGATTACTGAGGCCATAAACAAGAGTGTCAATTTGTTAAGTCAACAACAGGAGTCACTGTGCACTTACTCCTCATGTAGGATCTCTGTCCTTAACGTGCTGTTCATTGTAATTTAATGCTATAACTAGTACTCAAACAGTATTTTTCACTCTGTGTTTCTGTGTGGGTGCAAACTGTTGAAACCTTTACTTAATATATGCTAAACTGATCTTCTGTATATAAAGAGAATTGAAAATGAATCTTGATGTGAATGGAAGGGGAGAGGGAGCGGGAAAGGGGAGGGTTGCAGGTGGGAGGGGGGGGAGCCATTGTAATCCATAAGCTGTACTTTGGAAATTTATATTCATTAAATAAAAGTTAAAAATATTCCCAAATTGAAACATTGAATTGTATACTCTAAATGAGAAAAGTGTATGGTATATGAATAATATCTCAAAAAGTTCATTTTTAAAAAACGGCAAAAATAAACTTTGGAAAATATACAGAAGATGAAAGAATTCATCACAGATCCTACAAGAAATGTTAAAGGAAGCCCTTTGCAGACAGAAGGAAAATGATACCAGACAGAATATATATATGCACACACAGGAATGAAACGCCCTGGAAATGGTAGCTACATGAGAATATGTTAGGAACACTTTTCCATGTCAGTAGTCTTCTACGAGTGTGCACCTACCAGTTGCAGAGTTCTCCACCTTAAGGTTCCACCATCATCCCTTAAACTTGCTGAGGTGGGCGAGGCTGGGATCTAACACACAGGTGAGGGCCGATCTACGAGGCAGTCACACACTTCCTCCCCTGAACAGGAGGAAAGAGTATGTGTAGAGAACCGGTAGATTGCAATGAAACTATTTTTCTTCGTTTTCTTGGATCATAAGGTAAGAAGAAAGGAATAATGGCAAAAGCAGAACGTAGGCCAATCTTCCTATCTAGATTCAAGTTCAAAGTAAAAACAGCAACCACTTATAAGGAATTTTTGTGGGTAAACCTAACCTAGAGGCTTAAAGTTAGGCATAAGCAAAAAAAAAAAAAAAAAAAAAAAAAAAGTGTCCTACCCAACACTGCAGATGAAATTAGATTTTATGTAAGGGCTTATTTAGAGCAGTTATGCAGTTGCAGTAGCTGAAGCATCTAATTCTACTGAAATATGGGTGTATCTTTAAGGGTTGCTTGATATGTGAACAAGCAGGTAGGCATAAGTGATCAGGCTTAGCATTACCAGTAATAAGACAGATCAGCATCACATACTATCCTGTGTAACACAGGGAGAAAAACACATACTACTTCTGCAATACGCCCACCAAAATGAGTAACTTCAGTCTGCTCATGACAAACCCAAATTGAGAGACAGTCTGAAAAATAACTGGCCTGCAGCATTTCAAAGTGCCAAACTCCTGAAGGACAAAGACAGACTGAAGCTCTGTCATAGATTAGAGGAGACCAAGGAATTATGAAAACTAAAGGAAATATTGGATTCTGGATTTTATGCAAAACAAAAGCTCATTCTAGAAGAACTGATCAGATGTAAATCAGATCTGTACTCCAGTTGATAGTTGTGTTTCAATGTCAATTTCTCGGTTTTGATCACTGTCCTGTGGATTTGAGATGTTAATATTAAAAGCAACTGGGGGGCCGGTGCTGTGGTGTAGTGGGTAAAGCTGCTGCCTGTGGCGCCGGCATCCCATATGGGCACCAGTTCTAGTCTGGGCTGCTCCACTTCCGATCCAGCTCTCTGCTATGGCCTGGGAAAGCAGTAGAAGATGGCCCAGGTCCTTGGGCCCTGCACCTGTGTGGGAGACCTGGACCTGCACCACGAAGCTTCTGGCTTTGGATCGGCGCAGCTCCAGCCATTGCAGACAATTGGGGAGTGAACCAGCGGATGGAAGACCTCTCTCTCTCTGCCTCTCCTCTCTCTCTGTAACTCTGACTTTCAAGTAAATTCAATAAATGTTTAAAAAAAGAGAGAGAGAGAGCACAATGGGATGAAGACTACAAAAGCACTCTACTATTTCAGCAACTTTTGTGCAAACCAAAGCTAATTTCTCCAGAAAGTTTTTAAAAACTGTTATTTATCAAGCAGTCACATAGATGGTCAGTACCTCCGCCACCTGGGGCAGAGCTGGAGTCCTAAGATGAAATTGAAAAGCCTCCGAATACAAGAAAATTAGCCACTGCCAAGCCTATGCAGTGGTAATAAGTACATGCTGAGTTGTTGGGAAAACCTCAACAAGATTATGAGAGTGACATGCCTAAGGTTGCATAAGATAAGGTCTCAGTCACTGTAGGTCATCCTCCTTAATGGCAAGTGGCCCTGGACTAAAACTAAGAGTGCATTGAGAGCTAAGAACCCAAGCGTTTTGCATTATGTCCCTTCATTCCTCTGTTCAGATAGTGTTTATTGAGAGTATACCGACAACCATACTCCACTTGGCCATCCTCATATGACTCCACAAGACATTTTCATTGTAGTTCTTCTAAACCAAGAGTTGGCAGACTCACTCTGCAAAGGGCCAGAGAGTAAATACTTTAGGCTCTGTCGGCCAGGGAGTCTTTGCTTCGCTTCTCAACCATGCTACTGTAGCACCAAAGCAGTTGTCGTTTGCCAACCTCCAGCTTCAACAATCAGGAAACACATGGCTGTCTCTCCTCGTCTAATAGGGAGAAGGTAATGAGAACTCCAAGATGAACTTCTCCAAAATAATTTAGTCCTCAAAGCAGGTCAAGCTTTGTCATGGACGTATGCTTCCAAATTGCACATTTTCAGAGGCCCATTTGTCTTTAGAAGTTGCTTTTGACACAACAAAATTGAAGATGACTCAAACCACCAAGCAAAAAGCATGCGCACAGCCAGCAGTTAGCCTCACGAGGCCTCCCTGCCCCTGGACTCTTTTCTGGATGGCAATTCGGCATCCAAGTGACTGATCTCAGTTCTCAGATACTGTGCTTCAAAGGCCGGTCAGGGAAGCCACAATTACAGATTCCAAGCGCGCTTTATCATCACTGCTTTGGAAAGGGGTTGTTTTAGGGAATGTGGGAGGCGCTGGGTATGAGCGGAGAAGGCGAGACTTAGCCATCTGGAGTCTTCAGTGGCCTCTGCTGGGGAAGCCGAGCGATTCCTGAAGCCTGCCTCGGTGACAGAGCTCAGCCTGAGCTACCTTGCACAAAGTCCAAAATGTGCAAACTTCAGGGAGCGAAGGCCATTCTGCTGCTGTTCAAGTTGTGATGCTCAAGGTGGAAGCTCCCCAGCCCAGCGTCCTCTTTTTCAAAGGCATCTGATGTCCTAAAGTGTGTCCTGACCCTTGGCTCCTCCCATGTCCTTCGCGATGTTTGCTCGAGTTTAGTCATCTGGGTAGAATAGCTGCTAACCTGCAAGACTGATCCTGCGGATTAAAATAGAGCAAAAATCTCCAAGTCTGAGGCCATGACCTTCTCCTTTGATCACGCTAATTGCAATTGAAGGCAAACATGCTTTGCCACTTAGTTTGAACACTTTGTGGTCTCTCATGCAGAGCATCCACATCTAGACTGTGTTTTAGGTCCGAGTGTTCCAAGTAAATGGTTCCTCAACGTGAGATGCTATTCATTTAGTAGGAGTAGGAATTCATGTTCTCTTTAGTGATCTGAACAATAGGAAGTAATACGATTTTCACGACTATCTGTTCCCAAGCTGTGTTCTAAGTGTTGTGGCTCCATCCCATTTGCAGAAACACAACTCGAATTTTCCCAAGTGCAAAGAAAGCTTCATGCTGGGCTAACATACAACATTAAGCAATCAAAAGCAAACAACTCTGACCCTCACACTGAATATTAAGTTCATTTTTAAAACTATGTTCCTGCTTACTTGAGAGGCAGAGACAGAAAGAGAGAATTCGTGTCTATGGTCTGCTTCCCAAGTGCCCCCAACATCTGGGGATGGGCCATGCTGAAGTCAAGAGCTGGAAACTCAAACTGGGTCTCCCACTTGGGTGGCAGGAAACCAAATATTTGAGCCAGCACCTGCTGCCCTCCCCACCAAACACCCGAATTGGGAACAGAGATGGAACTTAAACCCACTCTGATAAGTGCCGCAGGTATACCAAGGGGCATCCTAGCTGCTAGGACAAACCCTCGCTCTGATTTTCAAGTTTAGATCTGACCATCACTCATGAAAAAGACTTTAAACCATGGTTTCCCACCTTGAACTACTTTTCAAGATTTACATAATTCCATGGAGCACTGTTTAGGGGTATTTTGGGCTGCATTTCATAAATAGCCAACTATCAGTAGCTTAAGCTAACAGGATTTATTTTTTATTTCTTAGGAATTAGAAAATGACAATTCAGGACAATGCAGCTCAGCTTAGTGGCGTCACCACAGTTCCAGGATTATCCTTCTTTCCTCTCAGTGGACTTCGCCTGCTGGCTTCCCACCTCAAATGGCAGTTTCTGATGTTGTTCCAGGCCCCGTATTCATAGTCCGAGCCGGAAAGGAGAGGGGCTAAGGAGAAATTCCTAAAGTGGCCTTCTCCATTTATCAGGAGAAACCATCATGAAGGCCTCTCAACACCCCCTGCAAACCTTCCTTTTCCTTCCATTGATACCTACTATGCCTCACATGGTTATCCTGTGGTTATCCCATGGCTGGCAGCAGGCAAACTGGGAAAGTGAATGCAATAGCTTTTCAAGTGCTATATTGGAGGACAATAAAGAAGGGAGTTAATGAATGTGAGATTATCCAATCCAGTTTATCTACTACAAAAGGTTTTACATATTTTTGTATTTCAATTTTTATGTTCTCCTATTTGTCAATAATAAAAGATTCTTTTATTTTCAAAAAAAAAAGTGATTTTTGGAAATTTCGTGTTGTCATAGCTTGGTTGCTATTGAAGACATTCCATCTTGCTCAATAAAAATGTTGGGGTTTAAGTAAATGTCAGCAGTTTACCATCTCCCTTCCATTATATCCTCTGTGATGGGGTTGGCAAACTGTGGCCCAAGGTCAAATCAGTCCACCACCTAATGTTGATAAAGTTTTATTGGCACACAGACACACATTTACTTGCTATTGTCTCTGGCTCTTTTGTGCTACTACAGCAGAGCTTAATAGTTGCTACAGAGGTCATGTGACCTGCATAGCTAAAATATTCACCCTCTGGCCCATTAGAGAAAAGTCTGTAGGAGAAGCCAGATCATTCTGCAGACTCCCAGACCCCTCACTGAGGGTCTTGAGGACTCATTGGCATATTTTCTTTTCTTTTCTTTTTTTATATATTTGACAGAATTAGACAATGAGGGAGATAGAGACAGAGAGAAAGGTCTTCCTTCCATTGATTCACCCCCCAAATGGCTGCAACAGCTGGAGCTACGCCGATCTCAAGCCAGGAGCCAGGTGCTTCCCCCTGGTCTTCCATGTGGGTGCAGGGGCCCAAGCACTTGGGCCATCTTCCACTGCCTTCCCAGGCCACAGCAGAGAGCTGGACTGGAAGAGGAGCAACCGGGACTAGAACTGGCGCCCATATGGGATGCCGGTGTCGCAGGCTGAGGATCAACCCAGTGCGCCACAGCGCCGGCCCAGGCATATTTTCAATTCAGTCAATACCCTCAGGATGGTCAGTTTTCCCAGCTGGTCTGGCTATAGTACTGCACTATAGCCTCAGTTTCTCTTTGTTTTAAATAAACTGTTTCTGTGTTCCCATTAAAAATAAGACAGTCCATTTATATCACCCACTTGGAGAGGAGTTATTTAGCAAAATAATTGTTCTTCTGTATTTGAATTTTCAAAAATCCAGCACTTTGTCCATTGGTTTAGGGATTGCCAACATAGCTGAGTGAGTCATAAATCTTCTTGCTTTTATAGACTTTGAAAATAAAAACTTTGTAAGAAAAAATAAATTTCTTCTAAGTCAAGGCATATGGTGCATATCCAATAAAGCTGCAAAGAGTTCATTGGAATCTGATTCCCATCTCTCTCCAGCCCCTTCCAGGGCAGGCCCCATCACCTCTGCTTGCAGGGCACTTAGTCTGACAGCCTCTGAGGGCGCCACTAGTGGCCACCTTTCCCTGATGGAACAGTTAATCTCCCAAATATTAACTGAGGTTTATCTCCAATTCTGGCTGTGCATAAAACCCAGTGAACTTGGATGTGTCTCTCCAGAATGCCAAGTTGCCTTCGCCAGCTACCCAGGACAGACCCAACCCCTCTCGCCCTTCACAGTGCCTTCTCCCTGCCCTAGTTTCTGAGTTTTGACCACATGGCAGCCTTTGCAATGGGTCAGCAATTGTGGCCAGCATTGGCCTATCGTGCTACTAATTATATAAGCTATACTTACCTAGAAAGTATGGGTGGTTTCTTATGAATCTGGCTTCTGTGACTACAAATTTAATTCCTATAAGGGATCCAAAATTTGGAGTCTTCTCTTTCTGACCATGGGCCCTGCCCTGCTCTAAAGAAATGCATGCATGCAGAACAAAATATAGATATTTGATGAAAGAGGAAAGTAAATCTGCTTTTGCTTTTTTGGGGGTTGCCTAGTTTGTACTGCGCTCAGTTGTCTGCCAACAACCCTGTGATGTTCTTCCTCATTTATTTTACCAAGGAGGACACTGAGGAGTGAGGTGACTTCTCAGATTCCAGAGATAATTGGCTGAGCAAGACCGAGTGCAGGCCTGTGGGACTTCTGTGAGCCACGTTGGAGTCGTTAGATGACAAACATAAGGACAAAGAATCAACCTGCTTATGGATGACAGAGTAGAAAGGCACTCTGAATCCTTGATGGGAAATCAAACAGGACAACCACCTGCCCACTTCTAGGCTTATACAAAAAGCAACGCCTAATTTTGCAACCAGTTTTAGCTGAGAGTTCTGGTGCTTATTGCTGATGACATGCGCGGTTGACACATTAGCTCTGTCAGGAGCGGACAGCACACCCTCCGCTTGTCCCTACACCTCACGCCATCCTTAGGAAACTCCTAGAACACACAGCCTTAAGACACAGCTGGAAAGTCATTCCACCGTCAACTTCCCTTGAAGTCTCTTCAGCCACAGAGTCCCCTGTCTTGTGCTCCTGTAGCCTCTGGTATTTGCCTGTTGGCTGCACCTCTTGATTGTATTAAAGCACTGGTTTGCATGTCTGTCTTCCCACCAGGCTGTATCTCCAATGCCTGACAATGGAGTAGGCATACATGAAAGAAGATCAGGAAGACAGGGAGAGAGGAAAAAAAGGGAGAGGTGAAGGGAGAAAGGGATAGAAAGAGGGAGGGTGGAAGGGAGACACAAACTTTTGAAACAGGCATGGCCAGTTACTAGTTTGGTGACTAAGAGTATGTGCCCTTGGAGCAAGAATTTGGCCTGGCAGTTGAGACTCCCTAGCAGAGTCCCTGGATCCAATTCCCGACTCCAGCCCCTGGCTCCAGCCCCTGGCTCCAGCTTCCTGCTAATGCAGACCCTGAGAGGCAGCGGTGATAGCTCAAGCAACTGCTTCCTGCCACACAGCTTCTGACCTGGAATGAGCGCCTTGCTCCTGGCTTCAGCCCTTCCAGCTATTGTGGGCATGGCCCCTGGAATCTGACTTCCCAGATTTAAATATTGATGTCACTACTTGCTGGGTTATGTAACTTCTGTGACTACATTGTGTACTATCCAAACTGGGGCACATTTTATAGCATGAAAAGTGACAGGGAAAACGCAAAGCCAGATGGGAGTCTGGGAAAGCAGATGTAAGTGGGGCAGTCTCAGGCCATCTAGGACACGCGGCCCCCTCTATGTGACCACTTTAGACCTCCAATCTCTCATCTATGAAGGATGATGATCTCAGTACCGAGCTTCCAGGGTGGTTGTGAGGAGTGGGTCAAATGCCGCATGGAAAACTCTAGTGGCAATGCTTGGGATTCAGCAAGTACTGCATCCGTGTCAGCTACTCTGTCAGTTCTGAGGATGACAGAGCTGAAGATCAGAAGGTTAAGTGGGTGGCCCAAGGTCACTCAGCTGGCAAGTGACAAGCCAGCACGTCACTCCAAGCCACAAGATGCTAAACCCAGTGCTCTTCCCCTCAGTCACTTCCAGGCCAGCCCTGGAGTGCATTTGTTCCCCTGCCCCCAGCACGAGACACAAGAATAGGAAAACAGACACCATAAATGCTCAGAGCCAACTGGGAAGTGTTTGGCTGTTGGGGGTAAAGACAAGGCACTTTGGACTTGGAGCTGAGTTTGAGTGTGTCCCCCTTCCCCATAGCTGTATATCCTGGGGAGAGGTAAGCAACCTCTCCTAGCCTTCATCCCCAATGTACAAAACGGGGATGGTAACAGTTGGTGTCTGTAGACAGGTGCTAGAGAAGGGAACTGATGCAAAGCTAGTCCTTGGCACACCACCTGGCATGGCAGAAGTGCTCCAGGAAATGTTAGTTGTGTTCTTATTCTCCCCATCATTCTCAGCAGGAAAATTAATTTGGCTTCCTAATATAAAATTAATTATCTAACTCTGTGGGTCCTGGGCTCTTCAGCCAGCCCGGGGTGCCCATGCCTGGGGCCCAGAATGGCATTTATCCTGAATGCATCCAAAGAGCTAGGAGTGCCCCAGTCTGAGGGCCCAAAGCTGCTATGGGGCGGGAACACTCACGTCTTGATCAGTTGTGTGTTGTTACAACAAAAGACGTAAAACTGGATACATTTTCCAGAAAAGAGGTTTGTGTGGCTCTTGGTTCTGGTGGCTAAGTCCAAACAGCATGTGCAGGCATCTGGCAAGGGGCCCTGGGCTGCAGAGCAACATGGCGGAGAAGGAGAAGGGGAAGGAGGCTCATGCAGAGGGAGAGGTCCCACAGCAAGACGGGAAGCAAGAGAATGTGGGCGAACCAGGCTAGTTCTTCCGTAATAGCCACTCCCTGGGAACCTATCCAAGCCTGCAAGACACAAGCAATTCCCTGAGACCAGCATCAATCCCTTCCTGGGGTAGTCATCACCTCCCACTAGGGTCCTGTCTCTTCAGGATGCCTTCAGCTTTCAAGACTATTACCTTGGGGACCAAGTTTCCAGCACAGGAACCTTTGGGAGACAACCCCTATCTAAACCATAGCAGTCACCTAGGGTGCTGCTCCTGGAGAGCCCTTCCTGAGCCGATACCAGCCCAGAGACTCCTCCCTGTGATTCTCGTCTCACGGCAGCTCAGTACCCTCCCCTCTCCCGCCCCGGGTCATCTCAGAAAGGCCGGGATGCTCAGTGTCCTCTCCTGGTCCTGGCTTGCCCCAACTCTGTTCTGCTCCCTTATCCTCCTCTACCTTCACGTCTATCTCTTCTTCAGGATTAGACAACAGGATTGGACAAACAGTGATAGTCTCGTATCGACCAACCAGAAAACCAAACAGGGTCGAATCCAAACCCGGTCTGTCTGACTCTAAGTTGAAGGGCCAGTGCTATGTCACAATCGGTAAAGCCATTGAGTGCAGTGCCAGCATCTCATATGGGCTCCAGTTTGAGTCCCGGCTGCTCCACTTCCGATCCAGCTCTCTGCTATGGCCTGGGAAAGCAGTAGAAGATGGCCCAAGTCCTTGAGCCCCTGCACCCGCATGAGAGACCTGGAAGAAGCTCCTGGCTTCCTATCAGCATCCCTCCAGCTGTTGTGGCCAATTGGGGAGTGAACCAGCGGATAGAAGACCTCTCTCTCTCACTCTCTGCGTCTCCTTCTCTGTGTAACTCTCCCTTTCAAATTTATTTATTTATTTATTTATTATCAGATTTATTTATTTATTTGAAAGTCAGAGTTACACAGAGAGAGAAGAGGCAGAGAGAGAGAGAGAGAGAGAGAGGTCTTCCATTCGATGATTCACTCCCCCAGATGGCCGCAACGGCCAGAGCTGCGCCAATCCGAAGCCAGGAACCAGGAGCTTCCTCCAGGTCTCCCACGTGGGTGCAGGGGCCCAAGGACTTAGGCCACCTTCTGCTGCTTTCCCAGGCCATAGAAGAGAGCTGGACGGGAAGTGGAGCAGCCAGGTCTCGAAACGTCGCCCATATGGGATGCCAGTGCTTCAGGCTAGGGCGTTAACCCACTGCACCACAGTGCTGGTCCCAATAAATAAATCTTTAAAAAAAAATTTGACCCTCTCAACCACCCCCACCCTAACTTTGTGGCTGTCTTCTGGAGTCTTGATTTTAGACTATCTCTCAAAGATTAATTTGGATGAGCCCTATGGAACTTCCCTGTTCAAGCTCTCTTTAAGTCTTTTGATTCTGTTTTATGACGTTTTGGACCCTAATATTTGGCCCTATCGTTCCCATTAAATGCCACAGGTGGAAAATGTGATATCCTTGAACTTCATTCATTCATGCACATAGTCTGGAAACTATTCATTGAACAGGCGCTATTGAAATACTTCGGGACCTAGGATTATTGGATTAGGGGAGAACATTAAGAGCTCTTACAGCCTTCAGGTTTAAATTTCTAAAAGGACTTGCTTTTTTATTTATTTAAAAGAGAGGGAGAGGGAGAAATCTTCCATCCACTGGTTCCTTCCCCAAATGCTACAGCGGCAGGGCTGGGTCAGGCTGAAGCCAGAAGCCAGGAATGCCATCCAGGTCTCCCATGTGGGTGGCCAGGACTCAGGTATTCATGCCATCATCTGCTCCCTTCCCAGGCGCATTAGCAGGAAACTGCCTGGAAGCAAAGTAGTCAGGATCTAAACTGGGCACTCCAGTGTGGGGTGCAGGCATTCAGAGGCGGCTTAACACACCACAGTGTCCACCCCCCATTTTAATTTGCTAATGTCTTTTTCTAAGCTCCACCAAAACTTAAAAACAGTATAAAGCAACACCAAAAGATTTTGAAGGGTGAGGAGAGACCCTGAGCTTAAAAATTATCCAAGCAAAATATTACTGTGTGCATTGTATAGGTTAGGAAGGCAACTCCACCACATGGTTCTCAACAAGGGCACTTGTAGCAGATATCTGACAAGGTCAAGACTTTTTTTATTTTGTTTTGTTTTCACAACTGGGAGATGGGATCCTGTTCTAGGGGCCAGAGACCGGAAACACTGCTAAGCATCCTACATTGCATCAGTTGTCCTCCAATAACCAACAACTATTTGGTCCAAAAGACTGATGGTGCTGTGAAACTCTGCCCTGCAATAATAATTCTAAGCCCACAAACTGATCTAGCAATAATGAGACCCTTAAAACAGCTCACTCCCACGGAGCCTGGGCCCCCTTCCCTTCCTCTCCCAGCACAGGCTCAGAGCTGGGACCATGCTGGGAACCGCGAAGCCCAGTCTAACTCCTCCACCCTCCCAGAGGAGCTGCCTGCAGCCACGAAGCAGATTTTTTTTTCACTTCAAAGAAATACTCTGTGTCTTTGCTATGACAGAGATTAAATAGGTGCTCATCATCTGAGCACATGTTGGGAGGCAGAGTCCTCCTTTTTTTGTTTCTGTTTTAAGAAGATGGAAGCCACAAAAAGATCATGTAGCCGGTGTAATGGCAACCAGATTTCACCCTGCGCCTGCCCGTGGAAACCCAGCCGCAGGCATCCGCCGCTGCATGAAAAGGATCAGCCAGGTGGGCTGCACCGAAGGCTCTCGAGACCCAGGCCCACTTTCCGCGTTCCTGATGCCACTGCATCCTTAGCAAGCTCCACTTACGGTTGCGTAATTCATTAGAAGCTGCCAGACCCGGACAGCAGGAGTGTGGCATCAGCCACTCATAACGAGAGCCTCAGCTCGGCCACTCACTCTTGCGCTATCCAGTAGGGTAGCCACCAGCCGTCAGTATCTAAGCTGAAGAAGATGTTTACAAATTAAAACTTCAGTTAATCACACTAGTCATATCTTAAATGCTCAATGGTTCTATGGGGCTTGGGCTATTCTGTTGGATGAAGTAAATAGGACTACAGAATGATCCACTGTTGGAGAAAATCCTACTGGGCAGAGCTGCTGAATTTCAGTTTCCTTCGTGTTAAACGGGGGTCTATTTCTCGATTTGTCTCTTTCCCAGAACTACAGGGAAGACGCAGCAAAGGAGTCCTCCCTAGACTACCCTTCAGTATGCAAATGTTGTGCAAAAGGTTGTGGGAAGAGTCCAGATCATCTCCTTTACCAAAGATGATCAACACTGCTTTTTGCCAAGAAACACAGGGAGCGCTTCTGTCTGGATCTGCGCCCCCTGGGCTGATAGATGATCGCTCTGGATGAGTAAGTTTAAGGTGAGGATGTTTTCCGGGGACCCTCGCCCCCTTCACAGCGCAAGTTTATGCTGTGTACATCGTAAATCCCTGAGTCCGTTGAAGGACTTTTACAGGCCACAGATTTTCCCTTGGCCTACTTACAAAGTACTCGCTATTATTCTGCATGTTTTCCTTCCAAAAAATCAATTCTTCTATCTCTAATGGGGCATTTGAATAAACTCAAACTTGAGGGCGTCTCTGAATTTTTCTCATTTGGGGTTGACAAAGTCTTCCAAATCCAACACAAGGAATGGTTCCTGTTAAGCCCCAACGAGTCTTTGGTGTTTGCTCTGCTGTGAGCTTGGACAACTGCACCGAAGGAGAAAAACCTCTGTTTTTACTTAGGCTTGTCCTGATCTGTTGTAAGTCGTAACCCGATGAAAGCATTAGAAGGCAATAAGAGTATGCATGTCAAGAAATTGGCTGAGTTATGTCTGAGAGAGCTCAGTGCACGCCAACTGGGCAGCTCAGGCTATCCAGAGATACCACTGGAGCCTGGAAGATTGAGCCACTCCAGGCCTCTTGGAGGCCCTTGTGTTTGTCTAATGGGGCTCACAAGCCTTGGCATTCGCCTGATGTTCTTCACACTCTGCAAGGTGAAGGGCTTTATCAGCACGCACTGTGGAGCCACAGACGAATGACTCCTTACCAGAAGCTGGAGTCCTTGGGGCTGGCCAAGAGGAAAGCTGAGGTACTGTCTCGTCACTCTGTCTCCACTGCAGCGCTGTGACTGTGAACGAAGCAGACACAAACCCTACACTCTCAGATCCTATATTCTAGTGGGGAGGGGAGGTGGGAGAAGGAGCCAGGCATTAGCAAGGAACAAATACAACACAGGAAATGGGAAAGGAGGGCTGGAGATGGAAGCTGGTGAGGAGGAACTGTTGGGAAAGACCTTGCCAGGAGTCATTGATGTAAGAACATGAAAGAAAAGAGGACACAAGCCCTGAGGATGAAAGTGCAAAGGCCCTGAGGCAGAAGGGTGCCTGGCCTGCGAGGAAGAGCAGCAGGTTAGAGCAGCTGCAGCACAGTGAATATGAAGAGTACAAGATAAAGTCACAGAGGTGCGATGGGACCACATGTTGTGGCGCTGCCACAGGACTTCCACACTGTAACACACAGGGACTCTTTGGAGGGCTAGGGGCAGAGGAGTAACAACCTCACTTCCTTTCTTAAAGAATCCTTCTAGACACTCTGTTGAGAGTAGACCAGGTAAGAGGAAAGCAATGCATGGGGGAAAGCAGCCCAGGGTCGTCCAACCTCATGGGTTTTTCTTAATCCTTCGTCTCCATCAGCACTTCACTACTCCTTGTCCCCGGGACCTGTTAACGCTCAGACCAAATTGGCGCTGTCCCCACGAGGCTCACCTCGGAGAGAGCAGGGAACTCCCATTGCATTCCCACTGTGCATCTAATTCCACTCACAGCCTCACAAAAGGAGGGCTCACCTTTGCTGGAGGGAACCTGGACAGCCAGCTGGCAACCATCCAGGTTAACACTGAGAACATTAAGGTCCCTTGGATGCCACATATGTCCCTTCCCAGACCCGTAGCCCTCCTGCCGGCCCTTCGCCCCCACCGGAAGTGACTCCCAGCCTGCCTTCAGGGGTAATCATTTCCCCAGCATTCTTTGAGCCTCCGTCCCTGAACGAAGATCTAAATAGCATTTTGCTTGAACAACGGGGCAACAACACCGACTCACGTGGACGGTTCCTAGATAGGGGCCCGCGGGGAAGGCAGGCTGAGCCGAGTCCCAGTCATGGTCTGGCTTTTCTTCTGCAAAGTCACTGGCCAGTGTCACAGGGAGTCCTCACAAACACAAGGGCGCACTTCAGCAGGGCTGTGACGGCGGCCAAGAACCCTAGAAGGAATAGAGACAGGGACAGAGGCCGCTCTGAAGTCACGTGACCTTCATCTCGCTCTCAAGATGACGTCACAGCAGGGTGCGTCAGTGGGCGGAGGGCGGGTCCTCTGCTGTGCAGGCTGCAGAGCTGAAAGAGGGAGCGGGACCTTCCTCAGCCTCTGCACAGGGCCCCCAGTGTGGCCTGAAGTCCAGACCTCCTCTCTTGGACTTCCCGCCCTGGGTGAGCTAGGGAGCTGGTGTTGACAGCCCTCGGTGAGCCCATCTCTGCTCGGATCCGGAGGGCAGACAGAGCCGCCGCCCCGGGACATCTCTCCGCCATTCTGGAACCACCACCCCCCTTGCTGAGTTCTGCTATGTTGGCATCCTGTGTCTTCCTCCTCCTTGCTTGCTTTTTTTTCATCTGTTGAAACACATCCTCTGGCAGATTTTGGAGACGATTTTGAGACTTTAAATGCCTGAAAAATGCTACTATACTTCAATTATGAATAATAATTTGGTTAGTTATGTAACTTAGTGGGATTTTATTGACCTACATAATTTGGGGTGGAAAAATCAGAATTGTAGCTGAACCATCATACAGGGGTATCTCAGAAAGCTCATGGAAAATGGAATTAGATGATAAATTTATTTTGGTGCAAAACATTCCTGAAATCCATATAGATTTTTCATAACACACTTGTTCTATGAACTTTTGAAAATCCCTCATGTTTTCCCTCCAGAAATTCATGGAGTATTTTCTGGTCTCTAACATTCAGGAAATTCATATCGTGCCCGGTGCGGGTCTAACTTTACCCACCCACTGTGCACAAGGAGACAAGCCCTGATCAATCCTTGTCCGGCAGTTCTGGGAAACTTTCTTAAGTGATTTCATAGATTGTTTTCCATTTCTCTCCCGTGGCTTTCTCTGATCTTTTTTTCTGGAATTCTTTTTGAACCAGTCCTCTAAAATTGTTATAACATCTTTCCTCTTTCATTTCTGTCTCTGTGGCTTAATGTTTGGTGATAGCTCTTCGAATTTATCATCCAATCCTCTGCTAAGGTTTCAGTTTCTGCCCCTGTGTCTTTAATTACTAAGTACTTTTCTTCTCTGATTTGGAGCATCCTTTCCCCATGTCATTCCTGTACCATCTTATCTCTTTTAAGAACAATAGCGAACAATGCTGTAACAATTCTTCTCCTTTATACTCGGGTTTCCCTCAGTTGCATTCCTTCTCTTCGTTTGTTGTGGTCTCTGTATTTCATGTAAGAATGTCTCCCGATGTCTGGTTAGGAAAAGAATTGAGGAACCCAAACGCCCATGGGAAGCTCTTAGCCAAGCGATGGAGCCCGTTGGCGCTGACTTCAGCAGACCCTGTGTTAGGAAACCCCAGTGTCAGCATCCTTTCATCTTCTTGGCCAAAAGTTAAATTCCCCAGAGAAGATGCTTCCCATCTCTGGCTGGAAGCTGAAGGCCTTGACAGAATTTTGTGGTAAAAATGGGAGAAGAGACTGCAGATCTTGGCTTACAGCATGCATTGCGCACATTGCCTTGTACATCCTTAGTTTTTGGTAGGGAGACTACCCTTTATGCGAGTGACCCATAACTTTGCCCCTGTATCAGGTTAAGGCTTCAGACTTATAAACTCTACAACCATTGAAGGCACGTAACACTAGCTGCAGTAAAACAAATCCCGAAATCTCGGTGGTTTCACCAAGCAAGTTTACTGCTTGCTCCTGCAAAGTCTGAAGTAGGTGTTGGCTCTGCAGTAGCCCACGTCACACGTGGTCACTGAGGGACCTGGTGTCCTGCCGTCCTGTGGCTCCCAGGACCCAGGGGTTCCTCCACGGACCTCCTCCATGCAGAAAGAGAGAGCTTGCAGGTGGACCCAGCCAGAGAGCAGCACATATCATGGTGCCCTCGTTTTATTGTGGGTTAGTCAGAACTGTCACGTGGAGATCCCCAACCGCGAAGGAGCTAGGGAAATGCGTCAGGCTGCTCCCAGAAGGAAAAGGAAATGGGCTTTGGTAAACACAGCAGTGGCCGTGCTAAGGACACTGCGCTATTGCTGTACCTCCTGGGTCTCGGCTTTCTAACCTGTACAGTGGTAAAATTGAAACACTGCCACCGTCACAGCATATGAGGATGAAGACGCCTTTGTAAAATGCTCGATCTAATGTCAGACACACAGCAAACTCTAAGGCAATATTTGCCGTGATTATTTTTGTTGTTATGTTTTTCCTATACTTTATCAGTTTGTTATCAAAGCTGGATATCCACTGAAAGAGCCAATCTTTCACCTCCCAAGGAAGGAACTGAAAAGGCAGATAAGAGTATTCTGAGGGAGGAGGAGGAGAAGGAAGAGGCCCCTTACTCACCAAGCCTCACATCCACTTCATTTACATAGCAAATATTTTCCACGCTTTTGCTACCTATCAAACGTTGCTATATATTCGCGAGACCACAGATACTGAGACGATTCGGATAAGGCCCTGACCCTTGAGGTTACCACAGTCTGGCTGGGAATTAAAAAACTAAACACTGTCACTCTTTTGGAAGCTTCAGGTCAGTTTCCAGAGGAAAGTTGGGAGATATCCCAGAGGATACAATGATCTGAAATAAGTTTCCATTTTAGTGGTCAAAACTTGGATTAGCTCAAGTTATCAATCACCTCCATATTGCTTAACCCAGCAGTTAATCCTGTCTTCATCCTACTTGACTTGCAACAGATCATGACATCATTCTTTTTTTTTTTTTTTTTTAAGATTTATGTATTTACTTGAAAGTCAGAGTTTCAAAGAGAGGGAGAAACAGAGAGATCTTCCATCTGCTGATTCAGTCCCCTGATGGCACAACAGCCAGAGCCTGGTCAGGCTGAAGCCAGGAGCCAGGAGCTTCATCCGGATCTTCCACGTGGAGGGCAGGGGCCCAAACACTTGAAACAGCTTCTGCTGCTTTCTCCAGGCCATTAGCAGGGAGTTGGATTGGAAATGGAGCGGCAGGGACATGAACCGGAGCCCATATGGGATGCCGGCATCACGAGGGGCCGCTGTAGCAGCTACACCACAGCGGAGGTGAGATCACGTCCTTGACACAGTGTCTTCGCCTGGCTTCCAGAACAACACATACACCTCGTTCTGCTTTTATTTCATGGGTTGCTACTTCTCAGTCTCTGGAACGGATTCTTCTTCAGTCCCGGTTCCTCCAAATGTTGGCATGCTCAGGACTCAGACACTGTACCTCTTCTCTTCTCCATGGACACCTCCCCTTAGCGGTCTCTCCCAGCGCTATCCCTCTCCACATCATTTAGAAACTGAGCAATCCCCAAACTACAATCCTTCAGAGCTCTCCTGAACTCCAGATTCGCATATCCAATCGCCTACTCGGCTTCTGCACTTGCCTACCTATTAGCTGAACTTCTGCCATAACCCTTGGTCCTCTCTGTCATATCTCATTCAGCTCATCAGTTAATCCTATTGGCTTCACTTTCAAAGTACATCTAGCATCCGAATACACCTCACCACATCCTCTACCTGTCCTGTTCACACCACCGTCATCTCACCTGGATTAATTCCTCAGCCTGCTTTTTCCCTCTCTTTTTGCCACTGTACTTTATCACCATGTGCCATAGGTATATATACACACACACACACACACACACACACACACACAATTGTAGCTAGAACAGAGATTGCAAGAAGATACTTGTCTACCGTGTTCACTGCTGTGTTCCTGGTAGATAGCCTACGATCGGCACTTAGTAGATATTGGGACGAGCAATCTTGGCCTTGGCAATTTCTTGACGCTCACTGAGCCATACAAGAACAGGCTGTGCCTAGAACACTTCTCTACCAAGAGACAGAGCCCTCACAGTCTGTGCTGGACTCCTCTCCAGGTGTGGGAATACCCTTCCCTGCTTCAGACTCCACGTGGACCCCTTTGTTCTGCTTAAGTGTGGGGGTCACATGCCACCTGGTCAATCCATGCTCTAGCTGTTCCTGCAGGGACGGCCCAGGGAGGCCTGCAGGCCAATTATCCTGCATCAGCTGCTGGGAGGAGCTCACCCTGGGCACTGTCTGTTCTCTGCACGAGCAAAGTGCATGCCAGCCAGTGCTTGACTGCTGTTTTCCTTGGCAACTCCAGTGCCAATACGTGGTAGGCAGGAGTACTTGCATTTCTACTTATGGTAATAGGCCACAGGTGCTCTTGCTCAATAGTAGGTACTCATTACTTTTTAAGACATGAAGAAAGCAACGTGGACGCCATCTTCTGTAGACCTGCTGGGACGTAGAATAGCCTCTCCCATCTGGAAGACAATCAAGGAGCAAACTTTGTAAAATGCAAGCACTTCCACGGTCTGCTTTTCTTTTGCGATAGATTCTGATTTGCTGCGGGGGAGACAGGGCTGCGGCGCAGCAGGAAGATGAGACATCTGGGGGGCACACAGATCGAGTTCCCTGCTTCCGCGGAAAAGCTGCAGCCTGCTGCTTTTGGAGAACCGCGTGTCCGCAGTCTCTCCTCCTCCAGGGAGACCTGCCGCCTTCCCCGACAGAAAGTTAGAAACATCTCTTCTAGGAATCCCTGGAATTTCATTTGTTGAACTTAACAGATTTTGTATTTTTTTTTTTTTTTTGACAGGTAGAGTTATAGACCTGAGAGACAGACAGAGAGAAAGGTCTTCCTTCTGTTGGTTCACCCCCCAAATGGCCGTTATGGCTGGTGTGCTGCACCAATCTGAAGCCAGGAGCCAGGTACTTCCTCCTGGTCTCCCATGTGGGTGCAGGGCCCAAGCACTTGGGCCATCCCCCACTGCACTCCCGGGCCATAGCAGAGAGCTGGACTGGAAGAGGAGCAACCGGGACTGAAATCTGGTGCCCATATAGGATGCCGGTGCCGCAGGTGGAGGATTAGCCAAGTGAGCCACGGTGCTGGCCCCAAATTTTGTGGTTCTTGAAGCAGACAATGCTGTTATTTCCCTTGATGTTGCCTACTTGCTAGAGTGACTAACTCATCCTTGTTTGTCCAAGATAACCCCAGTTTAAAACTGAGAGGTCTGCATCTGGGGGAAACCCCTCATCCCTGGGCAAACCAAGGTGGCTGGCCACCCTGTCCCTAGCACAGCACCTGCCACCTTGTAGGCCACAATGAATAAAGGTTGGGTGGAGCTCACTGAGTTACAATGAACTTCTTATGTGTCCATATCCACTGCAGTGCCTGACAGAGGGCACGTGTCTTAGTCACTTTCTATTGCTATACCATAATGCCTGAGATTGGGTCATTTCTGAAGAAATGTATTTCTTATAGTTCTGAAGGCTGGCAAGCTCCAGAGCATGGTGCTAGTAACTGCCTGGCACTTGGTAGGGACTTGCTGTACCATAACATGGTGCAGGCATCATATGGCAACACAGAGAAAGCGTGCTAGCTCAGGTCACTCTCCCTCTTCTTACAAAGCCACCAAGGCCATGAACCATGAGATCCCTCCCACATGACCTCATTTAGTCCTAACTGCCTTCCAGGGGCCCCACCTAAAAATACCATTTACATGAATTTAGGCATTAAGGCTCTGACACATAAGCTTTTGGGGGACACATTCAAATCATAGCAGCAGGCATCTGAGGATGTTTCCGGAACCCCAGCTCCATATGACACCCATAAAGGTCATTGCTATGGTGTATACGCTGCCAGATCTCCCTTCCTGCACTGCTGCATCCACCCCCCACCCAGCTGCTCTGACTGTTGGCTACTAATCAATCACTCACAGCCATGACCTTTACAAAAAAAAAAAAAGTGATTGTCCTTAGGCACTGGGAGGTAACTCGCTGAAGATTTCCAAGAGGTTCTTGGCTCCCTTTCCAAAGGGTCCTTTGGAAGCAATAACTATCAGATACTGATATAAAACTCACTCCACTCTCTTCTGAATGAAGCAACTCTGTAATGCGCTGCACAGCCTCTGTGGTGCTCAGTTGAGACTGGGCTTCAGCTGAACCCACAGCTTCACCAAGCTCTGTCTCTCATTTCCTTACAGGGCTTCTCACCAAACTCCCTTGATACCTCACTTGCAAAAGGAGTCCCATCTTGCATTCTGCTTCTAACAAGCCAAGCGTAAAGCAGATATTACCAACAGTGATCCAAGGAAGCTACCTTTAAGGATGGGATTCTGGAGTTGGATCACCAACCTCATTTTAGCTGGCAATGAGCACCCATACCTTTCTGGTCAGTGGAGAGAGACAGTCCTTGGCATGATAGACGCAGCAGGTGCACAATGTTCCTGAACTTGGAAAGATTACAGGTATTAGGAGAAATGTAGGTTTGTGTAATTTCTTTGCCATTTGAAGGCTACAAGGGGAAAAGCAATTATGAAGATAGTTAGGTTGGATAGCTTTGTGATTAACACATTGATAAAAAAGAAAATGGTAGCGTCAGGTTGATTGCTCATCAATGTAAAGCAAAGTGTGACGTTCAATGGACTTCTTTACAGAAAATCTCTTTGGAAGAGACCCCTTTCTCCTGTAACCAGATGGCCAATTGAACCAAACTTCAACTCAATCATAATTACAATTCATAATAGAACTTCTGAGAAGGTTGGATTCTAGGCCTTAGAAAATCTTCTAAAGTTAGCAGTAGGCCCCGGCTGGGAAGAAGGGAGACTCTGAGGGTTGGGATTGATATTTAGGGAGGTGTACTTGAGAACGTTGAACCACCAATTTTCCTTGAGTCATTCCCCCTTGTTAGAACTTCCAAGGGGTGCACGCTTGGTGCAGTGGTAAAGATGTCACTTGGGATGCCCACATTTCACACCAGAGTCCTGGGTTCAAGTCCCAGCTCTGCTTCCAATTCCAGATTCCCGCTCTTGTGCACTCTGGGAGCGGGTAGTGATGACCAAAGTACTCAGGTCCTTGTCACCCACCTGGGAGATACAGCTTCTGTCTGGGCTTTTGGCTTTGGCCTGACCCAACCTCAGCTATTACAGTGAACCAGCAGAAGAGAGTGCTCGCTCTCTCTCCTTTCAAATAAATAATTTTTTTAAAAGATCAAGCTTCCTGTGCCACCAACGTTACCTGAATGTTGCAGGAGCCTCAAGTGAGACAGGTGCTTCGTGGGACCTGGCTGGCCTGTCCCAGGACCCGACTCTGCTCCCTCCTGACCACCAGGTCCATTATCAGCATCAAATCCCAGCTGACTGACTGAGGAAGATGAGCGGCTCCACACCGACCGAATATGCCTGGACGAATGCACCAGCAACAGCTGGGAGAGATGTCAGAGGTGGGTCATAAAGAACCATGGAGAGCCGGCGCCGCGGCTCACTAGGCTCATCCTCCGCCTTGCGGCGCCGGCACACCGGGTTCTAGTCCTGGTCGGGGCGCCGGATTCTGTCCCGGTTGCCCCTCTTCCAGGCCAGCTCTCTGCTGTGGCCAGGGAGTGCAGTGGAGGATGGCCCAGGTGCTTGGGCCCTGCACCCCATGGGAGACCAGGATAAGTACCTGGCTCCTGCCATCGGATCAGCGCGGTGCGCCGGCTGCAGCGCACTGGCCATGGCGGCCATTGGAGGGTGAACCAACGGCAAAAGGAAGACCTTTCACTCTGTCTCTCTCTCACTGTCCACTCTGTAAAAAAAAAAAAAAAAAAAAAAAAGGAGAATAAAACAGGAGGCTAAATGAGAGCATGTGTCTATAACACAGGTCCCTACTAATCATTGAAACATGATGATTGTTGTTAAAATAACTGAATTGGGAGCTGATCTAATAAACTGCCAGGATGGATCTCGGAGGCCTAGAAAGAGCAACTGTCAACAGTAAATGCAGTAAATGCAGTAGATATCAGAACTATGGGGGCAGATATACAAGAAGGGATTAAAAAAATCTGAGAAAAGTAGCATTTTAGGATGGGCCTACTGAATAAGATCAGAAACTTTACCAGCTGTCCATGTTCCTCACGATGGCCCAGAAGACATTCTGTTTATCAAGATGGTTAGGAACGTGCCGGGAAGGAAAACACCAGCATTGTTCCAAGGTTTGAGAATGGCTGTCCTTAGACTGGGCTGATGGTGGACGTCGCCTAGCAGCGAGAGGATGGCAGCAGTCAGGAGCAGCATTGAACTTCAGAAACCATGCAAGCGTTAACTACAGAACTGATTGGCAAGATTGGAACCAGCGCCAAGGAGGCCTGGCCCTCCAGGACAGACAGAGATAGCTGATAGAACTAAGTGTTTCCAAGGGCAAGGTAGAGACACCCAACAAGAGACTGTGTAATACATGATTTTTTTAAAATGAAAATTACGTTATCAGAAGGCTGAGGGCTGCAACCACAATGAAAAGCTAAAAACCCTTGCCCAGTTTCGAGACTTGAGCAAGTTCTCAGACTGAGAATCTATCAATTGAGAGAAAGACTGGCTCCCCAGAAGAACAGATCTGCATCAGAGCACTTGTCTACAATAGTTATTCCCTCCAGGGCTTCCCACAAAAGGACCCATTGCCACCTACACAGGTAAATGTAGGACAGAGAAAGAGAAAGATCTTTCAAAAGCTCTTGATTACAGGGTCTGAGTTGTTCCTGGTACCTGGGGACCAAAGGGTCATCATGTTAGAATGGTTAGAATTAAGGTTTGTGGAGGCCAGGTAATAAATGGAATCCTTGGGGCCAGCATTGTGGTGTAGCGAGTTAAGCTGCTGTCTGCAATGCCAGCATTCTCTATGGACGCTGGTTTGAGTCTAGGCTATTTCACTTCAATCCAGCTCCCTGTTAATGTGCCTGGAAAAGCAGCAAAAGATGGCCCAAGTGCTTGGGCCCCTGCCACCCATGTAGAAGATCTAGAAGAAGCTCCTGGGTCCTGGCTTCAGCCTGACCCAGCCCTGGCCGTTGCGGCCATTTGGGGAGTGAATCAGCAGATGAAAGACCTCTCTCTCTCCTTCTTTCTCTTTCTTTCTCTCTCTCTCTCCATCTCTGTGTTACTCTCCCTCTAACTCTGCTGTCAAATAAAGCTTGAAATTAATCAGTCAATGGAATCCTAGCCCATAGAATCCTAGCCCAATGGAACCCAAGTCATCCATCTCACTGTGGATCCACTAGATCCATGAACATCATACTCCCTGTCTGTCATTTACCAATTCCCAAACATATACTCATAAATGGTGAACTTGGCAGGTAATGCACACCCTCATTTGTCTGTCTTGCCCTTTATAGTGTACTCATCCCTATTGGAGATTAGTTCCAGCACCCCCAGGAATATAAAATCTGCAGGGTCTCAAAACCCCCTACACAAAGTGATGTTGTACTTGCACAGAACCTGTACACATCCTGCCATATAATTTAACCCACCTTTAGATGCCTTACAATGCTTGACACAATGTAAATGCTATGCAAATAGTTCTTATACTGTATCAGGTAGGGAATAAAGACAAGAAAAAAAGTCTGTACATGTTCAATATACTTTTTTAAAGCATTGTTGATCTACGATTGGTTGAATTTATGGCTGAGGGACCCATAGATACAGATAAGAGAAAAACAGAAACCCCTGAATTATCCCAAGCTCCTGCTCAACAAAAGTCATCAAAAGTTGTTATTGTATACTAAGGGCAATGACCTAGCTTTATTTAATTCACCAGTCTGGCTCACAGACTCACAGACTATGATGTTTAACACTAGACCACCAGCAATGTAGCACAGTAATAATTCCATATATGGCTGTTCTGCCAGATTTGTTACCTTTTCTAGGCCAAATAAATACAGATTACAGCATATTTATGATGATTGAGTTGCATTCTTTTCAATATCCAGCAAGACAGAGGTTCAGAAGAAGTGCTTTTCCTGGAACAGGCAATAGTGTACTTCCTTGAGCTTCCACCAGGGATCCTTAATCTCCTGAACTCTGACACAATCCACTAGGAGCCACCTTCTGCAGAAGATGTTAGCTCAATGCATAGATAATATCCTGGTAGTTGAATATGATAGACAAGCAGCAGCAAGTGTGGTCTGTGCTTTGGTAAGATACCACAGTCCCGAGAATGGGGAACATGACCGAAACCTTACCAATGTTAGGGAAGTCTTAGGGCCCTGGGACACTAGGACAGAATGTGACACCCTCCCAAAGTAAAAGTTCACTTACTGCACCTGTGCCATCTCCCACTAAGGGACAAGGCCACACTTGGGTGCCTTCTTTGAATCTGAAAGCACCCAATTTGTGTAACTATTTCCCTGGCCTGTTTACTGGGTGATGTGCTATACAAATGGCCTCTGCAGCAGGTTCCGCCTTCAGTATTGGCAAGCTTGATGCTTGGGTCGTTTGATCACCAAGTCCCCTGATGGTAAAGGTATCTTGGTAGCTAAAGAGGCCCTCCAGAGGCCCCAGCAAGGGCAACAGAAAGGTTACAGCACACATGGTGTTCTGGCACACAGCCAGGCCATCTGCAGCAAAGAGCTATGTACAATGCTGGGTCATGGTACAGACTGAGCCTCTGAGCCTTGAACACCAAGAGACCAGCTGGTCAAAATTACTTGTCATGAGCAGGCAGTTGTCAAATTCACCACATCATAAGATCACGTGGGCCCAAAAGCTCTCCATCATTAAGATGCAGACGATACCTTTACTCCTGGACCAAAGTAAGCTCAAACAACAGAAGTCAACTAACTGCACAAGCAATTGGTCTCGCCATCGTTTCTCTGGTGCTTCCCCTTCAGTTCTCACTCACGGCTTCATGGTAGTTCTTTATGACTATTTAACGTAAGAGGAGGAAAACCCTATGTTTACAGATCAACCAGCTCAGTATGTAGTACCATAACAAACTACTGCGCCTGCACCACAGCCCCATTCAGGGAAGACACTGAAAGGCAATGATAGATGAGCATTCATTCATTTTCGTCAGTCCTCTGGTGTGTAGAAAAAAGGACCCAAGATTAGCATATACACAGACCTGCTGGAAAGAGCAGATGTCTTAGCTCACTGGTCAGGGATCTGGAAAAAGGAAAATGGTAAGTTTGAGGATAAAGAAGTCTGCAGAGAGTGAATTTGTGTGTACCCACAGAAGTGGATGCAATGGGTGAGGATCTTGGTGTCAAAACATGTAGCAGGGAGTTTCCACCCTGCAAGAGGCAAGTGGACAGGATGACTCAGCTGATGGGTGTCAGCAGCCTCTGACCACAGCCGCTCCGGAAATTACATACTAGACTCGTGCTAAGAGTAGCCTAGGTGTCAGATATGAAGGCTGTGCAGGGGCTGAAAAGCAGGAATAAATCTCACAAAGGTTGATCCAACTACCAGCCATGCTAAATGTGCAAGTTGCCAGTGATAGAATGGAGGAGGGCAGGTCACCAGATGGCCTTGGTCATCCATCGCCTGCCTCTCCTGCTTATAGTTCTCAGGATAACTATAGAGTAGACCAAGAATGCAATGCCCTGAGATCAGGAGGATTTCTCTGAATTAACCCAAGATGCATCCTCACTCCTCATAGAATGTTCCATTCTGTAACACTTGTGCTCAGCAATCCAAGGTGATAAGGCTCTACCTACTCTGGGCAGCTTTCCTGAGTCTTAGGGTATCAGCTCATCATAGATCGAAGGCTTCTGTTTCTCCTTAATGCCTGTTTATGAGGAATAAATCTGCCCTGTCTGACCCATGTGAGTGTCCTGTCTTCCTAGACTTAGGCTAGTGGTAGAGAACCTTTGCAGAAATTGGTACAGAGAGCAGGTTGTGGCTGGATAGAACCATAGTGTTTTGTTGAAGCAGGAAGTACAATAGTTCCCAGTACATGGCCTGGGATAGTGATATTGGCCTGCGTCACAGGAACTGGACATGAAACTATAGGGGTGAAAGGAATGCAAATGGGTGTAGATGACTCCCTCGTGATGTGAGTGAGCTGGCTGTGCGGGTTAGAAATGGAGAGACAGGAGAGCACAATCGAGCACGGCGCACAATCCCTGTTTGTTGGGCTCCCATGTAATAACATATTCCTGAACCAGCGATCTTGAGAAGTGGACATTCAGGCAGACCTGGAGGCCTCTGAAAAGGGCACAGGTGCATGCAATGTGGCTCCACCTTAAATACACAGATGATGGGATCACTCAAAGCCGAACTGTCAAGATGCAACTTCCGCAGAAAGGGAGACCCGTGATCACGAAGGACCACCACTGGACAAAAGCCCAGGGAAAACACACTGCCTTGGCTCTCTCAGGGAGTTGGTGAGGGAGGACAGAATGGTGTGCTGTCCCAAAGGGAATGCTGTAGCCTAAGACAATCAGCTCACAATGCAGCGTTGCATGGTATAATTGGGCTTATCCAATCAGCCACAACCACAAGTTGCCAAAATGACACTAGAATCTTCTTGTCTGGATGCCATCTAGCATTCTCGACTCTTTCCCCATCCAGGACAATTTTCTTAAACTTCTCACATGCCCTTGGCATATGGAAGTCGAGACAATTACCACCTTGCCCACAGTAGGGGTAGCTGACTCCCAACTGTCCAGACGCAACACTGATGACTTCTGAGAGCAGGGTCCTCGACCCTGACATAACCAGTTGGTTTTTCTTTCTCTCAGGGATTTCCCTCGGCGAGACCGCTGAGACGCTGTATCCCACCCTTCCAGCATGGCAACAGGATGGGGATCAGAGGGAAGCAGTGGCAGCAATGGTCAAACCAGGAGGAGATGTGGTACCCAGGGGTTACCTCCGACTGCACACATGGGACAGAGTGTGGATTTGGCTGGTGCAACAGGAAGCTCCCAAGGAAGAGACCGAGTTTTCCCAGGGACTGACATATACGATCCACACTCTAGGCAGAGCGCAGTCTTTCAAATTGTGCGATCAACAGGCTCAAATGGTGCAGGAGGAAAACTGGGAAGAGGAAGTCTCTAACACATGGAATTACAAGAGCCTCTTCGGCCTCTCTGGAAGACCACCTCTATGGTGCAGGAATCGGGAACTCTACACATTCCTCTAAACTGGAACAGTCGAAGAGAGGGTCCTCAAGTCCACCACTGCCCTGAGGCTAGAGGCCTTGTGTCTTTGTATTTTTTGTATCTTCTCAAGTGAACAAAAATTTAGCTCACATGGATCTTTTAGGTACTGGGGCCCAGTTCCCTGTGATTCCTGGTCTTGCAAAAAGGCTATGGATGCCAAGTGACCTAGGAGGCTTCAGGTGGTAGGCAGCTAGACCAACAACCTCTATACAGGGCTGTGTCCTGCAGAGTTAAATCCATGAGCCCAGAAACAGGAAGTGGAAGGAAGAGTGGCCCCATCTGTTATCACTCCCAGTAAGCAGCCTGGGAACATGTGCTTCCTGTCCCTGCTTCTTTAAGGTTTAGGGACCTAGAGGTTCTGGTTCCCCCAGGGGACACGGTGGAAGTTCCATTCAATTCCAGTCTGCAGCTACTGCCTGCTAACTTCAGGATAGTCCTGTTAGCAGACAAGCAGGCCTAGAGGGAAATCGCTATACCCGCAGGAGAAAGTGATTCTGATAACAGGGAGTTGGGGTTGCCAATCCGCAGGAGAAGTGGGAAGGAAAATGTGTGTTCAGTTGACCCACTGGGGGAGTCCTTTGGTGCTCTCAGGTTCATGTTTAACTGCAGAGAGTAAAGTAAACCATTCCCCTCTGCCTCCTCAGAGATAAGCATCTTGGTCATGACAAGAAGCAATCCATCTGAAGCAGCCCAGCAGCCATTAACGGGGAGAATGATTTACGTGGGGTGGTGGAAGAGGAAGTTCGTGGGTATGAGTTATGCTCCTATCTCCGGTCACTCCTCTTCTGACTGTTGCCAAAATTGTGGCCAAACAGAATATTCAAGAAACTGTGCTCGGATAAATCTAATATGAATTAGAATATAGAATAAATCTAAGATGAATATAATTAGAATATAGAATATTCTATAATTAGAATTCTGTAATTAGAATAAAGAATAAATCTAATATGCAAAGTAGATGGAGCTGAAAAGTGTAAGGGACGGGTTAGGCGCTATACCATGGGCACCCTGCCTGGATTCTCCTTAGCGTATACACCACCACCTATCCGCAAGCTGTACTGTCAGGTGCTAGGAACTCAGTTGTGCCCTCCTCTTGACAATCACTCTCACAGGGAGGAAGCCACTTCACCATCTACCCACTGGGAGGTGGCCTGGGGCCAAAGGATGACATGGTCATGCAAAAGCCCAAAGCCCCTGTCCAAGAGAAGGACAACGTCATGTCATTCACAATCCTCCTTCCCAGAGTCAGGTTGAGACTGGAGTTCAGGAAAAACCACACTTTTGCTTTTGCGTTTTGTCACATGGAATAGAGGATACAGCTACCATCTGCAGTGCTGGCATCCCATGTGGGCACCATGGGAAAGTGGCTGCTCCACTTTCGATTTAGCTCTCTGCTATAGCCTGAGAAAGCAGTAGAGGATGGCCCAAGTCCTTGGGCCCCTGCACCCAGAAAAAACTCCTGGCTTCTGGCTTTGGATTGGCTCAGCTCCAGCCATTGCAACCATCTGGAGAGTGAACCAGCAGATAGAAGACCTCTCCCCACCCACCCCCTCTCTCTGCCTCTCTGTATCTCTGCCTTTCAAATAAGTGAACAAATCTTAAAAAAAAGGGGGGGGGGGGCGGCGCCATGGCTCACTAGGCTAATCCTCCACCTGCCAGCACCCCGGGTTCTAGTCCCGGTCAGGGCGGCGGATTCTGTCCCAGCTGCTCCTCTTCCAGGCCAGCTCTCTACTGTGGCCCGGGAGTGCATGGAGGATGGCCCAAGTGCTTGGGCCCTGCACCCGCATGGGAGACCAGGAGGAAGCACTTGGCTCCTGGCTTCAGATCGGCGCAGCGCACCAGCCATAGGGGCCATTTGGAGGGTGAACCAATGAAAGGAAGATCTTTCTCTCTGTCTCTCTGTCCACTCTGCCTGTCAAAAAAAAAAAAAAAAAAAAAAAAAAAGCTATTGTTTGGTAAATTAACTGCTCAGGAATCCCTGACTCAGTCTCTGCTTCTAGGAAACCGAACCTAAGACAACCAGGGAGAAGAGAGTTGCGTGGAGTGGGAGGCTGTGTCCTGTTCCCAACTGCATTCACGTGTTCCTTCCACTGAGAATATCGTGTCTTCTTACCCAATGCATGCGATTTGGCCATGCGTGACTTGGGACTATTTACCCTGACCGCACTCATTTGCATGTGGTCAGGTGACATGTTTTGACCGATGGATATGAGATGTGTCATTTGTCACATCTGAGTAGAGGACTTAAATGTTCCCAGCATGTGCCATGACCACAGCATATGCCAGATAGGGGCTTTTCTCTCTGCCGGGACAGAGGAAGACAAGACCTCTGGAGCATTCCAAGTCCTCCCAAGCAAAGCAGAGCAGCTTCCAGTCCACAGCTGACACACAGATCTATGAATGGGAACAAATACGTATTCATTGTTCTAAACTACGGAGATTTGAGGGGATTATTTATTACCATAGCAAAAAGCTAACTAACACACATGGTCAAGTAAGTTGAAACTGATTTTGCTACCTTGAAGTTTCTGAAATATTATAGGAGAATCAGGTATGTTGTGAACTCTCTAAGGCAGTTGTCCCAAACCTTGTTGACTGGGGAAATCTGTTTATGTTAAAGAACCCCTGAGGCTTACTTGCTTAATCCTCTGCCTGTGGCCCTGGCACCCCATATGGGTGCCAGGTTATAGTCCCAGTTGCTCCTCTTCCAATCCAGCTCTCTGCTGTGGCCTGGGAGGGCAGTGGAGGATGGCCCAAGTCCTTGGGCCCCTGCACCCACATGGGAGACCAGGAAGAAGCTCCCGGCTCCAGATCAGTGCAGCACTGGCCATAGCGACCATTTAGGGGGTGAACCAACAGAAGGAAGACCTTTCTCTCTGTCTCTCTCTCTGTCTATAACTCTACCTGTCAAATAAAAAAAAAAAATTGGAAAGTGTGAGTGGCTCCTTGGTACAACTTTATATAATCTTTGAACATACCCAGAACCCCAGGATATGATTCTGATGCTTTACATCTTAGGGGAAGAAATGAGGAAAAGATTGATCTAGTCATGAAAGAACAAGTTTGCTAATGGACTGGCCAAACCGCAAACGCAAACAGTTCAGGGGCAGTCAGCATTTGGAATGTCAGCAACTCCTTCGCCCTCCCCCCACCTCAGCAGCGCTTACAAAGGCAGGACATCAAGAAAAATGACTTTGGGGAAATTAATGGAACAATGTATAGAGAAGAGAGGAAAGTCAATATAGAAACTGGTCCAATTTAAACATCCCAGGCCAAGACCACAAGGTAAAAAACTTCTTTTAAGTTACATTCGACACTGCAAATAAGTCCCTATGATTTGTTTAGCATTCCAGGAGATAAAGAGCAATAAATAAACGCTGTGAGTACATTACATTATTGTCAGAGTTATGCGCGTCGGTGGCTCGACGCTGGGCATGATACGATTCCATAACACACAGTAAGCTTTGTCGCTCCCGCCCACCTCCCTCCGTGGCTCCACCACTGCATCGACAGAAAGGCTCCAACTGCCATGGTAGGTAATGTTCCTGGAAGCAGTAGACAAATCGTAAAGGGAATAAATCCAACATTAGCATTAGCGCTAAAAGAAAGACATTCATTTTTCAATAGCGTTTGCTTTTTTGCCCCAGGCTTGTGTTGTACACATCTTCAAAAACAGTCTCTGCTCTGTTCCCTTGAAGACATCCCCTTCACTGTGCTTCCAAACCTGGCTCCCGCAACACCCTGGCTCACGCTTGGCAGTGCTAGTTGCTTCCTGTCCAGTCTCACTGTTATCCAAACACATCTCATACTCGGGCTATTGTTGGGGACTCTAAATTAGCCCCCCACCCCCCAACCCAACACACTGGTCATTTAACTCTCTCCTTTATCCCTTTCCTGGCATTTCCTGTTCAAAACCTAGCAACAAGATAAGATGCCTGCAATATAAACCCCTCAGCTATTATTAACAACACTAGGGAGTGAATCCGTGCTGTAGTGAAAATAGTTTATGAATTTTGGAGTCAGAAGGACCTGAGTTCCAACCTCAGGATGCCATTTCCTGCTAAGTCTTCTTGTAAGCATGATTTCACCTCCATGGTGAAATCTGAAAAGTGAGAATAAGAATGGATGTTGTAAGACTTTGTATCTATCCTGTGAGAATGTACAGAGGGCACCTGACTCCATGTTTAACACAGACACATCCTATAAAAGGCAGTTGTACAATACATAATTGTGCTTCCCTCCCAATTTTTCTTATCTGTCCACCACCACATGCTACTAGAACTCAGCTTTTTAGCCAGGTTGGGCTACCCAGAGAATTCAGAGTGTTCGGAGCTGAAAGATCTTCCTCTAATTCAAAGATAAGTCTCTTTTGTCACATCAACTTCCATTAGTAGTGGCCCCTGACACTGAATCCAGGGTCATCTCAACATTTTTTTTTAATTTTTTAATTTTTAATTTATTTATTTTTTGATAGGCAGAGTGGACAGTGAGAGAGAGACAGAGAGAAAGGTCTTCCTTTTGCCATTGGTTCACCCTCCAATGGCCACCGCGCTGTGGCTGGTGCACCACGCTGATCCAAAGGCAGGAGCCAGGTGCTTCTCCTGGTCTCCCATGGGGTGCAGGGCCCAAGCACTTGGGCCATCCTCCACTGCACTCCCTGGCCACAGCAGAGAGCTGGACTGGAAGAGGGGCAACCAGGACAGAATCTGGTGCCCCAACCGGGACTAGAACCCGGTGTGCTGGCGCCGCAGGCGGAGGATTAGCCTACTGAGCCAGCCCTCAACACATTTTTAAATTACATAGTTGATTAGCCCATGTCATGGGAGCAGGGAGTGGCAGCAAATAAGACAAATTTATCTCAAATATGATCAAGACATTCGCCCACACACACACACACCCAGGTGTAACACCTACTTCATCACCTGTTTAGAAGTTTTGAACTTACCCTGAAGCCATATTTGCATAAAAACTGCCTTAATTTTGCTTAGACCACAAGGACTTTTTTCCCATAACTTGATACTGAGGGTAAAGGGGCTGTAATCTCCCACCTCTACCCTGAAGTTTTGGGATATTATGCAGGCAAAAGAAGCAATGGCTTCAGCGAATGCACCACAATACGGTTGTTTTATCCTAAAACAGAGTCCAAGGAACAAGAGATACGTGTAACACAACATCTTCTAGAGAAATAAAAACCTACAAAAAAACACATGTACAAAAACAGTGAGATGCAACTACACATCCCTCAGGATGGCGTACTGCCAAAAATCAAGCCAGCAGTACTGAGCATGTACAACAGGTCTATCATTCACTGTTGGTGAGTGACAAAAATCTTCTCATTCAATCTTTCCAACAATTTTTTGAAGTATCCTCATATTTATGATGTATAGGGTAATATTTGGTGTCTGAATACATTGAGGAATGACTCAATCAAACTGATTAACATGTCCATTATCTCACATACTTATGGTTTTTGTACTGAGGACATTAAAAAGTACTCCAAGCAATTTTCAAGCACATGATACATTGTTAGTAACTACAGTCACCATGTTGTACTTGGACCTCGTCAACATTTTCCTAACTGACATGCTGTGTCCTCTGACCAACATATCCTCAATCTTCCTCCACCTGTCCAGCTCCTAGTAATCACCACTCTACTTTCTACTTATATGATTTCAATTGTTGAGTCCACATATGAATGATTGTGTGCAATATTTGTGCCTTTTTTTATTCCTCTTGGCATAATATTCTCTAGGTTCATCCACGTTGTTGGAAACACCATGCTTTCCATCTTTTTAAAGACTGAATCCTGTTGTATAGAGAACACATACCACTTCTTCTTCATCCAAGCATTCTGTAGATGGACATACAGGTTGACACAATATCTTAGTTGTAAATAATGTTGAAATGAGTACTGGGGTGCAGGTCTCCAACATACTTATTTAGTTTTCTATTCATATGTATACCCAGAAGTGGGATTGATAGATTATATGGTAAATCTATTTTTAATTTTTTTTTATTTATTTGACAGGTAGAGTTACAGACCGAGAGAGAGAGAGAGAGAGAGAGAGAGAGAGAGAGAGAAAGAAAGGTCTTCCTTCCGTTGGTTCACTCCCCAAATGGCTGCCACGGCTGGCACTGTGCCAATCTGAAGCCAGGAGCCAGGCACTTCCTCCTGGTCTCCCACACAGGTGCAGGGCCCAAGCACCTGGACTATTCTCCACTGCCCTCCCGGGGCCACAGCAGAGAGCTGGACTGGAAGAGGGGCAACCGGGACTAGAACCTGGCACCCATATGGGATGCTGGAGCCACAGGCGGAGGATTAACCAAGTGAGCCACGGCACCGGCCCCTATTTTTTAAAATTTTTCAAGAAACATCCATATTATTTCCTTAGTAGCTATACTGTTACATTCCCACCAACCGTTTAGAAAGATTCCTTTCCTTCTACATCTTCACCAATATGTGTGATCCATGTCTTTTTTTAATAACCACCTACACAGGTATGAGGTGATATCTCATTATGGCTTTAATTTACATTTCCCTATAAACTGTGATATGATTGGCCGATTGTGTGCTCTTTTGAGAATTGTTTTTCTCAGATCCTTGCCAGTTTCGCAAGTTTGTTTCTTGATGATTTTTGATTGATTTATTATATATTTGTTATAGATTAACTCCTTATAAGTGTAGTTCAAAAATATTTTCTCTCATTTAGTGTGTTGTCCCTTCTCCCTATTGGTTTTTCCTGTGCTCTACAGAAGCATTTTGATGGGCTCTCATTTTTTTTTGCCTGTGTTCTGGGGATCATAGCTTAAAAAAATGTATCTTTGCTGAGACCAATGTGAAGATTTTCTCATGTTTTCTTGCAGTAGTTACAGTTTCAGATTTACCATTTGAGTTCTGCATCCATTTTTGAGTTGATTTTTGCACGTGGGATAACAGTCCAATTTCATTCTTCTGCATGTGGATTTTCAAATTGGCTAGCACTACTTATTGAAGAGACCGTACAAAGGTAAACACAGTTTTACTGTATGATCCAGCAATTTCACACCCAACATATTTGAAATCAGAGGTCCACAAAAAGACCTGCATGTGAATATTTATAGGGCTTTTATCATAATCACCAAAACCTGGAAGCAGCTAAGCTGTCCATCAATAGATGAATGAGGGGCCTGTGCTGTGGCATAGTAGGTTAAGCCTCCACCTGTGGCACCGGCATCCCATATGGGTGCTGGTTTGAGTCCAAGCAGCTCCACTTCTGATCCAGCTCTCTGACAATACCCTGGGAAAGCAGGGTATTCTCATGGCCCAAATGCTTCAGCCCCTGCACCCATGTGGGAGACCCAGAGGAAGAGCCTGGCTTCCAACTGGCCCAGCTCCAGCCATTTTGGCCACTTGGGGAATGAACCACTGGATGGAAGACCTCTCTCTCTCTCCCTCTGTCTATAACTCTGCTTCTCAGATAAATAAACATTTAAAAAATAGGTAAATGAACAAATTGTGGTACATTCATACATTGGAATATTTTTGGGCAACAAAAATGAATGAACTATCCAGTCACATGGAGAGATGTGTGAATCTGAGAGGCATATTGTTAATGAACAGAGCCAATCTGAAATGACTACATACTAAAAAGGCAAAACTATGGAGTCAGTAAGCAGGTGTTTCACAATGGTTCAGGGACAGAGAAGCGTTTAAGTGGAGCACAATAGGATTTTTTAAAAAGATTTATTTATTTGAAAGGCAGAGTTATAGAGAGGCAGAGAGAGAGGGAGGGAGGGAGGGAGGTGTAGGTAGGTCTTCTATCTGCTGGTTCACACTCCAGATGGCCACAATGGCTGGAGCTGTACCGATCTGAAGCCAGGAGCTAAGAGCTTCTTCCACATCTCTCATGCAGGTGCAGGAGCCCAAGGACTTGGGCCATCTACTACTGCTTTCCCAGGCCATAGCAGAGAGCTGGATCAGAAGTGGAGCAGCCAGGACTTGAACCAGTGTCCATACGGGATGCCAGCACTGCAGGTGGTAGCTGTACCTGCTATGCCACAATGTTGCTCCCCAGTAGGATTTTAATTGTAGAAACATGGCAGTATGCATTTCTCAAAATCCATAGAATTTTATGGTACAAAGGATAAACCTTAATGCATGCGAGGTTTTTTTTTTTTTTTTTTAATAATTTAGGAGACTGGAATGGAATGCAAAATGTGTGAGAAGAATCTAAATGTGGGGACCAGTGCTGTGGTGTCATGGGCTAAACCTCTGCTTGCAGTGCCGGCATCCCATATGGGTACTGGTTTGTGTCCAGGCTGCTCCACTTCTGATCCAGCTCTCTGCTGTGGCCTGGGAAAGCAATAGGAGATGGCCCAAGTCTTTGGGCTCCTGCACCCACATGAGAGTCCTGGAAGAAGCTTCTGGCTCCTGGCTTCAGCCTGGCTCAGTCCTGGCCATGACAGCCATTTGGGAAGTGAACCTGTGAATTGAAGACCTCTCTGTCTCTTCTTCTGTCTGCAATTCTACCTTGTGGTGGAATGAGAAGGCCATGCCAAGATGGCGCTGGTGAGTGAGCATCAGTTACTCAGGAAATGTCTTCAGAACTCACCTGGCAAAGGAGCCTGCCTGGCAACAGGCAGTGATTAGTTATGGCATAAACCACCCCTTGACCAGATTGGCTTCCTTGGCTATATAAGCTGCTGCACAAATTCAAATAAATGAGTCTATGAGCTGCTTGTCTCTAGCCCACTTTCAGCCAACTGCTGGTGTCTGTGTCGTGACTCCGCACCTCTTGCCCTCAATGCGCCTCTCCTCTCAGAACGAATCCACAGCAACGCTACCTCAAACACATGAAAAAAAAATCTTTTTTTAAAAAGTAATCTAAATGTGTCATAAAGGTATGGAGCAACTTATAGAAGGGGAATGGAGAAATAAGCTCTGACCAAGGTAACTGTGGAAATGAGTGGAATCTAAAGCCTACAGGCAAAAGGAGCTATCCATGAGCATGGTACTCTGGTTAATCAAGTAGTTTTCCAAGGAGAAATGGGTTAACAATTTGGAAGCTCCTATACATATTCCTAGCATTTATCTCCAAGCAAATGGAGAGCAGGTGGTAAGAACCAGGTTTATCACTAGTGGAGTAGGAGATAAGTAAGGGAAAGAGGCTAGAACGATCCATGTGGTAATGAATTAGAAACATCAATAGTAACTCAGGTTTAACTTCAAAAAACACAGATGCCACATAAATAAATATGACTGGATATATCTAATATTTAATATTAATATAAATTTATGCTATATAAATATAAATGCACACACACACACAGAGGTGAGTACATGCACCTATTTTCCCTGGCTCTGTCATCTGAGGTGGCATAGAAACAATGCCAATATGGCAATTAGCACATCTTGTGCCCAGGTCTTGATTTCTAATGTAATTCTCCAAGAACAAAAACCAGGAATCCTTGGAGAAAAAGCCCTTGTAGGACTGGAGCATGAAATACATGGGATGAGCCTGTGGGGTCTTGTAATGCCAGAAAGTAGAGAAGTGCTCAGAACAAAAGCCACAATGACAAGGGTTTGTCAGGACAGGAGCCGATTGAAATGGTTCAGAAACAAGTATCTATGAGTCTATAAACTATTGAATACCTAAATGACGAGATCTTCCACGCAGAAGAATCTGAGATGATTTACATAGATACTCTGCTCTCAGGAAAAACAACTCTGGGGCCTGAGTTGTGGCACAGCAGGTGAACATACCAGCATTCCACATCAGAGTGCCAAGTTGAGTCCCAGCCGCTCCACTCCTGATCCAGCTTCCTGCTCATATGCCTGTGGCAGCAGCAGAATATAGCTCTAGTACTTAGGACCTGCCACCCATGTAGAAGGCCTGAATGGAGTTCCTGGCTCTGGCCTGACCCAGACCTGGTTATTGTGGTCATTTGAAGAGTAAACCAAGGGCCAGCACTGTGGCTTAGTGGATAAAGCCGCCACCTGCAGTGTCAGCATTCCATATGGGCACTGGTTTGAGTCCCAGCTGTTCCACTTCCAATCCAGCTCTCTGCTATGCCCTGGGAAATCAGTATAAGATGGCCCAAGTCCCTAGGCCCCTGAATCATGTGGAAGACCTGGAAGAAGCTCCTATCTTCGAATCAGCAAAGCTCCAGCTATTGCAACCATCTGGGGAGTGAACCAGCAGGTGGAAGACCCTCCTCCCTCTCCCTCTTCTTCCCTCCCTCCTCCCTCCCTCTGCCTCTCTGTAACTCTGCCTTTCAAACAAATAAATAAATTTAAAAAAATAAAAAAAGGAAACCAGCAGATGGAGGATATCTGTGTGTGTGTGTGTGTGTGTGTGTGTGCGCGCACGCATGTGTCCCTCTCTGGTGCCCTTCTTCTCAAATAAATATATCTTTGATAATAAGAAGAAGAAAAAGGAAGAAGTAAAATACACCTCTCTCTTCCCTGTGTGGAATCTGTGGTCAGTAACTTCCTTCCTAAGAATGCAGGATGGAAGTGGGGACCGGGTGGGTGGAGAGTGACAAGCACTGTCTCAGGCAGGTGATGCAGATGAATGCCATCGTGCTAAGTCATGTTGATAGCAGGCAGCCTGGATATGATGTGATGGGAATGGCATTTAGCTTCCCTAAACACATTGCTTTAATGTAGTCATGAGAAAAATGGCAGATAAATCATAGTTGAGGTACATTCTACAAAATATCTCAAAACTTTCAAGGTCAAAGCAAGCAAGGGAAATCTGAAAAACTTATCATAGTCAACTGGTACCTAAGAGAACATGACAATGCAATATAGAACCCTAGATGGGATCCTGCAACAGAATATGGATATTAGGTGAAAAATTGGGAAATCTAGTTCAGTACAGGACTTAGTTAACAGCAATGTATCAATAATGAACCATGGATTTTGTCAGATGTACCATGATACTGTAAAAGGTTAAAAACAGGAAATTAAGGAATAGTGTAGCGTCTCTGAGAATGGTTGATACTATCTTTGTAGTTTTCCTGTCCATCTAAAGGCATTTTTGAATTATGTAATCTACAGTTCTTCTAAAATAACGCAATATTTCAAAGAAAAACGCAAATGTACGTGTAGACAAAGAAAATAAACATTATGTAATAATACACACGAATAAAAAATGCACAATAAGCCCCATGGTTTTTGATGGGCAGAGAGCATGAGAATGAAGAACGTGGATAAGTGAATGACTCGATGCAGGCACGACCGGCGTGGCAGGGACCAGTGCAGACAGTCTGCTATGAACCAACAGTTGAGATGAATCCAAGTTTCTGACCGGGGGTCTATAAAGGCAATGAAAATGAGACACCCCCACCCCACTGCATGCTGTTACTGCTTCCACCTACGCTTCCTTCTTTTGAGAGAATCAGCTTGTGGCCATGGCTTCCTGGGCTGACTTCCTCCCCTGAAGCCTTAGGGTGTTCACATCAAATAGGAAAATGAATAAATTCTCTGTATCCTCACCAATCAAGAACACTGCTGATGAAGTGGTTTGATGGAAAAGTGAGTAAGTTTGTGTGTGGAGATTCAAGCATTGTCTTTACTGATCTAAAATCCCTGTATTTTATTTTTCTTGTAGCTTTAGTGGTCCGCATGGCATTTATTCGGGGGAGGGGCATTGATTAAGGAAAAAGAACCCACTACTTATGAGTCAACAAGACCTGGGTTCAAACTCAATGTAAAAGTTAGACCTTTAATGACAAAGTCTGGGTCGTTAGCGCCCTTCGCTATAAAAATTGTGGCAGTAGTACTTGAGATAATGTATATAAGGTGCCTAGAACAGTGTACCATCCGTGCCAGTGCTCCGTTTTCCTTGGCTCTTACATTGTTAACTTTAGGGACTGAAACAAGTGATGCTCTCTTATAGGAAAATGGGAAAATTCTAGAGTGAAATCGCTACCTGCTTTGCTAGTTCACTGATGTTGTCTATGATAGCTCATTATCTTAGGATAGTAAGGATATCTTCCATGAGGGTAGCTACGGGGCTGTGTGCATGTCTAACCTAATCCTGGTTCTGTCATCCACTGTCTTTGTGACGAAGGGACTCTCAGCTCTTTTCTCTGTGCCTGCCTACCCCATCTGTTAAGTCTCATCCTGGATGAGCACCAAGATGCTTTGTGAGGAGTCCATCTCAAGAAATGCAAACCAAAATATGTGTTCTAGAAACAAATAAGGTGCTTTGTGAATGCTCACCCGTGGGTGGAAAACTATGCTCTTTGTTGAGATTTGGCTCACATGGTAAAGCTGGGGTAGTCGTTTGTACCTTTTAAATAGGTGCCCTTCAGCCAAATTATCAGGAACTCAGACCCAGTATAGAGTCCACTGAGGCTAAAAGCACAGTTTTAAAGCTCCCTTCCAGTTCCAATATTCCATTTATTGGCGGATTATAAGAAGACCTCCAAAGCCACTGAAATATGAGAGAAAGAGAGAGAGAGAGAGAAATGTCTTCCAAAATGAAATAGAGGACTGTAGGTGAGGATCAAGTGGAACTGTTGGGTAGGAAGTCAAATATGAGCTATGTGTGTGTGGCATAAAGGCCTAAAGAGAAGACGTCTATGTCCAGCATATGCATCTGCACCTCAAAGTCATCCCAATAATGTTTCAGGGGCAGCCCAGTGTTTGCATCCTGCCCTGCCCCCTCCTACCTGATAACCTGCCAGGCGGGGGTCCCCGCCCCTTCTGCCTGACAAATCTTCCACAATCTCCCAGATGCAGCCCAGTATCTGCATTTCAAATACCCTTCTCAGGATCCTAATTCTCCAGGGGGTCTTGCTCACCTTTCCTCTAAACTCAGGACAGCGCCAGCTAGGCTCCCTCCTGTCTGATACCTTCAGGGGAAAACTCAGATAGGAGCTTCTTAATATCTACATCCATAAAGTCCTTTGTTTCAGGAGGAGATGTGTGAAGACAGAGACCCATCTCCTTAAAAACCCCCTGGCCTCAATCAGACTGTGCACTCAGCTCTCTGTCTCTCTGCTGAGCCGCCCGCCTGGCCTGGTCAGGTGTAATCTCTCTACTCAATCATGTAACCTCGCTCCTTCCCCCAACCCCCAGTCTCTCAGGTTCTGTCTGGAGAGGTGCCCATCCATTCTTACGGATGTCCCTTCCCTAATATACTTTGCTATTTTACTTTCCCACTACTCTGTCTCACGCCCGAATTCTTTCTTGCACGAAGACAAGAACCCTGCCATTCACGGGTAATAGAACTAGAAGAGGGTAAGAGTTGAAGGACAAAATTGTCTTTTAGGAGTTCTCAGAATGGAAATTCTATCAGTTTAAAATAAAAATTCAACCCTAGTTAATTCCAGAAATTTCTGGCGGGCCGTCACCAGGTGGTAGATCCTGTGCTCAGTCTCGGAGATACCAGGAGAGCATATGAAGCCTTGAAACACGAGATGAGACCTGGACTTTGGAAAACTCACTGTGGGTAAGCGGGAAGGCAGGGCCACAAGCAGGGAGGTTTAGGAGTTGCACTGAAGGAACCCGGGTAAAGCACTGTGGCCATCCGGGCAGGGGGATGCTGATGGAAGTGAGAGGAAGAGGATGGTTTGGAGGGATCCGCAGGAGGAAGACGGAACCATGCTTGATGACCAGTTAAGAGAGACGTATACAGTGGGCTTCTGCATGTCCACCTGAGTGAGCCGCTGTGGTGCAGAGGCTGGGGTAGGTGCGGGGACTGCAATGCAAACCATGAGATGCCTCGCAAAAGCAAGCCCAGGGGTTTTCCACGGATCCTCCTCTCCCAGTCTGTACAGGAGAAAAACAGGAGGCCGGACAAGAAGACACATGTCTGAGGTGGAAGGAAAAACATGCTGTGTCCTATTAGGGTGGCGGCGGTTGGGGGTGGGGGTGGGGAGAAGCTGTTCTGGAGCAATCTGCCCCAAGGTGAGGACTGGCAGGTGAGGCTGCCAGCATCTGCAGGGAGACGTTAGTGGGGGTTAGCAGCTGCCCATGGAGCAAAGGCAGGGAACAGGATGGCAGCCAGGGAGCCCCAGTGCAGCCAAAGTGCATGCATGCACATGTTTATGTATGTGTGTGTGTGTGCACACGTGTGCATGTACCTGTCCCAGCAGAAACACCAGCCTCACTGTCCCAAGATGTCCTAAGAGAACAGCTAGTCCTGGCAACGTCTCCCTCGAATACCAGTTACGCAAAACAGACACTTTAGTGGGGGTGTGGTGCATCTCGATGCGTTTGCATAGAGCCAGTCCTTTCTTTCTTCTCTTGCAGAAAGAGGTCCCTTTCATCCCAAAGAGAATCTCCTTCCAGAAACGAACGGCCCCACTCCAATCAAGCACACACACAAGCACACCTGTAGCCAGGCCCAGAGGTCTTCCCTGCCCCAGGTCCGTTTGTTTGTTTGTCTTTGACCATCCATTTACCAATTCACGTTTCCAGACCAGGGCCTATATTCAGGCACAGCCCTCTTGAATGCAACATTCCCAAATCCGGTGTTCCGCCCCGGAGCACGCTCTGCGAGTATATCCAGAGCCAGACATTAAATAGGCGGGGCCCAGTGGCATCTTCCAAGGGCTCCTCTGGCATTTTACTCTGCTTAACACTATTTCAAGGGGGTCCAGGTGGCCTGGAAAATAAACCAATTTCTGAAAATTGTGGTACCAAAAGACAGCAAAAGCATTACTCTGTGAGTGATTGGATTGGGGAGCCCTAACTTTAACATCTCTGTTTCATTCTCCTCCCCTCTTACATGGGAACAATAGTGGTACTGTTAGCCCCACCTTACAGAAGGAGAAAGCGAACACAACCAGAGTTAAGCGGCTGCTTCCACATAAAGCAGCTAGCCGATGGCACAGCTCAAACTTGAACCCTGCTCATAAGCACTAGGCTATGCTTTTGCAATACTTACACTTAATTTCTTTTTTAATCTTCAAAACAACTCTAGTAATGGGAACTCATACAAGTTGCTTAACTCCCTTAATCTACCTTATGGCAAGATGGGACTGTGTTACTGCAGACCTCCTAGGGAGGCTCCAGGGAATAGTTTCTTGCAATGCTGGTGATAAGATTAGGAGAGTGAGCAGTTGCAGACACAGTAGTTGCAGAGGAAAACACGGGTCACATTGTTAGCTTCATGACACCCAATTTTTTGCCTTTATGTTTGTGATATCCTCAAACCCCGTGTTCCATAAGCACAGACTTTATTTTTTTCTTATCTGCCCCTGTCCCCACAGCATTTGACAATCTAACAGCCCTGGAACATACTCTACTTCCAATGTCACTCACTGAAGACTCAATACTGGACTTTGACACGACCCCTCTCCTGGAAGGCTGGAAGGATTGAACGGCAGGATGTCCACAAAACAGCGAGTACAATGTTGTTCGCGAATTCTACCCAGTTAACGTTTCCCCTTTGCAATGTGATGCACTGTTTGAGACAAACGCTCTGGAGCCACATGCCCCAGAAGGTAACAAACACGGTGCCTGGACTCCTACAAGAAACACATCCCAGCCAGAACCCAAGTTCCCTCCCCATGATCTGGGCATGGGAACTGGAGCGGAATCTGAGCCGGAATGCACCTGGTTGGACAGCACCACCAGACGTCACAGGGAACCGTGCCACAGGCACATGTGAAAGCCTCCAGCAGAAAAAAGAAGGCACTCGGTGTACCAACTGATTACAGAGACTAATTAGGTCCCTGCACGGTACAAACACCAGCGGCTCTGGCTCTCTGGAGTCGCAGGGGAGAGCTGGAAAGAGATGAGCAGAACCACAGCCCATCTGACCGTGAGCCAGTGTGAGCCAGCGTGCTGCATCTATAAAAGATGAGCACACTGGAAACAAATCCCAACGACAAGTGAGAACAATTGTTCAGAAACCCTAAAGAGAAACACAATGGACAGGTGGGCAAAAACGTGTCCTTCCTCTAGCTTGCAAGCTCTGGGAATAGGGCTAAATGTAGGCAGAAGGCAGTCCAGAAAAACATGGATGTGGGCATCAGGCGGACTTTCCTCCTGGCTTTGCCTCTGCCAACCGTGACGGGTCACAAGCCAGCTGACACTTCTGAGCTGCCATTACGTCATCTGCCCAACACAGAACACCTACTACCCAGAGGTAAGGGAAACATAAATAAATCATCTTATAAAGGGGCTGGCAAATACCAGATCCCCTATCACCACCACCACGAGAGGAAGCTGTCCTGATTAGCAGGCTGCACCACCTGGGCTCGCAGCACTCACGCCCATCTTCCCTCCCAAGTGACGTCCTGAGTCACTTTTTATTTATACAGCTCCCCCAAGGGCTGGTCAGCTGGTCATAGGACACGCGGCAAATAAGGACTACGAGGTACAGGAGACCCGGATGGTCCTCAAACAAGATAAGCAACCCCAGAAATAAATAATGCGCCATTGGCTGGGCAGCGGGGTGGGAGACCCGGACTGGCATGGACCCAGGAAGCTGGGAGAGATAAAGTCCCAGTGGGAAGAAAGGGAGGGGTGTTAGAGGAGGCAGCTGAAGACCAGCTCTGGCTCAAAGCGGGAAGCAACTGAACCCTTGGGACTCATTCAGTGAGTCTCTGCCGCTGGGACTGCCCGACCCCATGGAATAACGACAGGTCACGCGATGGCAGAGGCGCCAGTCCATGAGAGGCAAGCTAGTTCATGACCGGCCGCCGCAGAGTCTCAGGAAGTAGAGCAGAGACAGGCAGGAGGCGGGACAGGCGCCTAGGCTGGTCACAGAGCTGGCCGGACACCCACCCACGGCTGGCCTCAGGTATCCAAGGGGCTGGGTTCCAGGACCCCCTGTGGGTAGGACACTCTGCAGCTGCTCAAGTCCCTTATGGCAAATGCATGGTATCTGCCCAACCTGTGCACATCCTCCCATGGTCTTTAAAACACCTCTAGATTAGTAAGGTGATTGTTAAAATGATAATAATGTAAAAATTGAGTGAATTTTTAAAAATTTAAAGACTATCAGCTCTAATGCGGGGAGATAATAGGGATGAATGTAGGGAGAAGACATTTTGTTCCATGCCTCCCCTTTTGAAATTTTTCTATTTAATTTGTTTTCAATTTAGTCAAGTCTTACTTAAAGTCTTACAGCAAATTTCTACCACCCAAGATGCTAATGGTAGGTGGTAAATAGCATGCAAAGGAGTAGGTTTTTTTTTTTCCTGATTTCAAGTGAAAAAAAATGCTCTATTAGCCAAACTTAGTTGAAAAAAAAAAATAAGCAATTACACTTCCCCTACATTTCTTGAAATCAATCCTTCTTTCCTCTCTACACATTTTTAAAACAAGAGAAAAGAATATTTCTGCTAATTAACCTTAAGACAAAATGAAATTGAATTTTCCTAAAGGTACACTTCATATATTTAATATAAGACAAGATTACAAACTATGCTAATTAATGCTATTTACAACATGAAAATGTATTAACTTCATCACAGAGAGCTTCTGAAATCAGAAACCAAAGCAATGTGAATAAAACAGCCAGAAGCAATCTGTCCAAGTCTTTGAAAAAAGGTTTTCTTATTAACATAATGAGGTTTATGATAGGCCTAGCTGGCTCAAAATAATTGTAGGCACATGTTGATTTCTTGATTTCATATATGCCTGTGTGTGCAGTAAAAATGCTATTTTTGAAAAAAAAAATAACTTTAATGTGAGCTCTGTGCTTTTTTGCAGCTTAAAAATTCTTGATCACACTGGAGATAAGCGCACAGAGATTTTATTTCCAACTGAAGTGAGATGAGTTTTTATTTGAGCAGCTGAGAAAAAGAAATAGCAGGCAGACAAAGAGATCCTAGGCACTGATTCATTCCTCCAGTGCTCCCAACAGCCTCAGGGAGGGGCCAGGGCTCTGAGCCAGGACTCCTGCGGGTGACAGGGACCCAGTTCCCGGAGCCATCACTGCTGCTTCCCAGGGTCTCCAGCAGGACACCAGAGTAAGGAGTCAGAGCCAGGGATGGAGTTCACATACCCCAACGTGGGACACAGATGTCGTCACTGCTAAGCCAATGCCCATCCCTGAAGAGACACAGTTTCTGACATTGCTTCTGGTGCTTTGTTAAGTGACAAGGAAGTGCTTGATGACACGTGTAGAGAGCTGAAAACTGCAGCAAAGAGTCCTTGTTGCCCTATGGCAAGCCAGGAGAGTCGTCTTCCCAGAGCCCAGAACTTGGATGAAGAACTTGGATCAGGCACTTCATCCTGAGTGTACAATCTGACTGCACCCTCCAAATTCCACATCAGCCCTCAAAGGCGAGGTTCCAGACTGAGCTGGGTCCCTCACTCCATCATACGTGTTGAAAAAAGGGGAAACTACCCTTCGGTCTGGTTCTTCTGATATTCATGGCCTATAGTAAGATCGACGCACACCGGTATCCACCCTGTCTCTCTCTCAGGCCCAAGCAGCAGAGGAACAGCCTTGGGAGTTCCTTTTGCAGCATGGTTTTCTCTAAGAATCTTGTCACTTGAAATCAAATCATTCTTCCTAAGGCTTTGCAGAGACTTGTTCCTGTGGCCCACATGGATTCACTTCCATAGCCATGATTCACCTCCACAGGTCTTACCATATGTGGCCAACTCTTTCCTTGAACATACTCCTATAGTTCGGCTTCCAGCTAGCTCAGATACCTGCTGAGAACTCTCCCATTGCTAAGCCACCAATTTAAAAAAAAAAATTCTTAATTTATAAATTCTAAAATTTTTCTAAAATAAATTTCTTTTTTTAACGATTTTTGTGCCATCAACTGGATTCATCATCTCCCAGAGTTTTTAGCAACAACACTTTTCTGGGGACAAAAAGGAGTGTATTGTGATAATGGCAGAATATTTTCCACAAGAGAAGTTAAATCTTTCATGGAGCAAACCGCAAAGGAGCCACCATCACTACATATGCCAATGCACTTCCTACGAGACAGACTCTGTGTTTCTAAAAATAAAGCAAGAAGGGAGTGAATCATAGACAAATTTTTCTTTCTTGTTGCAAGCAAGCAATTTTTTTTTTTTTTTGGTAGCAGAAAATGTTTTAATTCCCCCGTCGTTTACAAATCTTAACAACACCACATCGTGACATCCAGTGACTCATCAGACTGGTTAGAAATGCTATTGTTTTTTAGTTTATGGCCCAAACCTCATCATCATCACGTGTCAAGTCACCACTGTGCTGACTCAGCAAGGGCCTGAAAGTGGAACTTGTTCAGTTTCCTCCGACTTCCTTTTGTATCATTTTACTCCTTGTAATTTTACCAGAACGATAAAGTTCTCACCACTGAGGACAGTAAGCTACGCTACCAAGAAACTTGCTTCTTGGATCTGAATGTGAACTTTTATTTATCTGTTTATATTTGAGAGGCAAACAGAAAAAGAAGACAGCTAAGACAGAGTTAGAGGGAGCTCCCGTCCCCCAGTTCACTCCCTCAAATGCCTTCAATAACCAGAATTGGATTAGGGTGAAACCAGGAGCCGAGAACCCCATCCCAGGTCTCCCACATGAGAGACAGGAACCCAAAGGCTTGAGCCAGCACGGCTCCTTTCAAAGGTCTGCATTATACCAGAGCCAGGAGCTAACCAGGCTACCCCAATATGGGACACACCCAGCCTCTTCCTTGCTAGGCCAACTGCTTACCTCTGAATGTGCTATTTTCACTGAAGGTTTACTTGTTTGGAAATTCCAATAGCTGTTTAAAATAACCAGAACCTATCCTTGACTAATGGCTGTGATTTGTAGTTAAAAAACAAAGCTGTTGTGAATTGTTTGCCATAAACACTGCACAGTGGAATTGGCCACTATGGATGCACCCACTGATGGCCTTCATGATTAAGAGGGGCTTTTATTGTGTGGCACTTGGCACCACTGTGCAGTAAAAGGACACCAATCACTGTAATTCTCCAGGGCTAACTTTACCAGAATTGTCCAGGGAAGTTCACATGCAGGGTCGGCATTTGGTCTAGCGGTCAAGATGCCAGTTAGGATGCCCGTGTTCTGTGTCTGAGTGCTGGAGTTCAATTCCCAGTTCCCACTCCTGATTCGAGATCCCTGCCGATGTGGCGTCTGAGGGGTGGTGGTGACAGCTCATGCAAGTGGATCCCTGTTACCTATGTGGGATAACTGGATTCCTGCATCAAGGCTTCAGCCCCACGGTCATTGATGAAACACATTTTAACAGAATCTTAGTGAAGTTTAGACAGGAAAGAGCAAGGAAGGAGTTTGCTTTGATTAATTAAGAGAACTGTAATGCCATTTCATTTTTTCAATTGTGGGTATTTATTTGACCTACTTTTTTTTAAGTGACAATTTAAATAAAAGCATAGCAGTAAAAAGGAAAAGACTGTGGCTCCAGGATGACATGTGTAGCTTGGACAAGCAGATTCAACATTATAAGGTAATTTCATGCTTGGAAAGTGAGAGGGCAAACTCTCATAATGCACTCCTATAAGCAAAAAGAGTGTGATAGTGTGAAATGTGCACTAGATCTGACCAAAGCAAAATTCTGAGAGGTTCTGAATTTAATTACAAGGGCCTGAGGATGGAGAGAGAACTAGAGGGAAGTTAATCAGTTAACAGCTGAGGGCTGAAATCAGCAAAAGCCCGCCCCACATTCCTGAATGTATGTTAAACCCTGACTCAGAGCCCCAGGTGGCCAAGCACCAGACAACACATCTTGCTTATGCATGTACTTTGCAGACTTGAACCTCAACCAGTGCAGCCTCCTTATGGACTGCTCCCCTATCCTCAAGCTTTCCCCACTTCAAGTTGGCCTACCCCTCTTATTTATAGCCCATATAAATGTAATGTAAACAATCTACACTTTTCTTCCCCCGATTTTGTTATAACATGCTCTTGGCTCTTGGGTCCAGCACACACTCTTCTAACTGCTCCCAGCCTTGCTGCTGGTAGCTGCAGAACTTGTCCCAGGGAGCCTCTGTAATGGCTCAAGAAACCCTTCTGTTTCAGAGAACCCTGGGTCTCAAGGGTTTTGGTTGAACGTATCTTCTCCCCCAGGTTCTGACACACAACTCCTAAAACCCTTGGAACCCCCAGAGTGATGAGTGTCTGGTAGGTGGGAACTCCTGGGTAGTTTCTGGATGGGGCTGGTTACAGGGAGGACCAAGGCATGATTACACCGTTGGGAGTTTCAGCCCCACCCCCAACCTCCCGGGAGGGGAGAAAAGCTGATCACTAATGGCTATAGGGGCAGGCACTGTGGCATAGTGGGCTAAGCCTCCACCTGCAGGGCCGGCATCCCTTATGGGCATGCGTTTAGTCCTGGCTGCTCCACTTCTGATACAGCTCTCTGCTGTGGCCTGGGAAAGTAACAAAAGAGAGGCACCCTGCACCCGTGTGGGAGACCTGGAAGTAAGTAGCTCCTGGCTCCTGGCTTTGGATCAGCTCAGCTTCAGCCATTGGGGCCATCTGGGGAGTGAACCAGCGGATGGATGACTTTTCTCTCAGTCTCTCCCCTCTCTGTAACTCTACCTCTCAAATAAATAAGTAAAATCTTAAAAAATATATATGGACTATAGAAGGTACAGAAGATGACTGTGCCTGGCAGGAGCTGAAGGCGACTTTGAGTGTTGAAGGGCCCTGGTTGTTCTGAGACTTGAGGGATGACTAAGAATTTAGCAGGTGAAGGGAGCAAAGAGAGTGGAAGAGGACACAAAGGAGTGGCAGGCCTTAGTGGGTGCAAAGGAGAGTCGAATGTCCTGTGCTAATGGGGGTGAGGAGATGTGTGCTAGGCCATGAAGAAGGTGAACCCCCAAGCTGGCTTCACTGGTTAACTTATGTATATTAAATACAATTCAAAGTTAACAGGATCACACCCTTTAGGAAATGGAGAGTAAACAGGCAGAAAAGGTGTTTGTATTTGACTTTTAAGGAAGGCCATTCTGGTGGCACTGTGGAGAAGATATCTAGGGCTCAGGAGAATGGACAGGAGGCACCAGAAGTGTCAACAATGATACCGATAACCATAAGAGAAACTGTTAGATAGCTTCCAGTGTGCCCATGTATCCACAAAGGTTTGCCCGCACCATCTCAGGTCCTCAATACTCTCCATGAGGTGGGGCTTTTTATCCCAAATATAAAGATGAGAATGTTAAGAAATGAAGACACTGGATTTCTTGTGTACGAAGAGTGTTCCCTAACCAAGAAGCTTCTGGTATGTTTTTCTGTCTGGGCAGGAACAGTCAGCACATGGGACTGGCCTGATGCCAGCAGGTGTGATCACCTGGCAGAACAGGAAGTGTTGGGCAGTTCCTGACAAGTGCAGAATGACATTTGTTCAGAGGGAAGTAGGGTTGATGCCTAAATACGGCTATTGAGAAGTTCATTAACATGATGTCAGAAGACACCCTCCCCGTCTCCTGACATCCAGTCCTCCCCAAGTCCTGTCCACTCTAGCTCTGGGTGATTTCATCTGTCTATTGAGAGTTCTTAATCACGCTTCTCCTTCAATAAGTTACCATTTATTACCCTGGACGGATACCTAGTGCACAACATGTTCAATAAATGTTATTTTCTTTGGCGCATTCCCCCTGTTCCTGGAATTTCTTTCCCTTGTCTCCATAGAACCACTCTCTTATTTAATGAACCCATATTTCTTTCCAAACAACTACCTCCTCCCAGTTGCAATAATGACTTCATTTACCCACTCTTTAGCCAAGGAGGAATCTCAATGTCATTGTCAACCCCTCTTCTCTTCTGCACACTCAGTCACCAAGTACTATTGTGACCTGAATTCTTGATGTTTTTCTGATCACCCTCTCTTCTTATCTGACCACCTCTATACCGAGTCATCCAAAGAGCTTTCTTCGTAAGTCAGCCCACCACTGTGCCCACGCCAAGACAACTTCTCACAGTCTCTGCTATCAATTGTGTCCCCCAAAAGGTGTTAATCCCCTAACCCCAAGGACCTGTGCATGCGATCTTGTGTGGAAATGGAATCTTTGCAGAGGACCAAGCGAAGATGAGGTCATTAGGGTGGGTCCTAATGCAAGGAGACTGTATCATTATAAAAATGAGCAACCTGGGCACAGAAGCAGAGGTGCCCACAGGAAGGATGCTGTGTGGATGTGAAGACAGGGATGGGGGCAATCTGCCCATAAGCCAAGGAAAGCCAAAGATTACGATCAGATCACATAATCTAGGGAAAGGGCACACAACCGTCTCCTCCATCTCCCTTAGACAGAACCAGCCCTGCAGACACCTTGATCTTGGACTTCAAGCCACCAGGACTCTAGAAATACACTTCTGTGGTTTAAGCCACCAAATTTTGGGGAATTTGTATGGCAGGCCTTGGAGACTAACATAGCTTCCAGGATTGCTTGCTTTCCAAAATCCACATCGGATCCCAACTCTCCCTTTAAAACTCCTCCACAATAATGAAAATAATATATTCTACTTAATGAGTGCCTACTGAGGGCCAAGTGCTCCTTCTCTGTTCAATCTAACCCTTATAACATCCCTTGAAAGAAGACATCACTATCCCTGATTTTGCAGCTGGAGAAGCTGATCTTCTAAAAGACTGGCCCAAGTTCACATAGGCAGTAAAAAACAAACAAACAAAACCTGAATTTTGACTCTTGGTTTTTCTGAATTTCAAAGTTAAAACAGCACTGTGTACTTGATTTTAACAGCCGGGACATGAACCGGCATCCATATAAGAGATGCCAGTGTCTCAGACAGCAGCTTTACCCACTATACCACCACATCAGCCCTTATGCCAGAATATTTTCATATGCTCACTTTTTAAATTCTTGCTACTGGAGTATGTATTTAGCAGAACAGTTAAGGCACCCACATCCCGTGTCGGAGTGCATGGGTTCCATTCCCAGTCCCAGATCCCATCTCTAACTACTTGCTAATGCATGCCCTGGCAAGCAGCAGCAATGACTCAAGTAACTGGGTACCTGTCACTCACATGGGAAACTCAGATTGAGTTCCCATATCCTGAATTTGTCCCCAGTTCAGCCTCAGCCATGGTAGGCATTAGGGGAGGTAATGAGTGCATGGGAGCTTTAACTGTCTCCTATCTGTCTCTCTCTCCCTCCATCTGTGTCCATCTCTCAAATGCATTTTACACAATAGTTCTTTAAAATAAATTCTCACCACTATTATCCATATCTTAAAGGTCACCAACTTTCCAAGATCACCAGAGTAGTGACAGAGCCAGGACTGAAAGCTGCCCAACTTCCATGTCCCAAAGCTCATGACCCCACCCATTGTGCATACGGGCCTTCTTGCTTCCACTGCCACCACCCCATTACATTCCTCTGTGCTCCACCTCTTTTCCTCACCTGACACTCAGGGCTCCTTCAGGGAGATCACAGCTGAGACAGGGAAATGAAGGAAGGAGATTGAGCCAGCCTTGCCTGCCTGCACTGGAACATACACCAAGCCAGGACCAAAGCTGGAGTGTCCTAGAGTCCTCATTGCAAGAGGAGATGGGAAGTGGAGAGGGAGGGGGTATGTGTCTCCTTCACATGGTTGTTGTGAGACCCTAAGGAGACCAAATGCAACAGTGACGTGAAAGCACCAACAGTGCTTGGCAAATGGCCCAGGCTTGCTTTAAAGATGATTTCATTATACAACAGAATATGAGCTGTTATTGTAGCTACTTGCAACAACTGTGCCCCTCCCACTTAGTCTCCCTCCTTTTTTTTTTTTTTTTTTAAACTACCAGAGTTTGGGATGCCAGCTAGAGATTGGCAGTGACACATAAACCAAGGTCTGTTGGGGATAGCTGGTGAAGTACGGTTGTTCTGATATAAATATGTGCATTTTTCTCCTGGTTGTTTTCTTCTTTTTGAGATGTGGCCAAAGAACTGGAAGTAGAGCAGCCATCCGACACCACAGGTGACAGCGGGAATCAAAGTTCATCACCAAAGCTGGCGGAGCAGAAAGATGGGCACCTGAGGCACTGGAGGGAGCCTGCTGCACACCCCCTGCTTCCCAACTGCTGATCAAGGGAGAAAAAAGCACCCCCCTTGGTTAAACTACAGCACTAGGGTCTCTGATCCTTGTGGACTTAAGCAATCCTAACCCAAAGACCTGATCAGCAAACAGGATGTATCCTCAGCAAAGAACATGACTTCTAGAAGGTAACAGACACTTAGCAGCCGTGAGGAATGAATCACTGAGTAAATAAGTGGATTAGTAACAGAAGACAAAAGCCGGAGAGGAAGTTGCCCCAGGAAATCGAATATTTCTTTTATAGAGTGAGCTGCTACTGACTTGCTCAGCTCCTGCTTTGCGCCCCACATTCTCTCAATCATCAACACCGTGTTCAGAGCTCAGCATGGTCATTCCCATACCACAGGCCAGGGGCTGCGCCTCAAGGAAGCTGAGCTAGGATTGGAATCCAGATCTGGGTGAGGTTAGTGTCTGGGTTTTTCCTTTTAGGCCAAGCTGCTGTACGAGGAACTGTTTGCTCGGCGCTCGGGTCACGGCTACTGGATGGGTGGAGAAATTTGGATGGAAATCCTGCCCCGCTACACCTGCGTGGGCAATTCTTTCCCACGTGTTTCCTTGTGTGTCAAAATCACAACAGCACCTTCCTCACCTGCCTGGTTTGTGACCTGTACACATAAAGCACTTTGCACAGTGCTAGAGGAGGCTCAGAAAACATTGCCCACTTGCCTTAGTAGCATCGTTCTCTCCCAGCTCCCTGCAAGAATCCATGGGCAGCTTGGGGGCCGGCTAGAACAGAAGGCCCAGAGGAGGTGTTGCGGTGAACCAGAGCCCCCCAGCTGGGGGTGCCTCTATGGTTTGTAACTTTAGATACCTGATCCTGACTTTTCACTGCCTCTCCTTTAGAGACCAGATCCCCAGGTGCCTCGGAAATGCCCAGGAGGTTTCTCTGCCTCACTCAAAGTTCTTGGAGTTTGCTGAATTCGTTGTCAGTCCAAGTGAAGGGAAAGGCCTTTGAAGACTGTAGTCTCACCACCCCTTAATCCCACGCAGGTGTCAGACAATGCCCGGTGGGCAGGGAACCCTGCGCTCCTGTCTGGCTCCCTGCCAGTCCCACCCTAGTGAGGGGAGCAGCCCAGGAATTGGTCCAATCTGAGGCGAGATGCGGGGGCGAATTGTAGTCTGAGATGCTAATCTACCCACCCGAAGGTTTCCCATGTGTCCCGGCACACTTGCAGGTGTATGGATATAAAAAGTCAGTTCCAGATCCAAGCAGGTGCGGTGGGAACCCGGGTGTTGAAGATAGGCAGGGCCAGACGCTTACCTGGCACACGGGACTTTAGAAGGCTGGGTCACTGGCATCCCAGCTCTGTGTGAACCCCAGACCTCTGGCTTCCTAATTCTGTGATCTGAAGGGTGTTACTCAACCTCTCTTAGATGCTACTTTTTTTTTCAGTGGCAAAGTGGGAACAATAATAGTCCCTGCAGTTGCAAGTATTAAGGGAGCTAATAAAGCTTTCGGCACTGTAATGGGAAGGCTGTCCGTGCTCAGACGGTACTGCTGTGATAAGCACATGACCGTCTGGGATGTGTGTGATGAAAGCTACAAGACTCTGAACCATCCACTGTAAATCCCTGCGTGCTCTGGGAGGGGTGTGGACCATGACTGCACTTCACGTCATTTTATTGCCGCTTGTCTACAGCCCCTAATGGTGTTATGACGAGCAGGCGTCGCACTGTTCTGTGATAAGAATACATCTGTGTCTAGTTCTTAAAAGGCAGGCTTTCTCTGCCTGCTGTCTACTCAGCACTGCATTTGCTGTTTTGAATACACGGAACTATGCTGCCCAGTTCCTTTTTCAATCATAGATCAACAAAGTTATTTCATTTCACAAAATGTAAAGAGTCCAAGCTGAGTCCTAGAGCTCAATGCTAAGGTGGGTGGTGGTGTCCAGAGCCCCTGAGATAATTCCAAGAACGCAGGGATCCAGGAGGGATGGAATGGTGAACTTGGCCCTGGCAGCTCCCCCCAACCCTAAAATTTGAGACTGACAGGTAACGCTTACATTGCATTTATGGTGTATCAGATGCTAGGCCAAGCTCTGCACGTATGCTTTTACATTAATACACACAGCAACACGCTGGAATACATTCTGTTATTATTCCCATCGTAAGGATGAACTGATTGGGTACAAGAAATGACATAATTTAGCCTATGCCACACAGCAATTTAGGAGCAGAGCTGGATCTTAAACTCGGCCAATCTCATTCCAAATCTTCTCTCAGCTACTACGCTACACTTCATTGCAGAAGGAAGGAAACCCAACAGTACGGGTCAGGTGTGAGTGGCAGTAAATGCTGGGACGAACAGCTACAGGCCTCGGCAGCCACACGAGCAGCTTTACCACTGTCACAGAAAGCTCAGCACAGGAGGCAGCAGCCCCTGTCTGCGCCACGACACAGGGCCCAGGCACTTTCCACCTGACGGCTCCATGATTCCCTGGAGTCACCGAGTCCTCCTGTGGGTCTCGCGTGGAGGATCACACGGGGATCTACACAGCCAGACCTGGAAGTGGAATATGTCATTTCCACTCGCTTCATGGTCTAGTCACATGGTCATTTCTAGCTGCAAGGGAGGCTGGGAAATGAAGTCCAGCAGGGTGTCCAGGAAGAGCGTGGGTATCCATGATTTCAGCCTCTGCCACACAAGGTTAGACACAAAGCTTTCATCCAAGTACACCAAAGGGATTACGATACTTCGCTCCAAAAGCTGAACCCAAGTGGCCAACTTCCAGAGAGACACAACCGCTCAGTCAGATTCCAGAAGAGGTAAGTGGGTGCCTGAAGGGCCCGTTGTACAGGGGGGATACAGTTGTCCAAAGCACAAAACTCCAGGCTACGACTAAGTACAAAAAAGCACCTAATAGAGGCTCTTCCTAGGTGCGCCACCCCCTCCTCCCTTAAAACAAAACTGACTGCTCCCAGCAAGACCTCGGCCAGGAGTCAGGGAGCAGAGGGTTCCAGGCTGGAGCTTGGAGGGACCTGTCAAGATATTGTGACTACAGAAAAGTCCACAACACAGCTGGATTCAGCCCAGAGAGGACAGGGATGAAGAGGGGAGGTGAGAGGCAGCTGCACCTGCTCACCACCTGGCACATGGCTGACTCCAAGCAAAGCAGCCTTGGTGAAGGGTAAGAGGGTTAGACCACAGGCACCTTGAACTTAGAATACCCAAAGCCATCACATATTCCACATCTCGGCAAACTGCACCACTATCCAGCAAGCCACTCGAGTCAGAAATGAGAGTGCCACTGCTCATTCTGCATGGGATCACCAAGCCCGGGGGCTCCCAGGTCTCTCTCAGATACATCCCCTCTGTTCTCCGCTTCCCGTCCCCCTCCAATCCCTGCCTTAGCGCAGGTGCCCCTACTCCGTCACCTGGGCCAACACGCCTGCAACTTAACTCCAATTCTCCCTCCCTTCAATATCCGTTTAGCCCTCCATCAACTGCTTAATGAGCTTTATGGTAGACACGAGGATATTTGCTTTCCTTTCTCATCTCGTTCCTCACCAACTTGGATCCAAATTTGTTCAGGAAACTACCATGCACTGTCAGAAAAGCTTACCTTCTCAGCCTCCTTTGCAACTGGAGCAATCATGTCTCTGGGGATGATAGCTTTCCTTGAATGAATAAAATAAAAAGACTTCCAAGAAAATAGCTTTTTTCCACTTAGCTCTTTCCCTCCTGCCTAGAGTGTGGACAGGATGCCCAGAGACACAGCACCCACTTGGCCTCATGAGCAAGAGTGCCATGTGCTAGGGTTGGTGCCACAGGAATCTAGAAGAGCTGGTTTGTGATGACTTATTCCAGCAGCTGCACCTGCCTTGGGCTGCCTACTTGTGGATATTTTGTTAGGGAGATGTATTCTTCTATTTCTGCTGTTAACAAGTTGCCACAAACTTAGGGCTTAAAGCAACACATGTTTATTTTCTCAGGGGGTCATAAACCGAGAAGAAGTCTCCTAGGGCTAAGTCAAGGTGTTGGCAGAGCTTATGCCATCTGTTGGCTCTGAGAGCAGACTGCTTCCTTGACTTTCAACTTCCCACGGCCACCTGTGTTCCTCAGCCGTGGCTTCCTCCATCCTCCCAGTGCGTCTTGCTGGTCTCTGAGCCATCATCACCCATCCTCCTCTGATTCCTGCTGTGTCCGTTTATTAAGGACTGTTGTGAGGACATTAGGTCACATCAGCATAGACCAAGGATGCCAGGAGAACCCCTCCTCTCCAGGTCTTTAACTCACTGACATGCACAGTCCCTTCTACCATGTAAGTTCTGTAATTCCCAGGTTAGCAGGCTCAGGCTCAGGCAAGCTCCAGCGATTGTTACTCAGCCTTCCACAGTAGGAAAACCACACCCTTGACTTGCATAAACTACGATTTTATGACTGTTACTCAAGGCTGAAGGCAATCAAAGCTGACTCTACCGTCGGCCCTGGCCCAGGCACTGTGCTTGCTGCTGCTGATTCCCCAGAAAGCTTGAGCCAGGATCCCTCGCAAGAGTCTGCCGTGCTGTGACTACCATTATTTATTTATTTGACTGCCTTGGGACATAGTGAACTGCAGAGGACAAGAAATATGTAAGTTACTGTCTTCTATCATTCTGGCACCAACTCATGGCCTGAGACATTGTAGAGCAAATGGATACAGTCACGAGACAGCCACCGAGTCCTAACTACAGAAGCCTGCGTTGATTCTAAGCGTCATTCCGTAGAAGTCCTAGGAGTACATCATACACCTGCTGCTTAACATTTCAAAATTCAGAGATGCTTTAGAAGTAAGAAGTCTGTCTGACATTAACCCAGCATGCCCCAAACTTATTTGACCACAATACATTTTTCATGGAGCACATATGAATCTTCTATGGAAGCAGAGTTCCTTGGAACACCCTTTGCAAAACACTGCTCATCTTTCTCGGGACTGGTTTGGGAATTCGGGATGTTCCAAGCTCTGCAGGTGGACTCAGCAGTTGATCAAACCAACAGTGCACAAGGCTGCCAAATGCAGGAGCTGCCATTGTCAGAGGGGACTTTGGGTGGAGCTGGACTTCCAGGGCCAGGTGCGTTTGTCCTGGCAGCAGAGAAGGTGGCAACGTTCTCCACTTCCCTCCAAGGCTGTCTGGTTTGTTCCAGTTGGCCCAGGTAACAGGGTCAATGAACTCAGATGAACAGCATGAAACAGGACCACCCAAGTGCATTTTGCTGGAATGCCCTTGGCTGGGCAAACACACTTGTGCTCTGATTCCAAGCCAGAAGACCACTTTGCAGCACCTCCAGCCAGAGTCTGGGGACCTGACCCCCTCCACAACAGGCTGCCTAGACAGGGGCTTCCTTTGCTGACACAAAAATCCACGTGGAGTCGGGGTTTGGTTAAAGCACCATTGGGACGCCTGTGTTCCTTACAGAGTGCCTGGGTTGGAATCCCAGCTCTGCTCCCAATTCTGTCTTCCTGCTATTGCACACCCTTGGAGGCCACAATAATGGTTCACGTGGTTGGGTCCCTGCCACCCATACGGGAAAGCTGGATGGAGCTCCTGCCTGCTGGCTTCGGCACCGGAGCAGTCCTAGCAATTGAAGGCATTTGAGCAATGAATCGGAGTGTGGAGCCCTCTGAATGCCTGAGTGAATGTCTGTCTGTCTCTCATCTCTCTACTTCTCCAATACATGGAAACAAAATAACCTATGTGACCCTCTAACCCCTCTGCATTTGGATCCAAATATCTTAAGACAGTTACTACTTGTTGCTGACATCCACCAGCTAACACTGGACCACACCCAGGGAAGCCCCCACCTCTCCCATCCCCATCCCAACCCTCTTCTGGTCTCCTGTCCCAGGGTTCTGTATTCAGAATAGGACATTTGTCTATGAGATGAAGAAGCTGAACACACCACTGGAGATCTCCGGTTTTCAAATTAAGATCTGCAGAACCCCGGGGTTCCTCGGGGACACCCTGGGGCCAGCTCACAGGCAGCTCATGGGGATACCCCTTGTACCTTTTTCATATTGGACTCCATGAATGTAGGTACAGAAAGATTTCCTTTATAGTCCATAGAGACATAATTTTAAACATTTTGAACCTCATTCTCTTGATCAGGATCTTTATATTACAGATCGGAAAACTGAAGACAAGAAAGTACTAGAGGTCGAAGAGTAAATTAAGGGCACAGTTCTTGGAAGAGACTCCAGGTCTCTTGATTTACTAATAGAGTTTGTTTCCATCACACCCAGTATTTCTAAGCATGGGTAGCACCCGATCAGAATAGAGCCACTGAGGCAAAGTCTCTAAAAGGCTTACTTCTGGCTGGCGCCACAGCTCACTAGGCTAATCCTCCACCTGCGGTGCCGGCACACTGGGTTCTAGTCCCGGTCGGGGTGCCGGATTCTGTCCCAGTTTGCCCCTCTTCCAGGCCAGCTCTCTGCTGTGACCCAGGAGTGCAGAGGAGGATGGCCCAAGTCCTTGGACCCTGCACCCCATGGGAGACCAGGAGGAAGCACCTGGCTCCTGGCTTCGGATCAGCGCAGCGTGCCGGCTGCAGCTGCCATTGGGGGGTGAACCAATGGAAGAGGAAGACCTTTCTCTCTGTCTCTCACTGTCCACTCTGTCAAAAATAAATAAATAAAAGGCTTACTTCTTTTTCCCAAAATTCTCCCAAATTACTACACTGATGAGCAGGAATCTGCTTTTATATGAGATGTAAAAAGTGGTAGAAAGTGGACTTTTAAAAATAAACTTAGGTTCCGATAAGGAACATACATTTTAAAAGAACCCCCTAGGACTCTGTTGGGCAAGTTAACTTCTCTATCTTTCCTCTGTTCTGAAGGTTCCACTGGCCATAAAACAGATTTTCATATAGGGCTCTTTTCCGGACCCCCAACCCTCCCCAACCCCACTACTCACTCTCCTTGCCAGTTTCACGGTCATCTTTTAGCAACATCATTCAAGTTCAGGAGAGAAAAATATTCTAAATCTTGAGAAGGCATTGAACAGCTCTGTACATAAATATCCCAAAGTAATTATGTACAAACCACCCCAAACAGAGTAGGACCAGGCCAATCTACTCCTGACTCAAGTCTGCTCCCCTGTGTACCACCCCCAGCTCAAGAAAAATCAACAAAAAGAGCTTGACTTTTTGAAAGACATATTAGAAGTTGAAAACCCAGAAATATTCAATTTGCCAGCTGGAGGGCTTGTGTAGCAAAAGGCTGTGTGAAGTTTCAGTAGGATATGGGGACCCATTCATTGGGCTCAACAGATCATGTGTGCACCCCTGCTTCTCCCTTCTCCCCACCCTGATGACTTACTGGGGGCACACATTACCTACCTACCTTCAGGGAAGTATGCTCCCTGCGAAACTAGAATTCCAGTGACAACCAAAGATAAAGATCTGAAGCTCCCAAAGGTGCAGTAACTTGCCCAAGTTTGCACTAAACAAGGTGGTAAATTCAGATCCAGGTTTCAGACTCCAGCACTCGTGTTTTCTCCAGGGGGGGCCGTGGCCTCCAAAACCACGTACCAGCAACATCACTATCAAACATGTATTGAGGGCCTGCTATAGGCTGGGCAGTGTGCAAAGCAGCTACCTTTGAAGAAGGACTGAAATAAACACACTTCAGCAAGGACCAGGAGTGGCTCCTGGATTTCTAATCATTCCTTGTCCTCCAGTTGAGACAGGGAAAAAAATGTCCATCTCTGGAACTTCCAACTGAACAGCAAAAGATCCAGGAGCCCAGCTGAGTGGTCATCTTTGCAGTCTGACCACTTGCATTTGGGAGAGAGACATAGTCCCTTTAACTCTTCAGATCCCTCTCAGCAATGTCCCCCCTGGTGACCCTGCCTGGTCACAGGCATTTAAAAGGTAACATCACATTTATAACCACTGTCTGAATATTGGACATGGTATGTACCCTAGATATTACCACTTACCTATGGCAATCAGACACGCCACATATCTTGGGAAAGTTCCAGATTCTGCCTCTATCCTATTATCCATATAAATGTCTTGCCAAACCATGCAGTCACCATACAAAACCTCCCAAAGGTGTCCAAATAGTTACCATGAACCTCATGCCACTAAAACTCAAGAGTTTCAATAAAAGCTTGAACTTGCCCCTGGTATTGCTTTAATTTATGAATATTGGGGCGGGGGAGTTAGTCTTCAAATTGCAATTCAGGATCTCAAAGGCAAGTATGAACTCTCTCCACCAAACTAACAGGTTGGTTTTGGGAATCAAAGATCTGAAAGATTGAAGTATCATCCATATTTTGTAGGTAAGTACCTATTTAATCCCTACTCTATTGCCTGAGGAGTCTGAACCTATGCATGTATTCCAAAAGAATTTGGTCTCCCAGGTGGCAATAAATATCATAAGTTTCCAAACAGGGCATGTCAAGGCATTGGACATATCACTCCACAGATCCAAGTGTAAGACAAACTGTGGTTTTCTACCGGATCTCAATGGTGGGGAAGCTGAGAACACCCAAAGTTTTCTGCACTAAAAATATTCCACCACTACCATGCATATTTTGCTTTCTCAGTCCCAATAAACACCACCTACGATTAAAGTCCGGGTCCCTTCTCCAGGAGAGGAGTGCAGCCACAGTGTATCCATTAGTGATGAAGATTCACTGGGCTTCAGGACCCAGGAGAGTCAGCCAGAGGGGAAAGGGCTGATACAGAAGCTGTCAATTAAGAAAGAAAGAAAAAGAAACACGAGTTAACTAGGGATCAGAAGAGGAGAAGCACCTGTGCCTGCGGTGTTTCAGCAGCTCTGATCCTATGAGGGAAATTTCTAGAACTCCATTCCCCCTACACAGTCCTTAAACCTCTTTGGCATGATCAGATGTCAGGTGCACTTGCTGACGAATCTTCTGTTATTCTTTAGTTTTAGCTCCATCGACAGTAGCTGCTGTCCCAGCCTCTGCTGGCCCCCAAGCTCCGTCTAGATACCTCATCACTTTCACTGCTAGCCTTGATCTCCTAGCAATGCCTGGAATAACTTCTTCCACTCTACTCTCAGCACTCATTTCCTGGGGGCCCAATCAAATGCTCAGAGAGCAAGTGAGACACAGACACACTGAGCATCACCCACTCTCTTATGCATGTTCCATGCCCCCTTAAAACAAACCTCTGCACACCTAGTCTTTAAAATGAATTCTAACCAGGAGGTTTTCCTGGTTCCCCATATAACCCACCCCACTGTCCTCCCTCACTCATCTGAATTATGTTGACATTATCTCATTTAGTCACCATTGCAATGACTCATGATAGATTCCATGTAACCTTCCCATATATCCTTGGTGTTTCTCCGAGATACACCAGCCTGGAGGGGCAAGTGTGAAAAGTTAATAGGATTAGATTGCCCCTTCCTGATTCTACCTCTGCCCTGTTGCAAGGTCTCAGGTCATCCTGTGAGTTCCCTCTTCCAAAGGCACCACCTTTCCTGCTCACAAAGCAGTTTCACCCTCCTCCAGTTGTCAGACTCCTCTGCCTTTAAACCAAACCTAGAGGGCCAGCTTTATGGGACAGAACAACGTGTGGGAGGATACCGACTTATCACTTCCACCTCCAGTGCTCTCTGACCCCGGCTTTTGCAAGTCTCCAACTTGTGCCCACAATGGCTCTCAAAGTTGCCAATGTGCCACAATGTCAACCATCAAGAAATCAAGGCCAAACTGCCTAGGGTTTCAGGTAATAAATACACAGGAGGGAATTTCTTAAATGAAATACCTGAAAAAAAAATCCAAAGGGATCTCGGACTCCCTCTCTCCTTCCCTACCCTCTGTTTGCTTCTGTGCTGGACTCATTCTCAGCCTCCTTCCCTACAGTGGCAACACTGGCCACTGTCACTGTCAGTTCCAAATGTGTAGCTACACATGTCAGGAAGAGGGAGACTGAAGTTCCCCAGTACCTGTGGGTGACTGGTCCCAGGAACTCCCAGGAAACCAAAAATCTGCAGATACCCAAGTCCCCTGTGTAAAGTGACACATGTGCAAATAATCTGTACACATCTTCCCATATATCTTATCTCTACATAGAATACCTAAAGCAATATAAATGTTGTGTGAATAGTTCTTAGACTGTCTTGCTTCGAGAACAATGGCAAGAAAGAAAAGGGTGTGTGTTCAGTACAGATGCAGAATCTTTAATATTTTTGATCCACAGTTGAATGCACAGATGCAGACGGCCAACATTACGAGCTTTTTCTCTCTCCAGCTCTGGAGAGGTGGTCCTGGCAAGAGGTCTGATTGCCTCAGTTTGCATAGCTAACTCAACCTTCAGCCAGCCACCATGAAGAATATGAACACTGGGTCATTCGCCCATCCCTGTGGACATGCGCGGGTAGAGGGGAGTGTTGGTTTCAACTACCCTAACTGGAGTGGAGTTTTGAGGAGTAGGGGTGATGAATTTTTTCTAAATAAATTTTTAATTACCTTTTTCATGAATTTTTAAAAATATTTATGTTATTTCAAAGGCAGGGTAACAGAGAGACAAAGGAGAGACATCTTCCATCTGCTGGTTCACTTCCCAAATGGCTACAGCAGCTAGAGCTTGGCTGGTCCAAAACCAGGGGTCAAAAGTTTCTTCCAATTCTCCCACATGGGTGCAGGGCCCAAGGACTAGGGCCATCTCCCACTGCTTTCCCAGGGAAGCTGGACTCGAAGTGGAGCAGCTGACTGGTGACGTCACAGGCTGCGGCTTTCCCAGCGCACCATAATGCTGGCCCCAAGGAAGAGCTTCTAAAACTGTGCTGATGGCTGCACATGTCTGGAGCATAATGACATCCACTCACTTTGCATTTTCAATACGTGGTTATACAATATGTGAATTGGAGCTCAGAAACACTACTTTTTTAAAAAAGAATATAGTACCTAAGATCAGATTGACAAATGAATATTATTTTTCAACTACATTTAATCATTTGGAAGACACATGTTACCTTTCTCGCACAGCATCCAGTCAGTCCCCCTTTTAATTTGCCCGAGAATCAAATGGGCACCGTTTCTCAACGCACATGTTTCCTGGGAAGCTGCCTCATTCACCTCTACATGCCGCGGAGAGAACACATGACCAAGCTAAGCCAAGCAGCACGTCCCACTCCCTTGGCAACAGTGATAGGTTCAGAGATAACCACATGATACCTTTGCTGACAGTGATTGGCTGAAAGGTGGGCCTGTGGTTCAAATTACACCAATCAGAGCTCATGGGACTTAATCCTAGTGTGTGTGTGTGTGTGTGTGTGAGCTCTTGAGGACCCTGGCCTTTCCTCTCTCCAGTGGCTGTGAATCTGGAGGGGCACACACGGGGAGCAGCTAGCAGCTCCATGCAACCAAGAAGCAAGAAGCATCCTGGGAATGAAGGCAGCACAGAAGTAAGTAGAACTGAGTTGCCCGTGCAGTTTTGGCCGTGTGATTTGAACATCCATTCCTGCCATCCTTGCAGCCATCTTTTTCTCTGAACACGTCCATCATAGAAACTTCCAAGCTCCTTTTTCTGCAGAAACCAAAATAGGCTGGATTTTTTACCTCTTATAACCAAAAGAATCCTAAATGAAAGAAATAAGGAATAGCTTTCCTGAGCTGCCTGGAGAAATGTGAGGATACATTTCTTGTTTATTAAAAGAATGCTCAACTGACTATAAAGATATCTATCTTTGGTGTTGAGTTGAGACTGGGAATGTTGGCAGTTCTGCCACATAGCTGAGGAAGTCAGCCCAGATCTGTATGACAGTGAATGTCCTGTCTCGAGGCCAGAGAACACTACCCATTCATCACGCGCTCTTCTCCATTTCTACAAGAGAAAATGGATTTAGAAAGATGTCCAACGCCCATTGCCCAGCAAGCTATAATAGCCAATTTCTCCCCTCCACCCCCATCCCACCTCAGGGTATCAGGGAAGTCAGTGCAGTGAAATTCCAACTGATTTGCAAAAGAGCAGGTCTTGTAAACACTTATGTGCTGATCGGCTTCCAGCGAGCCAACAAAGTCTCAAGCCAAAACAGTGAGAATTCAGTGGGCTTCTGTGGATCAGCCATCTTTCCGATTAGTCTTCAGTTGCACTTTAAGGATGAATTCCCTCAATACAAGGGTGAGTGCTGGCAGTACTTACGAATACATTCACCTTAGGAAAAGATTTGTCATAAGCTAAATACCTGGAGCACTCACGATGCCGTGAAACCCAAATCCCCCAGATGAACAATTGAGGTTTTATATGCAGCTTGGGAGATAAAGCACCTCGAAGGCCTATTTCAGGAATGAAGGCCTATAACCTCTGGGTTTGGGTTTGACTCACCTTTGGGATTGGAAGGATCTGAGCCAAGTTTTTCTAAGAGCAGAGCCACAGCCTCTCCACCACTACTCTCTCCTGCCTAATGCAGTTTTTAAAACAAACTAAGAAGCCAAAAATTATGTTTCATTTTTTTCTTCCCCTCCAGAAGAAACCCAGAGGGCAAAGGTCTAATGCCTGGTGTCCAGGCCCACCCAGATGATCAGCGCAGGCTTTAGAAAATGGAATCCAAACAACAACAAGAATTCATGGACTTGTGTACCTGGATGACCCAGGGATGGTAGAAGCTTCAGGCAAAGTTGAATCCAGCATTCGTATGTTGAGATCAGGACTTGATTTCTTTGTACCTCCTTTGCTTGAGCTTACTCTTAGTCCACTTTCTCAGATGTTGACTCTTTCTCAAGTAGTTTTTCCCCTCCTGGTATCAAGATAACTAGAAATGGAGCTACATGGTTCTTTCTTTTTTAAAGATTTACTTATTTATTTGAAATTTAGAGTTATCAAAAGAGGGAGAGAGGAAGAGATCTTATATCCTCTGGTTCATTCCCCCTGTGGCTACAATTGCCAGGGCTGGGTCAAGCCAAAGCTGGGAGCCAGGAGCTTCTTCCAGGTCTCCTACATGGGTGTAGGGGCCTAAGCATTTGGGTCCTCTTCCACTGCTTTTCTCAGGCCACTAGCAGGAAGCTGGATTGGAAGTGACCCAGCCAGGACATGTAGGGGTGTCCATGTGGGTTGCCAGTATCACAGGTGGCAGCTTTACCCACTACCCACAATGCCAGCCCAGGATTCTTCTGTCAGGTCCCGTAGAAGCAGAGTCTGTGTCCCGACATTTCCAGCAAGAGTCTTAAGAGTCCCTTTGATTGGACTGCCTTAGATCATTTGCCCTTTTCTCAACCAATCATGACAGTCATGGAGAGCCAGCTCGCTGCTTGGCCCAAGCCAGAGACTATCCCTGGAGCCAGGAAAAATGTCAGTCTCACCCAGATCAGGTGGCTGGGAAACTCAGGGTACCACAGGCAAGGGGAAAGGAAGAGGAGGGATTGCCCCATTTCACAAACGAAGCAGCAGAAAAACAGAGAGGTTGCATTATTCACTCAGATGTGCACAGTGAACTCAATGGGAAGAAAACAGACCCTGCCCTAAAAATGCTTTGCTCCTCCCTCTCCGTGTTGAACCTACTCTCAACCAAAACTCTACAGATGTCACCTTGTGTTTTTCTACTTCTAAAGTTTCAGGAGGAAAGAAAAAAAGACAGAAGCGCTCCACACAGGTATGTGGGGAAAGTCAGTTACTTGCAGGTGCACACCTTCCTCGGGAGCAGAGATGATGTTTAAAGAGAAGCAACTACAAAAAGAAGAGTCACAGGAATTCTACCCATAGACCAACTTGCTCATCCCAGCCGAACAGAGCAACGCGAAGTGCTAGGCCAGCTGAAGAGAGGAGAGAGTTCCCACGAGGACCGTCCCCCACCCCCCCGTGGGGGGGCCTCTCCAGATTGGAGGGAGGAAGCTGGGAGCCAGAACTGCCTTTCCTTTGTTCTCTGCCCTCCAGCAGGCTATTTGCATTTCTCTGTGGTCCTGTGTGATTTAAGGAGCCCAGCGAAGGCCCTTGGATGTGGTTAGGGCATTCACAATCCAGTGATAAACAATGTGACCAATGTATATGGCTACATATTAATGAAGAGCTCCTTGCAAACTGGGGAAATGTCAGGGTGATTTTTTTCTTCCTCTCCTGCTTCTGCTTGGCTTACTTACTTATTTTTAATTCACTTGATGCATTGATTTCTTGTCCCTTTCCAAGCATTTAGTGCTATCCTAGGATCTGACGCCTGTCCCACTTTGGAGTCAGGTCTTTTCCGGTTAGTGCGATTCCACCAGAGCTTCCATCAATGGTCAGAGCTGAAATCAAAGGGCAAAGGTCACCCGGCTCCCTTCCCAACCTTTTCTCCCGGCCAGTGTCTCCAGACAGTTCTTTTCTCCCCCAGACACATCTCCCAGTTGACTTCAAAGGCAGCTCCATGTCCAGAAGAGATAATTGTGATGGTGCAAAGGGATGTGAGGGAGGAAGTAGAGGGGGAGGAGTGGAGTTCCCAGACAGGGAGGGAAGCGGTGCAGAAGGGGCTAGAGCCCACTGCTGGGGGTCACTTGTCACTGGGCAGCAGGCCCTGGCCAAGAGAACTCGGATCTTCATTTGCCAGAAGGCACAACAAGAAAAACTCAGCAGTCCAGGCTTATCTGAGCTGGCAGAGGAGCCAGGTTTGGAGGGAGTGACTACTGGTTACATCTTGAAAAGCTTTTTAGCTTTGTTTCCATTTCTGCTTCAGTGCTTAAGAGATTGGGCTTTGGAGCCTGGGTTCCAATTCCAGTTCTGCCACGTTTACAGTGTGTTCAGTGGAGGAGATCTTGTCACCTCTGCAAGCTTGGGCTTTCTCCACTCGTCGGTTCGGAGGGAGCTCTGTCCTTCTTCTTCCACTATCATCCCAGCAAGCCAGCAGGCTTGGGAAGAATGCACTCAGTATGCACACGCCAAGGTAAAGACAGAGCCACCATCAGGTCTGAAAACATCAGCCGCCTCTTGTAACAGGCAGTGAAAGAGCTTGGCCTTGCTCAAAGACCCAAAGCCTTGCAAGTCTCGAGTTGTCATGGGGGTGCAAATGGTGGAATTAGGTGGAGGAAGCTGGAGGCAGGGAAAGGATGAGAGAGGGTGCAAAGCCCCCGAAGATCAGAGCTGTGGCTTTCAAGGGTCGCATCTGAATTCTCCTGCCCGACTATGAGCCCAGTGGGAAAAAGAGGCCACACTAGACTCCGGCTCCCAGCAAATCCTCAGCAAGAGAAAGGGGAGGGGAGTGCCAGCTCCTCAGGACCAGCAGGGGTCTGGGGGGACCCTTCTGTCGAGAACACACTGTGAGGCTCCTTTTCCCGGCTGACCTGTGTCCCACAGAGCGAGGCCTGCGTCTGTGGGCGTGGGGCCCTATGACGTGGCCAATACCCAGAATATAGGGGTCATAGTAGCAGCAGCTTCTTACAAGGGTTACAATCCAGTGAGGGAGTGTACACCCACGGTGCTCAGAAAATGCTCATTTACATGATCAGTTCCTTCAGAACGTCCTCTTCTTGGGGTGGAAAAATCAGGACACAACTGGGATTTCAAATGCTTTGTTGTTTTGGGTGGTGGTTCTTTTGGACACCAAGGCTGATAATGTTTCCTTTTCCACAATCTTGTCATCATTGAACTTGGCATTGTGACATCAGAAATGCCCTTTGTGCCAGGACAACCAATTGGACATCGATGCACAGAGGAACTGCCACTCCAGGGCTTGTTTTTCCATTTGTCTTCCAAGAGCGGTGATGGTTGCTCTCCAGAGCCACAGTGCCTCTCTGTGTCAGGCTGTCCGACAGAATGGTTTCCAGACCTCCCATTAGGGGTACCTTGCCCGCTTTGTGGGTTCCGTAGTGTCTAAACCCCATACTGATTTCTTTTGGCCATCTGTCACATACCTGAGCCCTCTGGGTCCTCCCTCCAAGCTGTCATCCTGTGGTTATGTGGAAATTGCCAACCGATTTTTCATATTAGCCCAAGAAAAACATCATTAGGAAGGGTGAGTCTGTGGCCAAGTCCATTGCTTAATGGTCTGCAAAACCCAACAGAAATAAATTGAAGGTGTCTGAGCCGAAGGTCTCTCTGCCAGCAAGGGGAGTGAAATTCGACTCTCTAAACATGAAAAATGGTAGGGTTGCCACTCCACAGTGCAGAAAGTTTTCTCTAAATAAGGTCACTTGAAGAAATGGACTGCTTCTCCCCAGCTCTTGCAAGGATGCTCCAGGAAGGGAGGTAGTTTTCTCACCAAGGTGAAGAACCCATTTCTGTTTTCATTAAAATTCACATTCCCCAGGGCCGGCACTGTGGCACCGCGGGTTAGCGCCCTGGCCTGAAGCACCAGCATCCCATATGGGCACCGGTTCAAGAGCAAGCAACTCCACTTCCGATCCAGCTCTCTGCTGTGGCCTAGGAAAGCAGTAGAAGATGGCCCGAGTCCTTGGGCCCCCTCACCCGTGTGGGAGACCTGGAAGAAGCTCCTGGCTCCTGGCTTCGGATCAGCCCAGCTCCGGCCGTTGTGGCCAATTGGAGAGTGAGCCAGTGGATGGAAGAACTCTCCCTCTCCCTCTCCCTCTCTCTGCCTCTCCTCTGTGTAACTCTGACTTTCAAATAAATAAATAAATCTTTAAATAAAATAAAATTCAGATTCCCCATAGAAATGGCTCCATTTCTTCTTAATGGAAATGAGACATGTTGGACAAGGTGACAGGGCCATCCTCCTTAAGGCTCCTCCTCTCTCCTTCCCATCTCTCCATTTCTTTTTTTTAAAGATTTATTTATTTTTATTTGAAAGAGTTACACAGAGAGAGAGAGGTGAGGCAGAGAGAGAGAGAGAGAGAGAGAGAGGTGTCTTCCATCTGTTGGTTCACTCCCCAATTGGCCGCAATGGCATGAGCTGTGCCGATCTGAAGCCAGGAGCCAGGAGCCAGGAGCTTCTTCCTCGTCTCCCAAGTGGGTGCAGGGGCCCAAGGACTTGGGCCATCTTGTACTGCTTTCCCAGGCCATAGTAGAGAGCTGGATGGGAAGTGGAGCAGCTGGGACTTGAGCCAGCACCCATTCAGGATGCCAGCACTTCAGGCCAGGCTATTAACCCGCTGAGCCACAGCGCCGGCCCCATCATCTCTCCATTTCTACCTCCCTCTGCTCCCATCCATCATTCCAGCATCCTCCTGGCTCAGCCTCCACCCCAGCTCCTCCCTCCTTGTGGTGGTTTGGATGGATGAGTTGCTCTGAAATGCATATGCTGCTAACTTCAACCCCGGAGTGACGGTCTCAGAAGTGGGGCCTTCAGGAAGTGGCACCGTCCTGAGGCTTGGCCTTCCAGGGAACCAGCGGCCCCTTCGGTGCTTTTCGCCTGCGTCCATTCTGTCATGTGAGATCCCAGCATTTATTCCCTCCAGAGGATGTGGCACATTGAAAGCAAAGATCAGTCCCTGATCAGACACCAAACTTGCTGGCACCTTGAACTTGGACTTACAGCCTCCAGACTGAGAAAAATAAATTTCTGTTCTTGATCAAGAATCCAGCTTCAGGTATTTTGTTGTAGCAGCAGGAATGGACTATGTCATGTCTCAACCACTCCATCCTCATCTCCTCTACCCAACCCATCTCAACCACCACACACTCTTACCTTTACCACCACACAGTCCCATCGCTGAGAAAGCAGAAACCAAATCCCCTCAAGGGTAAAACTCAGACTGGCATCAAACATCCCATCAGCATAAGGCAGAGGATCACAAACTCTGCGAAATGAAAGGGTGACCCCGGAATTTTACATACAAGAGATTGCCTTCTCACTCAAAGGCAATCGCCAAGCTAAAACATGCACACACAAAATCAGAGAATGCAGCACTAGCACACCCTTAGAAATAATCAGACTTGTCTATCAGAAGAGGAGCCAAAAATTAAACATTTTTCAAAGAATAGATGCTGAACATATACTTATCAAAATAGGAAAATCAGGCAGCTTAGCCTAATAATTGCAGTTTTCTGAAAAGATATAAAAATAACCACATAGCTAATAGAAATTGTGAAACAGAGGTAGGTGAAATTAAAAACTTCTCTCTAGAGTGCCACAATAGGGAATTTATAGATGTATTTACACTAATTCTCATGTTTAAAAATATAGCAACTCCCACACGCTAAATTTTAGATAATTTGTGTATTTTGTGTCCTGCAGAGTCTTTTAGGATCTCCCACTCCTTGTAAATATTCATGTGAGGTTTTAGTAATTGTCTCAGTTTCTCTGAAATACCAGATTGTTTAATACATTTTAAAGATGTGCAAAGAATATTCCTATTTTTTTCTTTCTACACTTTCATCTGTGTATGGAGAGATGGAGAGAATGGAGTTATAACCATAAATGTCGAAGGTGGTCATTTCCATGCTTTGAGATTGGGCTCCCCTTTTGCTTTGTGTTATTTTCTGTGTTGTGTGATTTGATGATTAAAACAGTATATGGGCCGGCACCGCGGCTCAATAGGCTAATCCTCCACCTAGCAGCGCTGACACACTGGGTTCTAGTCCCTGTCGGGGCGCCAGATTCTGTCCCGGTTGCCCCTCTTCCAGGCCAGCTCTCTGCTGTGGCCAGGGAGTGCAGTGGAGGATGGCCCAAGTGCTTGGGCCCTGCACCCCGTGGGAGACCAGGAGAAGCACCTGGCTCCTGCCATGGGATCAGCGTGGTGCGCTGGCCATTGGAGGGTGAACCAACTGCAAAAGGAAGATCTTTCTCTCTCTCTCTCTCTCTCTCTCTCTCTCTCACTGTCCACTCTGCCTGTAAAAAACAGTATATGATGATTAAAACAACTTAATTGTTGTGATTAAAACAATATAATAATATAATTTCAAAACATATTATTAAAATGCTGGATTTGAACAATGAAGAGTGGCCAGTGCTTTCTTCTGGCTTCTCCCAGACCTCTCCTGACAGGCCAGAGGGGGCCCAAGCCCATGAGTGTGGCACTGGGATGAAGGATGTTCCACCTGAGTGTCGGCTCCTAACCACTTTCTGTGTGCAGCAGAGATGGGTTTCCCTAGCAACTCAACCCAACCCCCCCCTTGCAAGTACCACTAGAGACCTGGAAAAATGCACGCCTACTGTTCTAACTCGCAGGAAACTCACATGAACAGGAATATTCATTCAAAGATGGGCAACTGGGAATGCTCCAACTTCCGAGTCAACCATCAGGCAACAAGGCAGAACCAGGGAAAAAGACTTCTTTGCCCTTAGACCAAATTCTTTGTCCTTGAATTATCCAAGAACTTTAAGGGGAAAAAAAAAAAGTTCCAGGAAGAAGAAATCAGCAAAAGTGAAAGAACACTTGTACCCATCTAGATGTCCTTGAGTTTCACAAAGTTTGGGACAAGTAGAGAGGGCTCTGCACCTGTTGCTAAAGCGACCTCCTCCATGTTGCAGGTGCCTAGAAGTTCTGGGCACCTGGGAAGGCAGAGATTCAGCAAAGCAATCAAAGAAGCCCTCTGGGAAAATTTGTTAATGCTGTACAGAATCCCAACGTGAGGAAACAACAATTTTTTTCAAGATCTATTTATTTATTTGAAAGTCTGTGTTACGGAAAGAGAGAGACTAAGGCAGAGACAGGATCTCCCATTTGCTGGTTCACCTCCCAACTGGCCACAAAAGCTGTGGTTGGGCCAGGCCAAAGGCAGGAGCCTGAATGTCATCCTGATCTCCTATGTGGGTGCAGGGGCCCAGGCACCTGAGCTGACTTCCACTACTTTCCCAGACCATTAGCAGGGAACTGGATTGGAAGTGGAGCAGCCGGGACATGAACCTGTGTCCATGTGGGATGCTGGCATCACAGACTGTGGCTATACCCACTACACCACAACACTATCCCAGGGAAACAACAATTTTTTCCTGATGCACTCAGCACTTCACACTCACTAAATTCCATTTAATCTTCACAACATCCTTATGACATCAGCACTACTACTGTCCCCATTTTACATACAAGGAAACTGCAGCTCAGACAGTTTAAGAGTCTTAGCCAAGATCACAGTTAACCTTGGGTGGCCTTGAGATTGTGAAACAGGTGAGGAGCGAGCTGCTCAATCTTGACAACATTTCTTTTTGACAGGCAGAGTGGACAGTGAGAGAGAGAGACAGAGAGAAAGGTCTTCCTTTGCCGTTGGTTCACCCTCCAATGGCCGCCACGGCTGGCGCGCTGTGGCCAGCGCACCGTGCTGATCCGATGGCAGGAGCCAGGTACTTATCCTGGTCTCCCACGGGGTGCAGGGCCCAAGCACTTGGGCCATCCTCCACTGCACTCCCTGGCCACAGCAGAGAGCTGGCCTGGAAGAGGGGCAACCGGGACAGAATCCGGCGCCCCGACAGGGACTAGAACCTGGTGTGCCGGCGCTGCAAGGCGGAGGATTAGCCTAGTGAGCCGCGGCGCCGGCCTCAATCTTGACACATTTCTAAAAGACAGGAGATGGAGTCTGATGAAAGAGACTGAGGCTGAGGGATGTAGAAAGGTGGTGTACGTGTGCGTGTCCAGTTAGAAAGCTGGGCAGCAAAGGCAGAGTCTGGGAGTTCTGAAAAGCAAGCAAGAACAGCCACAGCAAGCAGGGGTGTGAGCCCCAATCCTACCCCAGAGCCCTGATGGGTAGGGAGGGGTATTCTTTTCCTCCCCAGAGCGCTTGTATCCCAAGGGATGTCCAAGATCTGCACCTGGAGAAGGCCCCAGTGAGGCAGAAGCCAAGATGCGCACTTGACCTGAGACGTCTCTTGAACTTTCTGGAGGAGCAGCCCATTGGGTGGAATTCAACACCCGCTTGTCTCAATCAAATCAGGCTTCATACCCATAGCATCAGTCTAGGGTAACTGGATGTTTTCATTAGACCCAAGAAGATACAGTTAACGTGGGGAATTGTACTTCTCAAATCCTGCCAACCAAAGGTGGGCTCCATCCCCTTGCTGTAGCTGTCATGACTCCATCTCTCTGGCAGCCTTAAGCATTTGTTTCCTATAGCCACAGTGGGGCACGGGGGAAACCAGACTCTGAGAAGACAACCGCTGGGACCTGGCACCTTGCTCATGTGACCCGAACGTCCCAACTCCAAGGTCACTATGTATTTCCATGGTAGCCATGCACTGCCCAACTTCAGAGGGTGCCAGCCACATGGACTGCAAGTCTTGTGCATGATGTCCCTGCTATCTTGCCGACTTCTGCAAGACCAATCCCCATTCATCTTTTGTGACTCAGTGGAGTGTTTTCTCCTCTCTGATCTCTTCCCACCAGCTCCCCTCAAACACTAAGAATAGCAGTAGCAATAGTAAATAGCATTTACTGTGTTTGGCACCTGCCAAACAGCATGAAACACTTTACAGGTGTCCTGCACATCATTGTTACCATGACTAGCTCCATTTTACACATGATGACACTGAGGCATTGAAGGCGTAAGGTACTTGTGCAAAGTTCTTGAGTGGGGATTGCAATGCGGCAGGCTCACTGCACAGCCAAGCACTCCCCTGCCCACTCTGCCAGCTGTGCCTCCCTGGCTGTCTCACAATACCCAGAACCTTGCCCTCTCCTAGCACCTGTGGTCCTTGGATGCACTCACCTGTTTACAAGTCATCTCTCCTCCAGGACTGTGGGGTCTTTGAGGGGAGGGTTCCTGCCTCCTTCATCCTCGGCTACCCCGGGCATCTTTTAAAGAGGTGGAATTCAATTACTATTTGTTAGAAGCATGCATACGCATGTGTGATTGATGCTGACTTGACATCATAAGTATTCTAAGTCCCAGTTATACTCTGGTTTGTTTGATACAAGTCACAGGGTCTCATTCAATCAGCTCAAGGGGTGACATAGACAAGAATAGGGACAGCAGGGCTCCTGACCCCATCTTGTCCCAATTAATTACTCAAGGAAGCCGGGATGCATTGATGATTAGTTTGAGAGTCACATCTATGCTGAACAGAGCCTTTATGTACTGTTTACAATCAGGCTCAGAAGCTTGAATTTATCAGCCTTGGGGTTGTGTTGATTGAGTAATTTTCAAACACTGACAACAATAAAACCCTCTTCTATGGAAGCTCAATAGATAAGTCAAACAAAAGGTGAATTGCTGTGGCTGAAGCAGAATCTGGGGGCACAGAGCACCCCAGCTCAGCCTTCCATTTGCTTGTGTCCAGAGCAGCCTCTGAGGCACTTCTAGGATACCACTATGGCCTCACTGAACACATCATGGGACACTAACTTAGCCTATTTCCTCCCACTTAAAAGCCAAAAGAGAGAGGATAGGAGTCGGAGAAAAAACTCACTCAAGGTCATGGAACACCTGTGTTTCTTCACCTTTGCACACCCCCTCACATACAAAGCTGGTCTCTGGAGGTCATACTTGACATGACTGGGCCTAGATACCCTTCGTCCTACCATGGAGGAGAGTATGCTCTGGTCCACCCTCACTTTCCCCTGTGTCTTAGCAAATTTATTTTTGAAATATTCCAATGGGCGCTGAGAATCTTGAATTCACTTTGTTCCCCAATATAAACCCTGGATTTGTTTCCTAGGCCCCCAGAACAAATTGCCATGAATATGGAGGCTTAAAACAGCAGACATCTTTTCCTCTCACCTTACAGAGGCCAGATGGCTAAGTGAGGATCTCAAGGAAGCAGCAAGGTTGATTCTTACTGGAGACCAAGAGAGAGAACCCATCCATGCTCCTGAGATTTTCGTGGTTGCTGGCCACCCCCAGTGTTCTTTGGCTAACAGATGCATCAGTCCAATCTCTGCCTGTGTCTTCATATTGCTGTCTTCTCTAATCTCTCTCTGTGATCTTAGAAGAACATCAATCATTGGATTTAGAGCCTATCCCAAATCTAGGATGATTTCTCCTTGAGATCCTTAACTAATTACCTCTATAAACACCTCGTTTCCAAACAAATCACACTAGAGGCTTGGGATGGACATGACATTGGGGAAGACACTTTTCAACCTACTGTACTCTCTAAGTGGTTCAGCAGGGGGCACTACCCAGAACCTCAAGTTCATGAGCTAGCAAAGGGCTTGGTCCTTCTCATTGAGCCAATGTAGTCCCTGCTAATGTATCTCTTGACAACAAAGGCCACTCAACTCCTCCTCCATGCCCTATCAAAGGATTCAACAGGGTTGTGGCCCTCGCCTTCCATGCTGGTAGAGAGAAACCAGAGAGAAAGCCTAGGCTTCCTAGATGATGTGGGAGCTTTTCCTTAAAAGAAATTTGTCTAAGTTCCTTCCCCCATCACTTCTTTGCTTCTCAGCAATGAACTTGGGCAGGGTCTGTCCTCACCTCTTCCTGAAATCAATTCCAAACTTGATGGTGCCCTTAAATCAAGAGACCATTTTGAAGTTTCTTTAGGAGAAGAGAAAATTATGTGAGAAAAAAAAAGTTAGACCATGCCATAGAATCTAGGGAGCACACTAAATCCCCAGGACAACAACGTGGGGGTAGAGGTCCATCTTCCCTTTTGATGATGGTTGCCAGCTTAACATAAGCAGATGTGGCACAGTCCCTTAGCATCTGAAGCAGTGGCTGTTAACGGTGGAGCAGCAGCAAACAAACAAACTTTAACTCCCACCCAGAGAAATATGAGCCACTCCACGCTACCCCCCAGGATTCAGCCAGGGTAAAGAACTGAAAGACTGGAAACACCAGTGGTTTTCCCAAGAAGGGGCTCTAAATCCACTACAGCTGAGAATGTCCTTAGACCCCTTGGGAGAGAATGCCAAGAGAAGAATGCTATCTCTTGTGGTCTTGCGGTAATACCAAGATGGCTGCCCTTAGCAGCCTCAGTTTATATCTGAAGAAACTGAACAGATAGAGATTGAGGGGCAACTCCTCATTTTCCTTCCCCAGCTTCCTGCCTGTGGGCACAGGAGAGACTCCAGGCTTCCTGGAAGGCTTGGGAAGAAACTTCTGCCTATTCCCTACCTTTCATTTCCTCCTCTCAAGATGATGTATTCAGCGGTGGGGGCTTGACCTACATTGCACTCCACATCAGAGGGCCTGAATTCCATACCTGGATGGTGTTTTTAGTTTTAAATTTATCTATTTGACAGAGTTGGGGCGTGGGGGAGAGAGAGAGACAGATCTTCATCCATTGGTTCCTTCCCCAGATGGCCACACTGCCAGGGCTGGGGCCAGGCTGAAGCAAGGAGCCAGGAGCTTCCTCCAGGTCTCCCACATGATAGCAGGGGCCCAAGTACTTGAGCCATCCTCTGCTGCCTTTCCCAGACAATTAGCAGGGAGCTGGATCAGAAGTGGAGCAACTGGCACCAATATGGGATGCCAGCACAGCAGGTGGTGGCTTTACCCACTACGCCACGGTGCCGGCCCCTGGATCCAGATTTTGACTCTTACTTCCTTCTCAACACTTCATTCTTGATACCAGATGTGTGGGTTTTCTTATAGCAACCAATTCTTCAATTCTTTACAGGCTCCAACTGGGTATCTACACTTTAGCTCAATTCTGATATCATCTACCTGGACTTGGGATCAGATCCTACAGGTCAGGGCTCAATCCCACAACACTGCCTCTCCAGCCCATTCCCAACTTCAGAGATCAGTTGCAAACCCAGGCTGTTACACCTGTGTTTCTGACCAAAGCTATACATTAGAGGTGCCCATGACCACCCTTGGTGTTCAATTACTTGTTAGAACGCTCACAGAACTCTGGGGAATAATTTGGTTATTAGATCACTCGTTTATTACCAAAGGATGTGACTCAGGAAGAGCGAGCTGGAGGAAACACGTAGAATGGGGTGGGGAGCCTGAGTGCCCTCTCCACCACCAGCCCTGTCTCCTGTTCAGCTGCACTAAAGCCCTCCCACTCCCATCCTTCTAGGGTTTTGTGGAGGCTTCATTACGTTGGCATGATTGATGCAATCATTGGTCACTGGTCGTTGACTCAGGCCCCAGCCCCCCTCCTTTGCTCAGAGGCTGGAGGTGAGGTTCAAAGCCCCAACCTCTCATCACCTGGTTGATTGCCCTGGCCACTTGCCCTTCCCTGAGGCCACTCAAGGGCTCCAGCCACAGTCCTACCATTAGCATACAAATGACTCTATCACTTTCAAGACCCCCAGAGTTTTAGGAGCTCTCTGATAGAAAATAGGGATGAAGACCAAATATGTGTTTCTCATTATTAAGCCCAATTTCACAGCATCTAATTTGGGAGCCTCAGAAAAGCTCAGGCACACGCGGTTCACTGCCTTCCAGGTTCTTGGCTTTCCCAGAATTGACTTTGTCCCACTCTACCGCCACCTCTCCCCAAGTACGCACACATTCTCTGCCTCTCTACCTGGTAGGCCAACTCTGACCACAGGAGGAAATCCATGGCTGTTTACCTGCTTTGAACACCTGAGTACGATTCAGCCTACAGATGGACCCAGATGTCTAGACTGGGGAACCTCACTTGCCTAAGGGCCCCATCAAGCGTTTATTGGTGACAAAGCTGATGAATTAATGCCTACTCTTCTGTTGGTTCCAACCTCATGGAGGGAAGAAGGTTTGGGCACTTAAACTGCAAGAGCATTCCACCAACAGCAACTTGCCCAGAGTGAAGCAAAATGGGAGGGTGTAGACTCAACATCTGAATGGAGGCAGGATGGGCTTTGGACCACTATTCTACGTCACCCACAAGGAGGAAACTGAAGCCCCAGGGGGTGAGGCAGGAGTCACATCAGAAAGGGTGTTGTTGTATGTGGAGGGTCCGGACTTTATCATGAAGGCTGCAGGGAGCCACACAAGTGTTCCAAGCATGGAGAGCAGACACTACCACCTGCAACAGTCCTGTCACAGACCCCCAGAGGGAGACTTCCTGTTACAGTTCTCCCCCCATCCCATAAGAAGTCTGAGAAGGCCGGCACCGTGGCTCAATAGGCTAATCCTCGGCCTTGCAGCGCTGGCACACCTTGTTCTAGTCCCGGTCGGGGCACCGGATTCTGTCCCGGTTGCCCCTCTTCCAGGCCAGCTCTCTGCTGTGGCCAGGGAGTGCAGTGGAGGATGGCCCAGGTGCTTGGGCCCTGCACCCCATGGGAGACCAGGAGAAGCACCTGGCTCCTGGCTTCGGATCAGCACGGTGCGCCGGCCACAGCGCGCCGGCTGCTGCGGCCATTGGAGGGTGAACCAACAGAAAAGGAAGACCTTTCTCTGTCTCTCTCTCTCTCACTGTCCACTCTGCCTGTCAAAAAAAATTAAAAAAAAAAAAAAAAAGAAGAAGAAGTCTGAGAAGACAATGTTGTTACTGGGAGCCTGGGACATGGGAGGGTTTCAGATTGCTGATGTTTGTTCTTCAGGAAGAAGCACATTAGAGCGAGTGGGTTGAGTCGTTCTGCCTTTATTTTCCTTCCTCATTCTTGGTAAGTCAGGCAGGTCAATGACAACGGCAGCCAGGAAACGTGTGTGGTCCACCTTGGCCTCTGCAAATGAGTCCCACAGAGGCTGGCTGCACTGTTACCTGCTGAGCTTCTGCCCTGCTCAGCAGAGTCAACACTGAGCACACACTTTGGTTTATCCACAGCAATTTCTGGGTCATCACTAAATGTTTCCTCTGCTATACTTGTCATGAGTTCCTGCGCTCTCAGGCTGCACTGCCCACGACACGTGGTGAGAGAATTGAAATACAGAGAAGCATCCTCTGCAGAAGGGAGTGTTTGCAAAAGTCAAAATGTGGACAGAGAAAGGGAAAAGCACCACGTACACGTATACGCAAATACCTTTGAGGAATTTCAGAGATGTAGAGGACACATGGAAATCTTGCTAGGAAAGCAGGCAGGTCACGAAGCACCTTGAATGCTGAGATAATAATTTTAGGCTCTAGCCTGTGAAGTCTGCAAAATTGCTGGAGAGTTTGTAAAGCAATGAGAACAAGCGTTGGACGCACCTTTGTCGAAGTATGCTCTGGTGTCCGATGGAGGCTAGAGGCTCAGGCAAGAGGCTCCCTAATAGTTCAAGTACTTGATGACGAAGACCTCATCCCAGCAACGGCAGGGGGAAGGGAGACCAGGGATGGGACTGGGTAGAAAAGTCTGAGAAGAGTAGACACAGTTTGGTGACTAATCTGACATGGGAGTCGGCAAGGGTTAAATGCCAGAGAAGACCTTAGGGTCTCTAGTGTTTGTGACGCTGTGGATAGATAATGATGTCATGAATCAAGAAAGGCAGCCCAGGAGACGGAAGGGTGTGGAGTGGAAAAGATGAAGGGTTTTCTTTGGGAGATGCTGTACCTGAAACCTGGCAGAACAGGCACAAAATTGGAAAGGAGTTGGAAATAGAAGCCTGACTCTCAGGAGAGAGAGAGAGAAATGTGTGGCTCATTAGCACTTCACGGAATTCTTAGCTCTGGGAGGAAAAAAAAAATCCCAGAAAATACAGAAATTGCTGGAAGACAAGAGAAGGCAGAAACTCAGAGATTGTTCAGATTTGTGGTACAATTAGAGAAAGAGGAGCAAGGGAAGGAGGTTAAGAGGGAACAGCCAGAGCAGGTACTTGGGGCAGCAGGTAAGACGCCACCAGTCGAGTTGTCTCATCCCATATCAGAGGGCCTGGGTTCAAGTTCCAGCCCCAATCCCAATTCCAGTTTCCTGTGAATTCAGACCCTGGGGGCAGCAGTTGACAGCCCAGTGATGAGGTCCCTGCCACCCACTTGGAAGATCAGGATTGAGTCCCTGGCTCCCAGCTCCAGTTGTTCTGGACGGAGTTCCTGATGCAGATCCAGCTATTGTGGCCATTGAGGAAATAAACCAGTGGAAGGTGGCTCGCTCTCTGTCTCTCTCTCGTTTCAAATAAATAAATTTTTAAAGCCTTACAAAAGAAGGAGTAGCCAAAGAAGTTGTGTTACTCAACATTTCAAGATTTTAACTAAAATTCTCAAGAAGCTCTTCTTGGGAAGGAAAACTGTATTTCAGCTCTCCGTTTCAAGGATCACAGTTCAGGCTCAGGCAGCCCAATTACTCTGGCGTCTGGTGGAGGGCGTTGGCAGAGTGTATATAGAAGAATGATAACAAAGTGAACTAGGAAGCAGAAATGAAGCTCGCCTGAGCTCAACTTAACTATCAAACGCTCTCAGGAGATATACCTTCCGGGGACAGACTCCAGTGACCTAAATCCCTCCCATCAGACCCACCTCTCAGACACCACCATTAGATTAAGTCTCCTCCCTTAATCCATCAACCACTAGCAGAAGTCTTCAGAGTTGAAACATCTGCATGAGTTTGGGGAGTTCAACTGTAACAGAAGTGGAAGGAAGAGGAGGTGGGATGACAGAAGGGACGAAAGTGCTCCCAGACCTGTGTCAAATGCCTTAGAGAGACTGAAAACTAATTATCTAAGGCATTGTTTGGAGATCTTGTTAAAATACAGATTTTTTTGTTTAGTAGGTCCTGAGTGAGGCCTGAAATTCTGCATTTGTAATAAGTTTCCAGGTAATTGATGCCCTTGATGATGGTCCCTGGACTTCACCTTGAATTAGCAAAGGAGTGGAGTGAAGACTGAAACAAAACCATGGAGTTTAGCAATTAGGAGGTCACTGAGGACTGTGAGGGGTTTCACTGAAGCAGCAGAGGTTGAAGCCAAATAGTAGATCTGGGTGAAGAGTGACTGGGACACAGAAGGGAAGGCAAGGATGGGAAGTGAGGATGATGGGGGCGGCCGTGGCTAGAGACAGAAGCAAAACCAGGGGAGGATTTCAGGCCACTGGGAAAAAGGTGAGCTTCATTGAAGAAAGACGAGGCAGGCAGCCCAGAGGAGGTAGACCAGCACTCTGGAGGAAGAGGAAGGAATGGTCCCAGCACTGGGTCCTTGCCCCCTCGCCTCCTTCAAAGTCACAAGGAGACAAAAGGCGGGAACGAAAGGCAGGCCAAAGAAACAGAGAGAGGTTTGAGGAGGCAAGAGAATGATGCCCTTTAACTTTACACAGAAGTGAGAACTACAGTGAGCTGCCGAGAACAAGGGGGTGAGCCCATTTTGGAGGGCTGGAGAGGACGGAATGATCTGGAGCAGCCCCTCTGGAGAGTCGAGAGAAGATATGCTGCTGATAAGAAAACACACGATAAGATAGGGATAAGAGAAATTAAGTCAGTATGACAGAAGTGGCAATTCATGAGAATCCTGTTTGTACAATAATCCATTACTAACGTAAGAATCAATGTGACTCCAGAGAAGTTTAGAGCTGGAAGGAAATTTTTCTTCTTGAAACGGACTCAGCAAAGCGATACTGCAGAGGCACTGCTGGGTGTCCACATCTGCACTGGACGAAGCAGGCTGCAGGCAACAGCTTCAGTTGCCAGGGCTCCCAGCCCTGGCCACAAACCTTCTGGACCTCATGGACAAGAATTTCTCTATATTTCTTTTTATAACTTCTGTAAAAGTTATTTATTTATAGGAAAGGCAGAAAGAGAGAGAGAGAGAGAGAAAGCTCCCATCTGCTGCTCACTCCCCAAGTGTCTGCCACAGCCCCAGGTGGCACCAAAGCCAGGAAGTGGGAGCTCAATGCAGATCTCCCATGTGGGTGGCAGAAACCCAATCACCTGCTGACTCCAATCAGCTGGAGTCAGAACTGGAGCCAGGTTTTGAACCAAGGCACAAACTTCCAGACCAAACCCACAGCCCATCCCTACCTTTCTTCATTTCATCAAACTTAAGTCAGGTGCCAGCCACGGCACTTTCATTCCCTTTTGCCTCTTTATAAGAAGCAAACCTGGCCTGCACCACGGCTCAATAGGCTAATCCTCCGCCTTGTGGCGCCAGCACACCCGGTTCTAGTCCTGGTCGGGGCGCTGGATTCTGTCCCGGTTGCCTCTCTTCCAGGCCAGCTCTCTGCTGTGGCCCAGGAAGGCAGTGGAGGATGGCCCAATGCTTGGGCCCTGCACCCCAAGGGAGACCAGGAGAAGCACCTGGCTCCTCGCTTCGGATCAGCGCGGTGCGCTGGCCGCAGCGCGCCAGCCGCGGTGGCCATTGGAGGGTGAACCAATGGCAAAAGGAAGACCTCTCACTGTCCACTCTGCCTGTCAAAAAAAAAAAAAAAAGGCAAACCTTTCTCAGCAATCTTCTCTCCTGAAAAGATCTATAAATAATAGGGTATCTACGAGTTGAACTGTATTGGGACACCTTCCTCTTCACACCCACTTGAGGAGGGGAAATCATTTTGTAAGAGACTTTTGTTATGGGACTGGACCCGTACTACTTGCATTGCCTCCCCTTGCACATGTGAGACTCAAATGGTAGCATTTGCATCTGTTGTTCGCTGAGATTTCTCTGGAGCTTTATGGGGTCCTGCTTGTGCTGGCCTCAGAGGTCTGCAGCAGGGACTGAACAAATTGCATAAAGAGTCCAGAAGTCTCCTGGAGGAGAAGGTTCTGAGATCTCCAACGTCTTTTCTGTGAAATTCATAGTCAGGAGTATTAGTAGAGCAGCCCTCACTAAGGAAACACAGAAGACACTAAGAAAATCTCAAATCTATCCAGAACCTGACGTCTTCCCCCGACCTTGGCCAGGACCACCTTGTCTGGCACCAGCACCCCTCCTTGGATTGCTGCAGCCACCTCTTAACTGCTCCCCTACTGAATCCTGAACCCCAACACTCTACTCTCAAGACTGCAGCAGGAGTTAAGCTGCTGCGTAACTCAAGTCAGTGCCGGTCACTGCTCTGCCCACAACTCTGATTTCCTCCCTTCTCACTCAGAGAAAAGGCTCAGTCTTTACAAAGGCCTAGGTGTGGTGGACCCCACCCAGGGTTTTTCTTCTACTTCATCTGCTACTGCTCTGCCTGGCTCAGTCTGAGTTCTCCTGAGAAATGAAGCCACTAGGACATATATAAAACACACCTGTGTATTCAGACAGTCCCCAACTTAGAGTGTTCAACAATTTTCCAACTTTACAATGGTGCACAAGCATATCCATTTGTCCTAGTCCATTTCCTGGGGCCAGCAACACAATTTCACATGCTAGTACATTATAAAGAAGAGAGATTTATTTTGGCTTATAATTCTGGCCCAGTGTTGTGGAGTCATAATCTATTGAGGACCTCCTTGCTGGCAGAGTCTGGGGGGGTAGCACAGAGCATTATATGACGAGAGACAGGGGTGTGCCTCTGTGTATTCAGTCATGGGACCCCTCACCCTGATGACCTTATCTAATCACCTCCCAACTGCACCACCCCTAAACACAACAGTGAGATTTTTAGGTTTCTATTCTCTTGATACTTTACAATTTGAATTAAACTCCTGCATGGGTTTCAGAGAGGACAAATCGTATTCAACAATCTTCAGTCCACAGCTGGAGAACCAATGGTGCAGTTCCAGTCTGAATCCAAAGACCCAAGAACCAGAAGAGACAACGGGGAAGCTCCAGTCCGAGTCTGAGCCCAAGACAGGAGCAGCCTGACATCTCAGCTTAAAAACAGACAAAGAAAGCAATTCTCCCTTATGCCATCTTTTTGTTCCAGTCTGAGTCCAAGTCTAAAGGTAGGAAAAGATCCGTGTCTCAGTCCCAACACATTCACGCAGAGAAAGAATGAATTCTCTTTTGATCAGCCTTCTTGGTCTATGCAGGTCTTCAGTAAGCTGGGAAGGGGAATCTGCTTCAATCCATCTTCCACTCCAAACTTTAATCTCTCCCAGAAACATCCTCTCTGACACACACAGAATAATGGCTAGCCAAATATCTGCACACCTTGTGGTTGACACACAAAATGAGCCATCACAAGTCAACTTGGGACCCAAATGCATCTCCTGATATCTGACTTTATAGTCCCCAAAGACAGTAACAAATTCACGATGCCACATCATACAGCTATCTTGCACAGAATCAAAAACACAAGGTAATGTCCTTGAGTGGTATTTATTTTACCTCTGATATTCCATAACTTAAGCACTATATATATCCTTTATCCTTAAGCACTATGACAATAAGTCGATACAGCTTATGTAACAGGATCCAGTAATAAAGAACAAGGAAAACAAAGATATTTGCTTAATATTTAAAGGTACTCCAAGAACTTTGCAGAAAATGGAATAAAAGATAACCTTATTTTGGTGCAAAATAATTTTAATCTCATTGTGTAAATTTTTTCATATATTTCCATTCTCTCTCTCTCTCTCTTGTCGCTCCCCCTCTTCGTGGAGGAACGACACAGGACCCTGCGCTGTTCTTTCGTCTGCTCGGCCCTCCCCGGGTTTGCTGCTGGTTCTTCCCGGGTTGGCTACTATCCCTTCCACCTCCGTGGAAGGGCGGTTCCCCCTGGCCACATTCCCCACTTCCGCAGGGGAGCGGCACACCACCGGCCGGCTCTTCTCGGGGGCTGCACAGGCGTTCCCCTTAGATGTTCCCCTTAGATGTTCCTGGTGCATGCCGTCTCTCTCCTCCTTTATAGTCCTCCTCCGCCAATCCCAACTCAGCTGCCCACACGCCGAGTACGCTGCTCTCCAATCAGGAGCAAGTCCTACAGTTTATTGGTTGAACTGGAGGCAGCTGTGCGGAAGCTGTTTACTTCTCTCCCAGCGCCATATTGTGGGAGAGCAGATGCATAGAATAAGTCTTAATTCCAGTAACTCAGTCCAGTCCGGGCTGCTCCCCACACTCTCTCTCTCTCTCTCACACACACACACACACACACACACACTCACAATGAAATAAAGGAATGCTTATGACAATGACAGACCTCAAGTCTGCAAGTGGTCACCCGGTCACAGCTGGTATTCATAAGCACCTTCGTCCACCTTCCATTCTGTGTTTTGATTCTTTTCAGGCGCCGTCTCAGCTTGTCTTGGTTCTTTACCTGGTAGAGTGACACAAACCTTCATTCCAAAAGGGCCTGGACCATCAGCAGTCCTGCTGGGATCGGGTTCTTAGGATTTTGCCATTGATCTTAATCACATCCTGCTTGATTAAGTGAGTGAGTGCTACAGCATGGCGGCACTCAGCAATGCCTGGGGGACCACGTATTCTCCAGATGCTGTCTTCCTCGCCTCCACGGAGAAGCGTCAGCCCCATCTCCTGCGGGGAGTCACGAGCAGTCGCCCCGCCAGCACAGTGACTTTCTTCTTTGCCTGTCGACTCTGAGGCCTGAGGCGTCAGAAGTGGCCAGGGCATCGTAACTTTCAGCTCCGAGGACCCGTTGCTGTACCTTCTGATGGATGCATTCCTCCCTTTGGATCTAAGACCTCCAGGCCAGCAGAGCACAAGGTCATGGGAATAGGAAGCGGAGGTTTTGCGAGTGGATCACTAACGGCAATAGTGACAGATGCCGCTCCCATTTCCACCCATTGATTCCAGGCCTCATGGATCCCGGCTATGAGACAAAGAGTATTGTATGTGGGACACTGATTCAGAGCCCGTGCAGCCTCTGGTGAGCCCAGCCCCAGTACTGCAAGGTACTGCAATCTAGCTAACACGGTAACCGAGTCTTCCAAAGCTCATTCCACTGCCCTGTCAAGACAGCTGCACAGGATGACGGGTAACATGGTGAGACCAGCGAATGCCATGAGTATGGGCCTATTGCCGCTTTCTTTTGCTGTGAAGTGAGCCCCTTGATTACAACCAATGCAGTGTGGAATACTGGGCTGGCAGACGGGACATTTTTTAAATCCACAGTTGGTAGTTTTGGCAGAAGCTCTGAGCACAGGGATGGCAGAGCTGTACCCAGATTGTCTCTTACAGTAGGAACAAACACTGGCCCTTCTGGGATGAACCACCTGCCTCCAGGGAGCTGGCTGATCCCCTGGGGGTGGGGATGAGGGCAGATCAGAAGTCATTGCTGGTTCCTATGGCTGACAGCCCAACACTCAGCACTGGCCAGAGCCAGGGTGGCCTTAGTGAGTACCAGGCCATGCTGCTGAGGCCATGTATAACCCCCCTCTCTGCCACCATGGTCACTTTGTTCCTAAGCCCACTGGGCAATGGCGGAGGTGGCTGGGGAAAGAGGCCGACCGGCATCCCCAGAATGGGTCTCCTTATCTACTGACTTACCATAATTCTCCTGCTTTTGATGAGCATCACATGGGGCACAAATATCCTCACGCTGTCACTCACTCAGAGGTCTGCCCACATAGCTCTTCCCCAAATTTTCCCATCACTAGTTTTCCAGATATGTTTCTTCAAAGTCCCTGACAACCCAGCCAAACTTTGGCCCTAGCCCACGACAATGCATCTGGCCGTTTCTTCCTCCAAATAAAGTGAACAACGGGTCAGCACTTGAAGTTCTGCCCGCTGAGAGGATTTAGAGGATTTCCCCTTCTCTGAGCTCCTTCAAGAAAGCCCTGAACAGGGGCTGGCCACGTCCAGGTAGCGCCTGAATATCACGTAGACTCGTCTGGAAGGCCTGAGTCACCTCTTCTGTAGTTCCCGTGAGGTCACAGGTGCAGGTTGAGAGCGGAAGGTGGATTCCTGGGCCACTTCTTCATATCACTGACTTGTGCCTTCAGGACTTGCTTAGACCCCATCACATGGGCACCGGTTCCATCTGATGATGAGCATTGCCGTGCATACTCAGTTTTAGGGCTTGGTGGGGCAGAGAACACCGAGGTCATGACGGCCAGTAGAGGCCACACGGTAACTTAGCAGCCTATGATCAAGTATTTGGTCTCTACTAAGGCCCAGCAGCAGATCAAGAGCCATTTCTCAAAAGGAGAGTAGTTATTAGGGCCCGCGTCGGATGTAGCAGGTAGAGCTGCCACCTGCAACTCTGGTATCCATAGGGGTGCCGGTTTGTATCCTGGGTGCTCCACTCCTGATCCAGCTCTCTGCTAATGGCCTAGGAAAGCAGTGAAATTGGTCCAATTGCTTGGGCCCCTGCCACCCACATGGGAAACCAGAATGAAGCTCTTGGCTCCTGGCTTCAGCATGGCCCAGCCTTAGATGCTATGGCGATTTGGGAAGTGAATCAGCAGGTGTGTGGGGAGCAACTGGGAGCAACTCGGACTAGACTAAGTTACTGGAATTAAGACTTATTCTATGCATCTGCTTTCCCACAATATGGCGCTGAGAAGGGAAACAGCTTCTACACAGCTGCCTCCAGTTCAACCAATAAACTGTGGGACCTGCTCCTGATTGGAGGAGAGCAGCGTACTCGGTGTGTGGGTAGCAGAGTTGGGATTGGTGGAAGAGGACTATAAAGGAGGAGAGAGACGGCATGCACCAGGAACATCTAAGGGGAACACCTGTGCAGCCCCCGAGAGAGCCGGCCGGCGGTGTGCCGCTCCCCCGCGGAAGTGGGGAATGTGGCAGGGGGAACCGCCCTTCCACGGAGGTGGAAGGGATGGTAGCCAACCCGGGAAGGACCAGCAGCCAACCCGGGAAGGGTCGGTAGCCAACCCGGGAAGAACCAGCAGCAAACCCGGGGAGGGCCGAGCAGACAGAACAGCGCAGGGTCCTGTGTCGTTCCTCCACGAAGAGGGGGAGCGACATAATGGTGCCGTGACTCGGATATGAAGCCTAGGCAGGGCTTAGTGTCGTTCCTCCATGAAGAGGGGGAGCGACATAATGGTGCCGTGACTCAGATTAGGAAACTTAGGAGGGAAGAAACGGGAAGAAGTGGGAAAATATCGGAGAGAGAGACTAGCAAACAGCCTAGGGAAAGCCGGACGAGAAAGGTGCCGGAAGAAGCTATTGAAAGCCTAGGCATAGACTCGGATACGGACTGTGGGAAAGAAGTTAGGATTTAAAGTGAAAGCTAGAAGAAACTTAGACTCAGATACGGACTGCAGGTTGAAAGTGAAAGTGAAACCTATAAGAAACTTAGACTTGGATACGGACTGTGGGGAGAGGCCAGGAGAAATGAGGGAGGAATATTGTTGGAAAAAAACTTAGGGAAACATACCGGGTAGAGAAAAATGTTAGGGAGGATGAAGCCGCGAGTGCAGGCCAAGGCGGAAATGGAAGCCATCTTGGAATTCTTCAAGTCAGCCCGGGGAGCAAGAGGCGAAGATCTGGAACCAGAGGCAGAGACGTGGGCCCCCAGGTTGGAATTCGCCAGGTTAGTCCGGGCAACTTGGACTGAATGCCGGTGGTGGCGGAAACGTGAGCTGGGGCTGTGTGACTCGCGGAAGCTGCCGTGTGCAGAGAGAGCACAGGGCGTGAATAGATAGGGAACGCGGGGCTGGCGCGAGGCAGTGGTACGGACGCGAAGGGCGTGGAGACCACGGAGCGCGCGAAGCCGAGCCGCGCAGAGCTGGGAGCCCGCCGGCGGGGCGAGGCACCGGCAAGCCGCGCAGAGCCGTGAAGCTGCCGCGGGGCGGCGAGGCGCCGAGCAGCTGCCTCGGGGCGGGCGCCGGGAAGCCGCAGGGATAAGAGAAACAGAAGTTTAGAAGTAAAATGAGAGAAATAGGAATGCCCGGAGATAGAGAAATAGAGAAAGGCCTCCCCACAACACAGCAATGAGAGAGCTTGGATTCGGTCTGCCTGATTAGGGCGATAAGCACCAGCAGGCAGTTCGACCAGAGTATGAGCTGCAGGTCACCGAAGATAGGCACGAATCAACACCAATAAGTCTCCCCACAATATGGCAATGAGAAGGCTTGGATTCGGTTTGCCTGATTGCTAGGGCTTGTAAGCACCTGCAGGCAGAGCAGAGCATGCGCTGCAGGGCACCGAACACAGGCACGCATCAGCGCCTAAAAACCTCCTCACAACATGGCGAAGAGAGGACCCGGATTCGGTTTGCCTGATTGATAGGACTTGTAAGAACCTGTGGGCAACTCTAGCAAGCAGAGCAGAGTGTGTGCCGTGGGGCACCGAAGACAGGCGCGTATCAAAGCCAAAAATAAAAAGAAAGGGGGATCTGTGGGGAGCAACTGGGAGCAACTCGGACTAGACTAAGTTACTGGAATTAAGACTTATTCTATGCATCTGCTTTCCCACAATATGGCGCTGAGAAGGGAAACAGCTTCTACACAGCTGCCTCCAGTTCAACCAATAAACTGTGGGACCTGCTCCTGATTGGAGGAGAGCAGCGTACTCGGTGTGTGGGTAGCAGAGTTGGGATTGGTGGAAGAGGACTATAAAGGAGGAGAGAGACGGCATGCACCAGGAACATCTAAGGGGAACACCTGTGCAGCCCCCGAGAGAGCCGGCCGGCGGTGTGCCGCTCCCCCGCGGAAGTGGGGAATGTGGCAGGGGGAACCGCCCTTCCACGGAGGTGGAAGGGATGGTAGCCAACCCGGGAAGGACCAGCAGCCAACCCGGGAAGGGTCGGTAGCCAACCCGGGAAGAACCAGCAGCAAACCCGGGGAGGGCCGAGCAGACAGAACAGCGCAGGGTCCTGTGTCGTTCCTCCACGAAGACGGGGAGCGACATAATGGTGCCGTGACTCGGATATGAAGCCTAGGCAGGGCTTAGTGTCGTTCCTCCATGAAGAGGGGGAGCGACACAGGTGGAAGATTCTCTCTCTCTCTTGCTCACTCGCTCACTCTCTCACTCGCTCGCTCTCTTGTTCTCTATCTCTGTCTCTCCCACTCTATATATAACTCTGACTTCCAAAATAAAAGGATAAATCTTAAAACAAAACAAAACACAGACTAATCACCTGTAATAATGGCAGGGCCTTGTTCCCAAATTCTGAAGGCCCTCACCAGGACCCACCCATAGGGGCCTGTGTAAGGGCCATACAGCATCCCTGTCTGCCACAGACACGTGAACTGGCTATGCTGGATTCTGTGGCCCTGGTGGCAGGGTCGCTGGTACAGCACCTGGATCTGCTTCTGAGCCCAATCCTGCTCCGCCTCTCACTCAAAGCCAGCAGCTTCTCAGGTCTCCCAGTAAATGGGCTGGAATGACAGAAAGGAGGAAGATGTTGCCTCCCAAACCTAAGGAGGTTCAACATGAGCTGGACCCAACCCCCGACAGCTCTCCCTCATCTCTTCCGGCTCTCTGTCCACGCTGCTGGAGCCACACCATCTCCTTGTCCTTCCCAGACAGCTCAGCTCTGTTGCAGACTCTAGGCCTTGGCCGTCTCTGTTCCTGCTGCCTGGAATGTTCTTTCCTCCAATACACAATGGGTCACCAACGCCTCTCCAGTTCTCACCTGAGCGTCATCCTCACCTGTGGCCTGCAAGGCACAGTCTGATACCTGCAACCCCAACTTGTCTTTTACTTCCAAGTGGCCACTCAGCTTTCATTTTTCTCCCTAACACCTTTCACATTCTAACGATCACATGACCTACTTACTGGGCTCACGGACTGTCTCTGGGAACTGGGCTTCTGCAAGTCAGGATTCTCATCTGTTCCATTCAGTTTGGAGTGCTCAGTGCACAATACCTGTGCATTGTCCACTGGTCCATTAAGCACTTGATAAATATTCCTTAAAGGAATACACACAAGACTCAAGCCCAGGGTGAGGACCCAGGGTATGAATTGAAAGCCCTAACGCGCTTAGAAGCTAAGCAGGTCAATTGGAAGAAAATTGGAAGTGAGCTGTGTCAGAGAGTCTGTGCCCACTGAACGGTCAGATCCAGCTGAGGGCTGCTGAGAGAGGAACCAGATCTTCACTTTTTTTTTTATAAGAGAAACCACAATATTTTCACGTAAAATCTCAGCATTTGGTTATTAATGACCAGGCCTCTCTGACCTAACAGGTCCATGCCAATAGCCTGTCCCTACAGAGCTGATGGCCAAAGCCAGAAGTTCTTCTAGACTTGCCATTCTGCCCAAGCAGAGGACTTCAGCATAACATATGAGCCTATGGGGCTGACGCAGTGGCGTAGTGGGTAAAGCCACCGTCTGCAGTGCCGACTTCCCATATGGGCGCCGGTTCAAGTCCCGGCTGCTCCACCTTCCAATTCAGCTCTCTGCTATGGCCTGGGAAAGCAGTAGAAGATGGCCCAAGTCCTTGGGCCCCTGCACCCACGTGGGAGACCTGGAAGAAGCTCCTGGCTCCTGGCTTCGGATCAGGTGCCGCTCCAGCCATTGCAGCCAATTGGGGAGTGAACTAGCAGATGGAAGATCGATCTCTCTCTCTTTCTCTCTCTCTGTAACTCTGACTTTCAAATAAATAAATAAATCTTAAAAACAAAAACATATGAGCCCAAGGAAGCCCCGCAAGGTCCCCCAAGAGCAGCAGGAGTGTAGGACACTCTTCTCCAGGCTGCGCGTGACCTGTATTCCATGAGCACCCTGTCAGGCAGGCACAGAAACCTGACCCAACCTTCTCCCAAACTCTTCACTTGGCGTCTGGAAGCCGATGACCACCTTGGACTCACTAAGCCTTTAGTTGATCTCTGATCCTTTGGATGAGGGCAGGCAGGGAAGAAGCCTCAGAGGGGGACACAGAACTTCCTGCGAGTGAGGAGCTGAACAATTCAGTGGAAGAACACAGAAGATTTGGCCCCACTCGTGCCCTGAGCAGAAGTCACGTCATTTATGCATAAGCACTGTTGGGCAACATATACTATCGGCTAAAAGTACTGATTTCTGTAAAAGCGAGATAATAATCCTACTTACCTCCTAGCATGGTGACAGCAAGCAAATAAATGAATACATTTAAAGTACCTGACAATTGGGAAGTGCTTAATTAGTGTTGAGCATTATAATCATTACTAGTGTAATTATATTCAAACAGCTTTCATAACAGAACCCATCATCTCTTAATCTTCCATCTTGATGCGTTTAACCTTATCCTCATAAACACACAAAAATACAGTTGTCACTATCCCTTACAATAATAGATGAAAAGAATCCTCAACAAATACTAACAATTCGAACCCAAAGCTGTTGTTAAAAAGTGTAATATATCTATCAGTCAAGGGAGATTTACCCTAGAAATGTAAAGTTGGTTCAATTATTGAAAATCAGGGTGGGCATTTGGAGCAGCCCTTAAGTCACTTCTTCGCATGCCCACATCCTAGATTGGAGTCTCAGCTCCTCTGCTTCCAATTCCTGGTAAATGGGTAAATGCACACCCTGGGAGGCAGCAGGTGATGGCTCAAGTCCTTGAGTCCCTGCTAAACACATGGGAGACACGCACTGAGTTCTGGGCTCCTGGCTTTTGCCTGGCCCAGCCCTCAACATTGTGGGCATATGGAGAGTGAAACAGAAGACACAGGACAACTGTCTGCCTTTCTGTCTGTCTGTCTCTTTCAAATTAAAGAAAGTGAAAATCAATAAATAAGCTTTGAAAATCAGTCAATTTAATTCATTGCACTAAAAGACTGAAGACAGGGCCTACATAATTATCTCAGATTCAGAAAAAAGCATTCACAAATTCAACATTCCCATCTTTTTGATAATAGTCTTTCTAACAGGGGTGAGGAGATACCTCCTGGTTTTGATTTGCATTTCCCCAGTGGCTAGTGATATCGAGCCCTTTTCCATATATTTGCTGACCATTTGTATTTCCTCTTTTGAGAACTGTCTATTCAGGCCTGTTCTCCATTCATTCACACAAAACTCCCAGTAAACTAGGGGTAGAAGGCAAGGAGCATCCTTAACCTGGTAAACAGCATCTACAAAAAACCAACAGCTAACATATTTAATGGGGAAAGATTAATGATTTTCCCCCTGTAAGACTGGGAGAAAGATACAGAGCTCAATGTCTTCTCTTTACTGTCCTTGTCATCACACTGGAAGTGTAGCCAGTGCAATACAGAGAGGAAAAAAAAAAAAAAAAACATGAAGCATACATGCAAAATAAAATCATTTCTACTCACAGAAGATGTGATTATTCATACAGGAAATCCCAAGGGATCTGCAAAAAATGCAACCAAAATGAGAAGTGAGTTTAGTAAGGTTGCAGGATACAGTCAGTACTTTTCAAAATCAATGATATATCGGAATACCGGCAGTGATCAAATAGAAATTAAACAGCAACTGCTTGGGCCCCTGCAGCCAATGTGCAAGACACAGCTGGAGTTCCTGACTCCTGGCTTTGCCTGGCTGAGCTCTAGATGACCCAGTGGATGGAAGAGATTTCTCTCTCTGTGTGTCTGTCTGTCTCGCTCTCTCTCTCTCTCATACACCTTTCAAATAAATGCATACATATTTTTCTAAAAAGAAAGAACTCTAAAGCTGTGCTTTCTGCTGCCTCTGCCTCATCTTTCCCCAGAATCGCTGTGAAGGAAGAAAGCCATTCAGGCTGAGTGAGGGTGAAGCCAACCTGGCTCACCCAAAATGGGAAGCAGAAGGAAAGGCCTGTGGTTTTCTGGTCCAGCGAACATTTGTGCTTCTCATGGGGATTCGGCGCATGTGGGAGAGCTGGAGTCACTAGAACTCAGAGATGAAATGAAATGGAAGCTCGACGCAAACCATGAACTCGTTCCAGCAAGTGCATTTGGGAGGGACACAAAGATTAAGAACAAACAAAAAGGTGTCAGGAACAAGGAGATCTGCACTGGACACTATTTCAAATATTGAATTTAAGCTCCACTATGCCGTCTCCTCCCCTCAAAGGTGGGATAATACATAAGGAAAAATAGAAACAAGAGTGCTGTACGTGCTGACAGTGGTGTGGCAGTAATGCTAGAAGGGAATAGATGAGGTGGGGCTGCGAGTCTGCTCGGAGCTTCAGGGTGTCTAGAGCTATGTTTCTAACGGCAGGATTTGTCTAAGTGCACACATGGATACCGACATGTGCACACATTCCTTCACACACACACACACACGTCCATCCTGACCCCTGCTCCCCTCCCACATTTCTTCCATTCATAGCCTGGAGCAGTGGGGAACAAAGGGTGAAGAATGGCTGACAGCTATTCGTTTATTCATTCATTGAGCCAGCATCCATTAAGCACCAACTTGGCCTTGGCCGTGCCAAGTGCTCCCTGGGTGCTAGAGAGACGCAGATGACCACATCCGCTTGCAAAGAACTCTGCACATAGCAGGAAGAACCAACAAAACCGTCAGCGATCACATCACTGAGAGAACAAGGCTAAACTAGTGGTGAGCACAAGTACTCCAGGAGCTTGGGGGCAGGGAACGTAACAACCTGCATGGTCACATGAGGAGGACTTCAGCCAATTCTTGATGGACAGGAGTCAGTTAACCTGCAGTAGACTCGCCCACAAGTAGGGGAGCATATAAATTCAAGAAAGTCAAGGCAGAACCTGTGCAGAACCCCTTCCTGTCCGCAACCTCCATTCATAACTGTATTAATTCACACCCTCTCATAATTGTGTAGACCACACCACACACAACTGACCAAGCTCATAAGCATAACACCAAGAGCAGGTTTTGGAGTAGCAAACACTTAAGGAGAGAAACCACATTATGCAATACTAATGCTCCCTACCCCACAGGTGCCTGTGGCTGGAAGATTAAGGGCCTGGGCTTTGGAGTTACATCAGTCTAAGTTCAAATCCTACCTCTGCCACTTTGTAGCTTTGAAACTTTTGTGAGTTATTTTTGCTTTATGGGTCTCAGTTACCTCGTCTGTAAAATGGGGGAAATGGGAGCCCTGTGAAGAGACAGCGAAGTATACAGACACAGATACTGTGGGAATTCTATATTAACATTCACCAAATGTTAACTGAGACCATTTATGAAACATTCCCTTGCTATCTGGTGTTACAATGGTAGAGGGAAAGTCCTCTTTTTTCCCCTCAAGGTGTCTTCCTTAGCCCTGCCACGAAAGAGTTGGGGAATCTAGGCTCTATCCGCTTTCTTGAATCGTAGTAGGAAACTACCAAACCATACTGCAACCACTGAATGATCATGGCACCCTGCTGCTGCCTTCATTACCCTCTGACAAAGTCCACACAGAAGTCAGCCTGGCTCTCCCAGGGGAATGCCAGAGTCAGCCGTGGGCCCACTATGGTGAAAGAGCATTGGTCCGAGCCCTGATCTGTCACAAAGGGTTAGGGATGTCACCCAGGGTCACCTGCCCTCTGGGCTTCAGTATCCTCCTCTATAAACTAGGAAGCTGATCCAGGTGGAGTCTACAAGCTCCGTGCCATTCTTCAAGTCCTGCTGGGGAGAGGCAGACACTGACCAGCCATTTGCTTCGCCTTAAGGAGCTCAACGTCTGAGGGGTCAAACCAGAAACAAATCCATCAAGATTAAGCCATGGCACAAAACAAGATGTGCCTGTGTGCAAAGGAGACAGGGCTTGGGAGTGCGCACATCACCACTGGGTTGAGAGACCACCACTCTGAGACGGGGTGGTCTAGAAGAGCTCACAGCAAGAGGCTGACCCAGGAGCCTGTCTTAAACGGTAGAGGCTCTGAGATCAGGGCAGGAGGGCACTGGGCAAATGCCAACCTTCGCCCACTTATGCTCCTCTTCTGAGACAGTACAAGAGCCCACACTGTCCCTCAGTCTTCTGGACAACTGGCAGATTCTTTTTTTTTTTCTTTTTGACAGGCAGAGTGGAGAGTGGAGAGTGGAGAGTGGAGAGTGAGAGTGAGAGAGAGAGAGAGACCAAGAGAAAGGTCTTCCTTTGCCGTTGGTTCACCCTCCAATGGCCGCCACAGCTGGTGCGCTGCAGCCTGCGCACCACGTTGATCCGATGGCAGGAGCCAGGTGCTTATCCTGGTCTCCCATGGGGTGCAGGGCCCAAGCACTTGGGCCATCCTCCACTGCATTCCCTGGTCACAGCAGAGAGCTGGCCTGGAAGAGGGGCAACCGGGACAGAATCCGGTGCCCCGACCGGGACTAGAACCCGGTGTGCCGGCGCCACTAGGTGGAGGATTAGCCTATTGAGCCACGGCACTGGCCAACTGGCAGATTTTAAGGAAGGGACTGACTTCCATAACTCAGACCTCTTCCTCCGTGAAGCCTTCCCTGGCTCCTCCTTTATACTCCCATGGCCCACATGCCCACAACTTGCATGATGTGTAGGGTTGTATTTGAAGACAGACGCCATTTCTTTCTTCCTTTACTTTCCTTTTTAAAGGATTTTATTTCTTTATCTGAAAGGTAGAGAGGCAGAGATCTTCCACCTACTGGTTCACTTCTCAAATGGCCACAGCAGCCAGATCTGAGCTAGGCTGAAGCCAGGAGCCAGGAACTCCCACCCCAGTCTCTCACATGGGTGGCAGGGGCCCAAGTACTTGAGCCATCCTCTGCTGCCTTCCCAGGAACATCTGCAGGAAGCTGAACCAGAAGCAGAACTAGGACTTGAACCAGCACTTGGTATGGGATGCCAGCATTGTAAGTAGCAGCTGCACTCGCTCTGCCACACCACCAGCCCTGCAAGGAACTATTCCTTACTCATCTGTTTGTCCCCAGAATCTAGTTACGTGGTAAGGTGTCATCACACTGCGATGGGGAGAGAGAAAAAGAAAATACGATAGAGTATTACATTTTCCTTTGTCCCTGCAAATCCTCCCCTACCAAGAAAATTCTAACTCTGATTATTTACCATCTCCATTTTCTTTGCTCTGAGACATTTTAAATCTTTTAGTTTAGTTCCTGGAAGTTATTACATAGGCCAGGATAATTGGTGGTGCAAGAATATAAGAAATGGGAGTAAATGAATGTTTTCATTAGAGAAAGAGCTAGTAGGAGACAAGAAAAGCAGAGGTCCCAGAGAGGAGGAGGAGGATGACAGAGCCAAGAGCCACATGGGTTGGGTTTTTGCAAAAGTTTTGGTAGAAAGCTGAGAACAATTGTTAAAGAAAAAAAGGGTGTCTGGGGGGAATTGTGAAGTTTGGGAGATATTGAAAAATGATAGAAATGGCAAATGAGGATTTCAAGAAATATTGCTGAGACTTGTGAATTGGATCTCCTATTATATTCTTCAAAAGGTTCCAGTAGAAATCGAAGTAGATTTTAAGAACTGTTGGTTGGTAAACTGCTCCGTTGGTTGTGATGCCGTGGGACCCCAGCTCGCCTCTGCTATGGGTTGAACAGGACTTGGCATCCCAAATGCATGCAGATGTTTGAACTCCAAAGTCTTATGTTAACAGTTAGTAGATGAATGTTAATGGTTGGAGGTTTAGGGTGGAGGATCTAATCATGGCTGTGAGGGGGTGGAGCCAGTGGGAGGTCTTTGGGGACTTGTCCTTGGAAGGTAGTGCTCCCGAGAGGGTGGGTTATTTGAGAGGCTTTGGCCCAGCTTCTCTCTGCTTCCTGGCTCGCTGTGTGATCGTCCCTCCACTGGATGCCAGACTAATGGGACCATCAAATCTTGGTCTTTGAACCTCCAACTGCAATCTGAAAGAGACGTTTTCCTTCCCAAGAACTTTCCCTCCGCTATTGTAGTTAAAGGAATGAAGAGCTGACTAATACAACCTGTTGAGACAATCTTACATAAAGGAGCACTGTTCAGGAACTCTGGGGTACAGTGGGCTTCCGTTCACCCACAAGGCTCCAACTGTCTGCCAGGCACCGTTTAAGAACTTGGACTCTGCAGCTAAATTTACTGAGTTCCAGTGTCCTACTGGCTGAGTGATTCAGGCGAGTTACTTAACCTCTCTGAACCTCTATTTCATTATTTATTAAAGGGATAATTATGATATCTGATAGGGTTCACATGCAGATTATTTAAGTTATTATATAAAAAGCTCTTAAGACAAGTCTTGATATACAGCAATCACTCAGTATACATTCATTTTTTATGGTGTGTGGTTGTCAGGATTATTCTAGTACAGTGTACATGAACACAGGACCCTACACATTTCTTGAGATTCTTGCTCACCAATCAAGCCACAACACTTTGTTCCTGTGCCAGTATTGGCCATCCTTCCAGGCCTACCTCAAACTTCATTTCTGTCTAAATGCCTTAGCCGTGTTTCCTAAAGCACCCGTTGAGATCCGATCCTTTGTAGCAGGTCTTTTTCATCTTGCTTTTCCAGCGAGATTAAAATGTTTAAGAGCTCAGGGCCAGCGCTATGGCATAGCAGGTAAAGCCACTACCTACAGTGGCGGCATCCCATAAGGGTGCTGGTTAGAGTCTGGCTGCTCTATTTTTGATCCAGCTCTCTACTATGGCCTGGGAAAGCAGTAGAAGATGGCTCAGGCACTTGGGCCCCTGCACCTGCGTGGGAGACCCAGAAGCAGCTCCTGGCTCCTGGCTTTGGGTCAGCCCAGCTCTGGCTGTTGAGGCCACTTGGGGAGTGAACCAGCAGATGGAAGACCCCTCTTTCTCTCTCTCTGCTTCTGCCTCTCTGTAACTCTGCCTTTCAAATAAATAAATCTTTTTCAAAAAATAAAATGCTTAAGAGCTCAAAAATCATCCCCTCCAGTGGCTCCTCTCACCAGCAGCAAGCAGCCCAGCCAAGATGCACTGATCCTGGAATGTAGTCGGGTTGAGCGGTGTGCACACGAGTTGGCAGAATCACTTTGAAGACATGTAGCTTTCGTGTTAATGTGCTTCTCATTGATGTTCGGTTCATCCTCATCTATCTCATTGCGAAACACAAGAAATGATGAGGCTGTCACCCAGAATGTTCTAAAATGCAACGGCAATGAGTATTGTGTGCCTACAACTTTAACTACACTTCAGCCAAAGTCTCTTTAACTTCATAGATAATAAGCAGACTGTTCAATGTCTTTAAAAAACATCATAGACAGTGTGCTATATTAGAAATATCATAGGGGCTGGCGCTGTGGCACAGAGGGTTAACACCCGACCTGAAGTGCTGGCATCTCATATGGGCACCAGTTCAAGACCCGGCTGCTCTGCTTCTGATCCAGCTCTCTGCCATGGCCTGGGAAAGCAGTGGAGGATGGCCCAAGTCCTTGGGCCCCTGCACCCACGTGGGAGACTGGAGGAAGCTCCTGGCTCCTGGCTTCAGACCAGTGCAGCTCCAGCTGTTGCGGCCAACTGGGGAGTGAACCATCAGATGGAGGATCTCTCTCTCTTCCTCTCTATCTCTGCCTTTCCTCTCTCTGTGTGTAACCCTTTCAAATAAATAAATCTTTAAAAAAAAAAAAAAAGAAAGAAATATCACAGAGGGGCCGGCGCTGTGGCGCAGTTGGTTAACGCCATGGTCTGCAGTGCCGGAATCCCATATGGGCACCGGTTCGAGGCCTGGCTGCTCCACTTCCGATCCAGCTCTCTGCTATGCTCTGGGAAAGCAGTAGAAGATGGCCCAACTCTTTGGGCCCCTGCACCTACATGGGAGACCAGGAGGAGGCTCCAGGCTCTTGGCTCCTGGCTGCACATTGGCGTAGCTCCGGCTGTTGTGGCCAGTTGGGGAGTGAATCATTGGACGGAAGGCCTCTCTCTTTCTCTCTCTCTCTGCAACTCTGACTTTCAAATAAATAAAGCTTTTAAAAAAATAAATATCATAGAGCTAGGAGGTAGAAAATGTGTCCTTGGGTTCTCTCCCCAAACGTCCCATCTGTGATGATGGACGGATCACTTAGCATCTCTGGGCCTTCTTCTTCTTTTTTTTTTTTTTTTTTTAAAGCTTTCTTCCCAAGTGATTCTTTTTTTCTGACAGGCAGAGTTAGACAGTGAGAGAGAGAGAGAGAAAGGTCTTCCTTTCTCCCCGTCGCAACGTAACTCACACAACGCTCTGTGACGGAGGCCCTTGGAGCCCCTATTTTGCAGACAATCTGGCCCCAGAAGCTCCGGCCTGGGGTGCCGGGAAATAAAAGCTGCAGGGTCCTGCGTGGAGACCTTGCTCACAGCCAAACATCAACTCGTCTGTCCCAAGCGTTCAGAATGCAGCCTACCGCTTAGGGCCTTCGTTTTCTGTTTTTCATTAGTCAGTCTTCTGTTCACCCTTCTGAGCAGTAGAGAAATCTCTTGCGATCCTTTCAAAATCCAACTCCCCCACATGTACCCACATTAGTGAAAACAAAAGAAAGTCTGTGGGTCTGGCTCACTGCCCTGGCCACGTAGTCAAATAGGCCCAGAAGGGCTTCGCTTTTCTTTTTTAAGCAAATGTTTGTTAAGTGACTGCTATTCACTCAACAAACATGTCACAAGTACCTCTGGCCCCATACTTGGGTTAGGGACACAAAAATCAATAAAAGTGTAGTAGGCTAAGCCTCCACCTACAGTGCTGGCATCCCATATGGGTGCCAGTTTGAGTTCTGGCTGCTCCTCTTCCTATCTAGCTCTCTGCTATGGCCTGGGAAAGCACTGGAAGATGGCCCAAGTGCTTGGGCCCCTGTACCTGCTCCTGGCTTCAGATCGGCCCAGCTCTGGCCATTGCAGCCATTTGGGGAATGAACCAGTGGATGGAAGACCTCTCTGTGTCTCTCCCTAACTCTGCCTCTCAAATAAATGAATAAATCTTTTTAAAAAATGAATAAAGCCTAGGACAGAAACTTGAAAAGCTCAGTAACAGAGGTCAGAGATCAACATCAGTTAACATACTTGGTAAGAAATGCTTCTGGCTGGGCTGTGTTTTGGCACAGCAGGCTAAGCCATTAACACTAGCATCCCATATGCCGGCATCCAATTTGGGTGCCAGTCTGAGTCTCAGCTGCTCCACTTCCAATTCAGCTTCCTGCTAACGTGCCTGGGAAAGCAGCAGAGGATGGCCCAAGTGCTTACGTCTCTGCCACGCATATGAAAGGCCCAGACGGAGCTCTGAGTTCCTGGCTTCTGCCTGCTCTAGTCCCTATGTGGCCACTTGGGGAGTGAACCAACAGATGGAAGATCTCTCTCTCTCTCTCTCTCTCTGTCCCTCCCCTTCCCTCTTTCCCTCTGTCTCCCTCTCTATTTCTCTGCCTTAAATAAACAAATCAATCTTGAAAGAAAGACAAAGAGAAGAAGGCAGGAAGAGAAGAAAGAAGAATGGAATGGAATGGAATGGAATGGAATGGAATGGAATGGAATGGAATGGCGTGGCGTGGCGTGGCGTGGCGTGGCGTGGCGTGGCATGGCATCTGGCCACAGGAGTCATGGGGATGGGTGCTCAGTTATCCTGGAGGAAGAAGACAATTCCCTTGGGGAGAGGCAGGGAAAATCTCCTCTTACAGTGGCTCCTGAGCGCAAACAACTTGGAAATGCATTCCTTCACGTGATTATTGCCTTACACATATGTTGGGAGTACCAGGCATTGTCCTCAACCCCGTCGCAACGTAACTCACACAACGCTCTGTGACGGAGGCCCTTGAAGCCCCTATTTTGCAGACAATCTGGCCCCAGAAGCTGTGCTCTTGACCTTGATGCCACGCCATCTGTGCCATGCCAAAGCTACAATCCCTTTCACCTGTGTCTGTCTGTCTCTCTCTCTCTCTCTCTCTCTCTCTCACCTGAGCACTGTAGAGTAGGACCAAGTCCTTTGGAACTTCCTGTCTTCAGGGCCCAGAACCACATCTGATACAAGGGAAGTCTGGAGAAGATGGACTTTGACCTGCTCCTCTGAACCCCTGCAGCCAGTTGCTAAGCTCGCCCCCTTCCAGGACACAGATTAGAAGAACTTCTAGCCACCCAAGTACTCAAAACACAGAGAGCAGAGCAGAAGCTGAGATGGACTGGGCCAGGGAAAGGCGCAAACACAAGCCATTTACTTTACAAAGCCTCGCCTGCAGATTTTCAGAGCCTGAGGATGAGGACGGAGCTGGAATCTGAGCCCCAATCCTTGGTGACCCCATGCACATGCTGCAGACCTGCCCTCGGGTGCACTTTTGTGGCTCTGAGGGCAGGATTTGGGCTTTAGATAATAACGGCATAGATTTGCTTAGTAAACACCAGGCGAGCGTAGGATAATTACACGTTCTTACAGAGATGGGGCTCAGTAATTACCTTCAGTGGCCCCAAAGTATTATTTAACACATATTCTGGTTTATAAGACAGAAATAATGATGAATTCGCTTGGTAATTACACAGCACTTACCCACTACATATCCTGCCAGTAGCTAATACTTAGCCTGTCGCTAAGGGGCTAGCCATTGCTTTGGTAAATAAGCAGTTCTTACTATTGGTCTTTAGGTACAAAAAAGCATTATTAAAACACCATTAGTGACATTTCTCCAAGGGGTAAATACACAAGTCTGGAGGAGAAGCCAGCTTTTCTTGAGCTAAATGTTTTGGTTCTTTCTTCCCGACACGGGCGACAGAAGGGAAACAGTTCTAACCTGAGTGCTCGCTAACTCTGAGCTTCTCCTTCATGAACTAGCAGGTGACAGGAGATCTGCCCTGGCTTAGGGAACAGGAGATGAGTCGCTGCTGTTTTCAACCCAAAGACGGCTCTTGAACACACCCTAATGGTTGTGCTCCATGTAGGAGGAGCTCCAGGTCTGGCGCCACCACTCTGTGGTGGGCTGGGTCAGCACGCTGAGTGCCAGGGCAAACCATAACCTTTGGATGGGTCCTGGTGGCAAAAATCTTTGTGGCTGTTCCTAGGGTGGAGCTTGGGAGCTGCATGGCAAGCTTGGGATGCTAGGAGTAGGGGTACCCAGGTTGGTAGGTGGTTTGGGGTACACTTAGAGAGAGGACAGACACACATCAGATACTGACCCAGGTTGAGACACAAGCCCAGAACCACCTCTTTGTCCTGGACAAGGGGCCTTTGGAAAACTGCCGAACGTTTACTCTGGAAGGCAGTAATTTGAGGGACCACGGCCCAGCTCTAAGTGCCCTTGGCTCAGACACTTGCATCAAAGGAATCAATTCCTTGTAATCAATAGGGGGCTTAAAGAGGGTGGTCAGCCACTATGGCTGGTGGGCCGGACGGGGAGTGGGTTCTCCAGCGCAAACAGAACCCTTATTACCATTCCATCCGAGCCAACCCATCCCATTTCTAGAGGGAGTGATTCAACACCAAATATGCACCAAATCCCCACTTCCAAGGCAAATGGCCAGCTCTGGTGGCTTGTGTTTTGTTTTGCTGTGTGCTGCAATGAACTCCAAGACTCTGACTTTGGTTTGCGATGTTACTTCAAGGACCCTGAAAGCCAGCAGGGAAAAGCTCAGGGTTAAAGTTAAAAGACTGGGGTTCAAATCCTAACCTTGCTCCTTTCTGGCTGCGTGATCATTGTAGGCCACCACTCTCAAACTTCCGTTGCCTCAGTGGCGAAGCAATCTGAAAAGACTAAAGATTCCATGAAGCCAGAAATCCTTTATCCTGAAGTGCCTGCACCCAGCCCAATGCCTAGCACTTTCTAAATCTATGATCAATATTTTTCATTGAATAAGACAGGGGAAGCACATCACACCATGTAATTTACATGCAACCACCTATTTGCACCAAGTGAAAACAGAGAGAAGGGAAGAGTAACAATTTACACCGTGCAGAAGATTCTGCCTGATAATCAACTCAATACATTGGCGTTCCAGAATGATGCGAACATCAGACACGGAACACTTCTTCTGTGCCTTCCTGTGGTGAGAATTTTGCTTTGCTGAATGTATCAAGGGCTGTTCTTCGATATTGTACTGTCAAATAGTCAAATTTACACTCACCAATGAAGATACAATGTGCTGCTATATGCATCCCACATAATTCACAAGTACTACTGCATTTGGTTGTAATTCCCAAAGTTCTGATTGATTCTAACCCATGTTTGCCCTACACTTCACCTTGAGAAGCTCACCCTGCAGCACCTGGGTTATCTCTCAGGGTCAGTGGAATGTGAGGACTGTGAACTAGAAGCACCAGACAAAAATAGCTCTTATCCTGCTCCGTGCTCTCTTGGTACAGCGACTTAGCTTGGTCAAGGTCAGAGAGACTTGATTACAATCCAGACCTCTTGTCTCTCAGCTTGAGTGCTGGCATCTACATCACACTGGACCCCACAAAAACTTCTTGAGTAGCGATCTGTAGCTCAGCAAAGCGCTATGTACATAGTATGGTGCCCAAGAAACATAAGGCATAGAGCACTGCCCAGCCAGACTGCCAGGATTACACTGCTCCAACAAGCCCTTCACTGTCCCCAGAGCAGGGAAAATCCTGGCCTTCTACTTGAAGTTGGAGATAGCTATGAGGGAGTATGAGTTGGAGGAACACTCATCACACAAGAACCATTTCTTCTATGCCCTAAATGGCCCATGAATCGTTCAAACTATAATTCCCAATTCTAATGAGGAAAGGATAAACAATTTGATTTCTACTTCTCATATCCCACCCACATCCCACTCCTATCCTAACTGCTCAGGAAGTTATAGGCAGTACATACAATCTCGTGTTCAACAAGCAAGTGTTACAGTGCCAAGAGGGAAATGCAGGCTGGGATCACCAGAAGAGCTTCCATGAAAAGATCAGAATTTCAGAAAGGCCCAAGAACGAACTTGACCTAGAGAAGCTATGGATTGTGTCTGTGGATTTTCACCTGACCCACTTCCATTGAACTTGATTCTCATTGAGTCATTTCTTTCCTTAGAGTTGCTAACCTGGTATCTGGGAGCTTCCACGGCCAACTCATGCAGTGCCTGCCTGAAACTAGAGCCATGGGGGAAGGAAACACAGTCTAGACATGGAAAAATAAACTAAGCCCTGTGAAAATTATTTACACCCCTGGATCCAGCTGTACCTGACCCTGAGCCAAATGGTCTAGATTTGAAGTTACATTACTCAATAACTGTAGTGCTCTTTGTTGTTTTTGTTTTGCCGTTTTTGCTTAAAGCCAGTTGAAATTGGGCTTTGCTCATTTGCAATGGAAAGGCACCTAGTAAAGTATGTAGTTGTAAATAAAAGGGGTGCAGGGGATGGCAAGAACAAGCATGGAGAATGGTAAGAGCCAAGGGGCCCAGGGGCAGAGATAGGGTCTTTGATCTCTCAGGCATATACATGAAGAGTGACCAGAGAGAGAGGAGCTCATTATGAAAACACCAAGGGAGGGAGAGAGGGAGAGACCTGGACTTGTACCTGAACTTCTGAGAATCGACACCCAGAGCTGAATGCAAGAACATGCATGCCCAGACACAAAGGCATCTCACGAACTGGCTGGTCCAGTGGCTGCTCTCCTCACTCAGGGAAACCCCTACCACGTGCCAGATGCTGAACATCTGTGGTTAGCACTGCTCCTCTAAAGAATAGCAGAGATTCTTCTCCGGGCGAGCCACACATGTTCCTTAGCTGTGGTCAGGAGAACCATGCTCTGCAGACGAGTTTCAGCTGACAGCCTGCTCTGGGGCACGTCGCACAGGGAAGCTGATTCATCTTCTCTGTCTGCTGCCTGTGGGGGCCGCACACCTGTGTCCTGGGCTGACTTCAGAGAGAGGGGAGACAAAAGAGCACACCGGGACCCAGCTGCCTCCACGCATACTGTTCGGTGGGGCCGACAGAAGTGCAGCCATGCCTGCTGGGCAGTCAGCAGTGGGCTTGTTTATGTTCGGCTCCTGGGAACCCACACCAGGGACTCTTCCTCTGAGTTCCGTCCCTGCCGACAGCTTGGGATGGGAAAGACTGACATCTGGACTTGATCTGACCCCCCCATTTCTCCTCCTGCCAGTCGTCCACACAATACATCTTCAATCATTGCACAAGGCACCTTGCTCAAAGACACCCAAGCAGAGATGGAGGCGGAGCCACTTCTGGCCTATGTCTATCTTACCAGTATCCTACTAGATGTGCACAGGGAAAGAACAAATAAATAAAGAGAAGGATAGGATGGGTGTTGGTGACTGATGATGCAGCAGACGACTCGTGGTGAGTGTGAGATGGTGTGCGTGTGAAGCTGTGGCTTCCACAGTGCGTCTGCAGGCCCCTGGCCTCTCGCTACATGGGCATCCGGCCTTTCTGAGTATTTTTGTCAAAGTGAGTGAGAACTGGCTCTTGGCACAAGAAATACCAAAATCTAAGTGGCACAACGCTGGAGGCAGATGTCCTGTCCCAGTGTGAGGGTGTCTTCTTGGTGGCTACAGCGACCCAGGGGTCAAATGCTTCCACCGGCAGCACCGCCACATTGAGCAGCCTGCAAGGGTTGAGGGCTGCAGCCACAGGATGAGATCCGCAGGAGCAGAGCTGGAGATCTGTGTACAGGGGGTCAGTCAGGGAGTGCACTGGGCTTAACACTCAGAGAAGGAGGGAGCGATGAAAGACTGGATAGAGGAGTAGTGGAGCTGCCTTGGAGTTCCACGCGAGGTCTCTGCCAATGCCCGGGAACTCTGGGAGAGGGGAGTTTTCAGAGTTATCTTGAGTGGGGGCAAGGTAGTGATGCTGGTAAACCATCAGTCCTCAAATGCCACCAAGACCCGTGTTCCAGGGGCCGAAGAAGTGAGTCGCTCCTTGATGAAAGGGAACCTGGGAGGTCACCAGAGCGTTGACCACAAGGGGACCAGCGCAGGGGTTGGCACACACGTGGTGTAGGCCTCTCATAATTGCTCATCTCTGTTATTGCAGCACGAAGGCAGCCACTGGCATTGGTAAACAACTGAGCATGACTACATTCCAATAAAACTTTATTTACAAAAGCAGCAGTGGCCCATGGTGTGTTGACACTGGCCTGGAAGAACCCAGAAGTGTTTGAGCACCAAGCCTAGTGTTGACTTTCACCCTTCCTGTCCATAATCCATCAGTCAGGGCCCAGCACACAGCCCCACTTTAACTGCAAAAGGCTGGGAAATGGAATCTTTCTATGAGTCCCAGAAGAAAATAAATGGAGTTGGAGAACGCAGCCAGACGGCCACTGTGCGATTCTCATACTGAAACCCATGATGTTAATCCATGATACAACCCTGAACTATGGTAGATATTTTTGTAAATCTACTGGGGTACTTTCAAAAGTTTGTGTTTTTTAAAGCTTTTATTTATTGTATTTGAAAGAGTTACAGACAGTGAGAGGGAAAACCAGCGAGAAAGGTCTTCCTTCCGTTGGTTCACTCCCCAAAGGGCCACAAATGCCAGAGCTGTGCCAATCCGAAGCCAGAGCTTCTTCCTGGTCTCCCACGTGGTTGCAGGGGCCCAAGGACTTAGACTATCTTCTACTGCTTTCCCAGGCCATAGCAGAGAGCTGGACTGGAAGAGGAGCAGCCGGGACTAGAACCGGCGCCCATATGGGATGCCGGGGCCACAGGCGGAAGATTAACCTACTGCACCACGGCACCAGCCCCTCAAAAGTTTTATTGAAAAAATGGAACTAAAAGATAAGTTTATTTCAGTACAAAAGATTTCTGAAATCATACATACAACAGGTTTTCCAAAGGTGCATAGAAACTTTTGGTGCAAATTCTTTAAAAATCCATGATTAGTTCATAATTTCCATTTAATTCAACTTTTCTGTGAACTTTTTGAAGTATACTCATACTACTAAATGAATGATATTCACTTTACTTCAGAGGAAACATGAAATTTTCAAGAGTATTATTCATTGTGTGTGAATTCTGTACACCATGCCCTGATTTTATTTTTTTCTATGTTTTTCCCTTTAGCGTTAATTTTTAAAAATTTTTATTCATTTGTTTATTTATTCAAGAGGTAGAGAGATAGAAACAGATCAACAGATAGAAGAAGCTCTCATTCAGTGTCTACAATGGCTGGGGCTTGCACAGGGCCAAAACCAGGAGCCAGGAATGCAACCCAAGTTGGCACCCAATTAGTTGACCCATCACTGCTGTCTCCCCGGGGTATGCATTGGTAGGAAGATGGAAGAGGGATCAGCACCAGGAATGGAATCCCCGTGTGAACTGTGACTCCCACACCAAGTGAATGGTCAAGAGCCCAAGGGTGAAGGGAGCATGCTGGATCCAGAGCTTCACTCTGCTGCTCACCAGCTCTGAAAAGCCAATGTCACATCCATCCTGACCCTCAGTCTCTCCATCTCTAAATTGGGGTGATGTTGGTGATACTTCATGTGGTTTCCAAAAGGATACAAGCACTACGTCATACACAAAGCATTTGGTGGTTGGCACATACCAGGCACTCAACCAACAGCAAAGACTGTCAGTTTTTTATGAAGAGGAAGAGCACAGGAGACAGGCGATCAAAGTCAGCTGTGGTGACAGTGTGCAAGTCGCTGCATCTCCCTGATCTTGATGAGGTCCTCAGCAAGAATGCAGATCAGCAGGTGGTCCGCCCCCCTTGCCCAGCCTATGCATGAGATGAGTAAGAGTTCCTTAGACTCGTGTAATTAAAAACAAATACAAAATGATAGAAATACTTACCTGACAGGGTTGTTGGGAGGAAAAAGTTCGTGTCCCTGAAAATATGTGGAGGCAGGAGGTTCTAAGGAAACAAACATGAATAAGATATTGTATTACTTATCTACCAGCCAAGAGCTCAGTGCTGTAAGACAACAATGTTATTTTCCACTGTTCTGTGGGCTGGCCAGCTGGCTCTTCTGCTGGTTTCTCCTGGGTTCCCTCACACAGCTGCAGTTACCTGTTGGCTGTGGACTGAGTCCAGCCAGGACAGCTGGGAAGGCAGTGTGCCATGGGACCAAGCCCCAGGGCACATGCACTAACCAAGCCTCTGATTGCATCCAAATTTCTGCCGTCCCATTGGCTGAACCAAGTCACACGGCCAAGTACAGAGTCAGCATGGGCCCAGACCACACAAGGGCACAGATACCTGGAGAAGGAGTCATTTGGGGCCATAAGTATAACAATTTATCACAAACATCTTCTGCATCTGTACGACAGCTGCTGTGAAGTGTCCAGCTGGACCCTGTTGGATTTACCACTCTCTACAGTCCATCTTCCCTGGTATTTCCTAAGGAGGTGGAAGGCCCCCACTCAGAGCATCTCACATCACTGGATCTGACAGCACTGGGTCACTCCTAAACACATTCCATTGGCCAGAATCCAGTCACATGGCCACAGCACAACTGCAAAGGATGCTGGGAAATGTAATCTTACAAATCCCAGGGGTGGGGGGGCTCAGCTGTCACAGAGACTCCTATGCTGATGTCGCTTCTAAGAGTGGCTCCCACTCTGGGAAACTCATGGAGTAATCCTCCTCTGTCCTTTGGCATCACTTGGCTGATGGTACAGGGACTAGGGGATCTGCAGAGGTCCATGGAGGCTGGGGTCCAGGCGGTCTGACCAGGCCTGGAGTAAGGTGAGGACAGGAGTGGGCAGGCATTGTACCAAGGTCCAAAAGTCCAAGACATGAGCCCTCAAAACGAACACTAGATGGTGATCCCTGCCAAGGCCCAGAAGGCAGAAAGAAAATTGGCCTTGTAGTTTTTCTAGCAAGGTAGCATGCTGTGGGCTGTTCTTTCTCAATACCAAGAGTCAACTAGCACTTGTCTTCTCTCGCTGTTACACAAAGGACAAGGCCTTGGGTGTGACCCCTAGGTCTCCAGAAAGTGCCTCCATGTGCTCTCCAAAGGTATTGCAATGTAAAGCTTTTCCTTCCTCCCATAGTCTTGACTTTTTATGATACCCTTTGTTATTTAGTGTCACTCTAAGAAAAAATTACATTACTAGCATAAATTTTATCATTCAGCTTTATATTGTGCAATGTCCATTTTCAGTGCCAATGTAAGTGCCCATACACTGAATCATCAAAATGGCACAGTTCTCATTTCTTAGCTCTTACACACACGTGTTTCATTCTCACCAGCCCAGTAGACACTCTGCTCAAAACTAGCCTTATTTGAAAAGGAAAGAAAAGGAAATTAACTTTGGATTACCCAGCATCTTTCTTTCCTTCCATACCTTCATGTTCAGCTCAGCGAGGACATGACAAGGTTGCTTGGTTCTTGCTTCTGTCTTGTACTTGGAGCAAGTTCTTATCTGACACCCTTGGAGGTGTCGGTGCCCCCCTCCCCACAGTCCACCTCAAGTCCCCTGGACAGTCATTAACTAAGCACGCCTACCTAGGACTTACATGGAGTCTCCCTGAGCTCCTTGCATCACGAGTCTCCAGGAATTTATGCTCAGGGTACATCACAAATGCTAGTTGTGAATGGGTAGAATGGCAAAGAAGAGCAGATAAGCCCATGAGGTGTATTTAGTCTGCTCATACCTGGGCTCCACTGTCCAATCAGACTTCACTTAAAAAAATAAGTTCAAAGACCAAAGAATGAAGAATTCCAAGATAGCAACGGCAGAGCATTAAACCTAATACAGACTCCTTCAGAGTACAGGGGCCTGCACATGGCCATGAAGCTGAAATATTCACTAGGGATTTTCACGGGCTCCTCCAACTAAACACGTTCCAACCTGATGTCCAGACCTACCCATTAGCACCACCATCAGATATTCTCCTCACTTCTCTTCCCCATCTCAATAGTGGGTCGCCTCTCCACCCTCTTGCTACAGTCACGCCTGGCACTCCTGTGGAAGACCACTGTCCCCCCACTGCCAGCCCCTTCCCTCGACTACATCCAATCCATTGTTGAATCCTATTGATTTACATCCTGAAACACTTCCCCATCTGTCCATTTCTATTTCTCTACTATTTCTTGTCTAAATCACCATCAACTCTTAAGGCAACCATAACAGCCTCTTAATTGGTCTCCCTACATCCATTTTGGCCCCCCATAATCTATTTTATTTATACATATTTTATATCATCTTTTAAAAATGTAAATTGACTCCCTTCACTCGGTGCTACTGAAATGACCTCATTAAGAGTCTACTTGGCACTCTAGATCTTAGCTTGAATGGTACTACCTCAGAAGGGTCTGCTTAGAGCACCCCGGACAAAGTAAGCCTGCTCCACACCTGCCCCACTTCTCTCTCTCAGAATCCGTTCCTTTCCTTTACCAGACTCATCACAACCTGGAGCTCCATTTGTGGGCATCTCTGAGCTAGAATAGAGAGTCATAGAAGATAGACTATTTAGCTTCATTGACTACTCTATGCCAGGTCACTAGCATCGTGCTTACTCACTGATAGACACTCGAATTTTTTAAGGAATGAATAAACAAATTCATGAGACAAAGGAGATAGAAGAGCCGAGGTTAATTCTCAGATCTCTGGTTTAGATGACAGGAGCTCGTGGTAAGCACACAGAAAAGGGAGAAATTCTCAGAGGAAAGCAATTCATTAGGAAAAAGAGAGGGGAGGGAAATTTCTGTGCAAGCTACAAATATATAATGGTGCAACAGTAACAAAAAACCAACCCCAGCTAGCATGAACGGAGGTAACAACACCATCAAAACCAGTACGCTTTGAGTGAATGGCGCACAATAGACAGTTATGTCTGGCTAATAGGCATGAACCAGGCCTGGCCAGGACACAGAACTTCTGGTCAGTGCAGGAGTAGATGATGAAGACACAGTGGTGTCAGAAATCCCAACAGCGAGACTGCAGGGGGACTTCAGATCATTCTGGAACTGAGAGTAAGAAAACAGGCAATGCTCTGCCTCTCTCTCTCACTCGCTCCATCTCGCCCTCTTCCTCTACCCTTTCCCAGTTCCAAGGCAAAGACTCTAGTATGTTAGACTCTGGTCACGTGCTCCTAGGGCACTCAGCCAGGACCAGGGGACAAAGGATACAGAAGAACCAGACTGTCCTCCCAGCTACGAACAGATGAACCCAGATCTCCAGCCAGCCACGCCAAGCATTCAGGGTCACAGGTTGCTCAGGGTAAGCCAGCCCCTGCTTCTTAAAAGCAAAGCAAACCCCCAGCCTTTCAACCACTAGGTCAAGATCCTAGGAGCCAGTAGAACCTGCTGCGCCCTTCCCCACCCACGGAACACTGCAGCACTGGGGCCAGCGCTCAGGCTGCTCCACAAATGCCCAGCTGGCCTGTGAGCCACGCCTTGATCATCACCTGGTGGGAGGTCAGTTTCCTTTTTCCCTAAGATCCAACACTGAATTCTTAGTCCCTCTTTCTTCTTATAGGATCCAGCTGTTGCCTGCAGCTTCCTGCTGGGAAGAGACATCTGAGCGGGGGAGATGTCTCCTGCACTCCCTAGCTGTCACTCAATGCCAGACACGCCCCTTTGGCACTGCATGTGTCCATCCGCGAAATGGGAGAGTCCTCCGGTGGTCAGGCAGCGTGACTGCCCCTCCCCTCTGTAGCCTAAAGCACTGAGGTCAGAAGCCGCCCTGCTGCGTGTGGTGGGAGCCTGGGAGGGGCCAGGGAGACGCTCCCACAAGATGCCGACCCAGTGATAGCTTCATTGTACTTGGCCCCTGGCCCACCCACAACTTTCCCGACAATCTCACCACCACCGCACCTTAAAACCACCCAGCAAGAAAGGGGCGCACTCTGTCTTTGAGCGAAGCCCTCGGTCCCTCCCTCTGGGGCAGAGCCGCGGGACAGCAGCATCTGATGGTGACTCAGTGTTTAGTCTGTGGCTGTTCACCTGCACTGCGCTCTCAGGAGGGTCTCGCTCCAGCGCCATAAGCCACAGTCTCCCTGGGAATGGGGCACCTTGGAAGGACAGCGGGGGCCCAGGGAAGCCAGAGGGAGGGAGGGAGGCCCTAGCGTGTGAGCGGGGCGGGGTCAGCCACAGGATGGGCTGGGATCAGCCGGGATGGCCAGACAGAGGCTCCTGGAGTCTCCAGGAGGTGGTTGGCAATCAGACAAGCGGCTTCTCCAGGGGTTCCCAGGGAGGAGAGTAAACCAAGTGCGGCGGTCTCCTCTGTGCCCGGGGCGTGACTGGTGCTGAGCCCCGGGGACAGCCAGCAATGGGACCCCCACAACTCAGGCGTTCCGGAAGCGGAAAATGGAACAAGAGAAACAACTGCTCCTTGGCATGAAGGAACAATGAGCCCAGCGTGCGCCTCTCTCCTCCCAACACCACCCTCTCTTCAGATTCTCATTCTTCCCAAGGTTTATCAAAATAAACTGTGAGGCTAGGGCTTAGACGCCAACTGCCAGCCACAGCGGGGGCAGGTGTGACACCAGGAGGGCCTGCCAGCCAGCAGGGCCAAGTCCCAGAAAAAGGCGCGGAAGGGAGCAGGAAGCAGAGAGGCAGAGGTCGAAGGCCTCCAGGGAATGGTCCAAGCTGGACTCACACCTGGGAGGTGTCCCCACCTCCCCAGCCCATCCACGTTGTGCCCGCGGGAGCTGGGCTTTGCTTCTTCCTGGCCCGAGCTCAGAACCCTCTCAGCCCTGGGCCAGGCTGTCTGCTTGCACCTTATTTCACGTGGAACTTCCTGCCGGGACTCAGCAAGCAATAGCCAGTGGATGTTAGGGACTTCAACAGGTCAGCTAACAGAAGCCTTGCTGCTCTAACCAGGGGAACCAGTCCCCTGCAAAGCAGCTGCGCCCTGCCAGCCCCTAGCGATGCAAGTCAGGCCTTTTGACCAACACTCAGGATGAAGTCAGCATCTCTGATTCTTTTTCTTCCAGTGTTAGGGCAAAGTCTGGCTATGCTTGCAGATTTCGCCTTGTGCCTCCCAGCCTCTAATCTCCTCATCACATCAAGTCCTGAGCCAGAGATAACAGATGCTGTTGATGATAGGTCTTCTTAAGCATGTCTTGTTGATTCAGATTGAAGTGTGAAGCCAGGAGCCAGCAGCCATTTAGCCTGGTCCTTAAGATGCCTGCATCCCCTGTTGTTGCAGTACATGGGTTTGATTCCCAGCTCCAGCTGCTGACTCCAGTTTCCCGCTAATGTGGACCCCCAGAGGCAGGAGTGATGGCTCAAGTACCTGGGTTCCTGCCACCCATATAGGAGAGCTGGGTTGAGTTCTCGGCTCCTGGCTTTGGCCCTGATGCAGTCCCAGCCCTTGTGGGCGTTTGAGGAGTGAATCAGCACATGGAAGCTTTGTCCCATCTGTTTCTCACTTTCTCTCTCTCCCTCCCTCTTAAATAAATGATTAAAAAAATTATGTAAGTATGAGAAGAAAACCATGGCTTGAACAGAGAGACCAGTCATTTACTGCTGTGGATATAGGGAGACAAATCCAGGAATTAAAATACGCTTTTTGTCACAGCAACAGAGAAGATGCGCGGGGCCAGCATTGTGGTATAGCAGGTAAAGCTGCTGCCTAAGACAGTAGCATTCCCTACAACACACAGCTGCTCCACTTCCAATCCAGCTCCCTGCTAATGGCCCGGGAAAAGCAGTGGAGGGTGGCTCAAGTGTTTGGGCCCCTGCTACCCACCTGGGAGACCTGGATGAAGCCCCTGGCTTCTGACTCCTGGCTTCAGACTCCTGGCTTCAGCCTGGCCCAGCACTGGTTGTTGCAGCCATCTGGGGAGTGAACAAGTAGATGGAAGATCTTTCACACACACACACACACACACCCCTGCAACTCTGCCTTTCAAATCCATAAATAAATCTTTTTTTTTTTTTTTTTTTTTTTTTTTGGACAGGCAGAGTGGATAGTGAGAGAGAGAGAGACAGAGAGAAAGGTCTTCCTTTTGCCGTTGGTTCACCCTCCAATGGCCGCCACGGCTGGCGCGCTGCGGCCAGTGCACCGCCCTGATCCGAAGGCAGGAGCCAGGTGCTTCTCCTGGTCTCCCATGGGGTGCAGGGCCCAAGCACTTGGGCCATCCTCCAGTACCTTCCCGGGCCACAGCAGAGAGCTGGCCTGGAAGAGGGGCAACTGGGACAGAATCCGGCGCCCCGACCAGGACTAGAACCCCATGTGCCGGCGCCACTAGGTGGAGGATTAGCCTATTGAGCCGCGGCGCCGGCTCCATAAATAAATCTTTAGAGAACAAAAACAGTAAAACAAAATCCTACATTTAAAAAAAAAAGATGCTTGTGTTAGTCATTTTTCTTCACTACTACAAAATACCTGTGGCACCTAACTTCATAAAGAGGACAGGCTTATTTGGCTCACAGATTTGGAGGTTCACATTCAAGATTAGGCAGCCCCCAAGGTTTGGCCTCACTCAGGGCAGCAGAAGGAAATGGCAGTGTGTGTGCTGAGGACAGATCAAAAGACACCAAAAGCAAAGAGAGGCTGCACCCAACTCAGGTTTGTTTTTTGTTGTTGTTGTTTTGTTTTGTTTTTGACAGAGTGGACAGTGAGAGAGAGAGAGACAGAGAAAGGTCTTCCTTTTCTGTTGGTTCACCCTCCAATGGCCGCCGCGGCCAGCACATCACGCTGATCCGAAGCCAGGAGCCAGGTGCTTATCCTAGTCTCCCATGGGGTTCAGGGCCCAAGTTCTTGGGCCATCCTCCACTGCACTTCTGGGCCACAGCAGAGAGCTGGCCTGGAAGAGGGGCAACCGGGACAGAATCCAGCGCCCCAACCGGGACTAGAACCCGGTGTGCCCGAGCCGCAGGCGGAGGATTAGCCTATTGAGTCATGGCGCTGGCCTCCAACTCAGGTTTTAAAAGAACCTTCTCTCATGAGAACCACCTCCAGTGACCAAGAACTTCCCACTCGGCCCCAGCTCCAACCACGGGTTCAGTTTCCACTCTCAGTACTGTTACGACTCTGGGGTTTAAAGGACCATCTGAGTACAGGAGCCAAATCACATACAAGACCTGCTCATGCTCAATCCCCTGTCTCCATAACTCACCTTTTAATCAGTACCTGATCTTGGAGTGTACGTGGATCTCCCGGCTCCCTGCCTGGAGGATGAGCTCTGTGACGGTGCAGACTCTGACGTCTCACTACTGTGTCCCCAGCACCCAGGTCACTGCCTGGCACCTGGCAGACATTCAGTGACTATTTATGCCACGGATGGATGGTGGAATGGATCTCTCTGATCAGGTCATGGCATGACAAGTGAAATGCATCATAGGAAGACTTGAGGGCACAGATGACTACAATGGCAGCCACACACAGAGGGGATGGTGAGTGTCTGTGAATCTGATGATGATAATATCAATGCTGATAATTGTTTTCATCTCTTATCTGATGCTATAGCAGAAGACCTGAGATCAGGAAACTTAAATAGAACACGGATTTATTCGGCTCATGGTTCTAGTGGCTGGAGAGTCCAGAGTAGGGTGCCGGCATCTGACAAGGGCCTTGTGTTCCATCATGCCACGGCAGCAGGTGGAAGGACCAATGAGAACAGAGGAGACTGAACTCCACTCTCAAACTAACCCACTTCCGCAGTAACAACCTTGATCCTTCACAAGGGCACAACCTTTGGAATCTAATCAGCTCTTAGTAAGCCCCACCTCCCAGCACTGTTGCCTTCGGGATGAAGGTCCCAACACGTAAACTCTGGGGGACGCATTCACACCACAGCAATGACAATGGCAGAGGGACTGTGGTACACTCTGACAGGCAATACTTGTAATACCCAATCCCATTCTAAAGGTGACAACACTTTCACTCAGATAGTAAGTGACATGCCAACGTCAAGAGTTAGTCAAAAAATAAAACAAAAACAAACAACAACAAAGAGTTAAGAGCAAAGCCAGGACCTGAAATCAGACCCATCTGCCTACAAAGACCACGCCTTTCAATCACGATACTGCCTCAAAGCCATCACCGCATTCATGCATGCACTGATTCAACCCAACACTAACGTTATTACTCGACTTCTCTTCACTGTCTCCTCTTCATCCTTAAATTGCAACTTCCTATATGCTACGGGACCAATCCCTTCCTGGTAGTCGTGTCCTTAACCAGACAATATTCTGGTATTACTCTTTTGACTTTGCTTTCACCTTTGAGGGTGAACTATATGCCTCTTCTGTACCATACGCCTTATATTTTTCTTGGGAACTACAGTCAGGAAGATTACTGGGAAAATATGAAGAATTAATGTTGATACCTACAGCTTCTACCTTCTGGTATACCTATCACAGAGACAAAAAAAAAATCCTCAGGATTATATCCCCAGGGTGACTTTCAAATAAACAGACATTGTAAGGATACTGTTGCTCCTGTAAAATGCACTTGGTTAGCAAAACTGAGAGGGAGCGTAATCTCATTAATGAGCAGAATGGCTTCATCAAGTGGGATCTGTTTGAAATCATCCCTTTAACCAATCACAAACAGCAGAAGTAAATACGTGTGTAGAGGAAGAAGTGCAATGCTAAATGTAGGTTTAGAACCCCTCAAAGTATATTGCAACCCTATTAAAAACAGTTGGAAAATGAAGAATCAAAGAAATGGCTCTAGGTGTTTTCCAGAAATAAGTGTGTCACGCTGTGATCATTAGAGTCAACACTGTGCGCGTGAGACTTAAACATAAGCTGAACTGGCAAATGCTCCTGAGTATGCATTAGCAATCAAAGACAGACAGTAGTAATCCCTAACAGCTGCATGAATTTATGGTTTGCAATAATTTTTTGCATTGATTGCGTTTTTTCCTAATAACAACTCATTGAGATCTATAGGAAGTCCATTTAAATATAAGAAAACTAAGATGCAGATTTTAGGTGTCTTGAATCCAATCATTGTTGTATGACTCTTAAAGTCAAATAATAACAATAATAATAATAATAATAATGGCCTGGGAAAACAGCAATATTCTCTTTTCCATAATTCTGCCTTCCCATGCCTGGTATATTGACTTCTTTTATAATGAATGAACAAGAAGTGACTTAAATGAATGTAATCCTCTCCTTTGGATGATTGTAGTTGGTTGAAGCAATAGTGCCTCCCATGTGAAGAACTTTTCTTCACCCACTAAAAAAAAAAAAAAAAAAGGATCCAGGGCTTTGCTCTTACACAGGACCTTGCATACACAGAACGAGAAGGTGCCTCTCCCTCTGAGCTGATGCAACCCCGGGTGAAGACGCAGCCACTGGCCGGCAAAGCCCTGCCTGGGTTACAGTTTCCACTTGCCATCAGGCCAGACACCTCTGTCCAGTGCATAAATACACCCCCAAGGGCAGACACACACTCCAGAGGAACAGACATGTGTAAGTGAATTCTTACAGCCACATCCTAAGCATCACAAAGAGAGATTTGCAAAAGGCACTACAGAGGAGAAACCAGGAGGTCCACGCAGAACTGTGGAAAGCCAAGTATTCCTTTCAGCGCTTTTGCTGAGGTTTGAGAGTGCCTGGCTCATGGTGTCCTTCTCTGCCTCTGAACCAATGAGAAACTTCAGAAGAATCTGGCAATTGAGCCCATGGGCAAGGGACACTCTGCACACCTAAATGCCAGAATCACACCGATTTCCCTTGGATGGTTGCAGGCAGCACTGGGCCATCCATGTTGGCGACTGTGAAGAAGTAAAGTTAAACTTTTGAAGAAGCCAAGCAAAATATGTGATTCCTGGAAAGTGGATTCCCAGAGAAAGAAGAAAGGAAATATTGGAGCATCCATTCCCAGATCCCTGGCCTCACCCACACTGGAAGAAGGGCAAACTCAAGCTTTGGGCTTACGTCCCAGAGGGGTGACGCCCTGATATCCAGGGGAGTCGTAGGTGGCAGTGAGGACGTTTCTTTCTTCCGTTCTCTCTATTGGTGATCTTGAAGCTGGAGAAGACCACGTTTTATTGACTCATCAGCAAACAGAAAAATGAGACATCTATGGACAGATTCTGTACTTAAAAATGGAGGGTCAATCTTTTGGGAAAGTGGGAGTAGAACCTTATGGTGGGGCTGGTGCCGTGGTGTAGCAGGTAAAGCCGCCGCCTGCAGTGCCGGCATCCCATAGAAGCACCAGTTCAAGTCCTGGCTGCTCCACTTTCGATCAAGCTCTCTGCCATGACCTGGGAAAGCGGTGAAAGATGCCCAAGTCCTTGGGCCCCTGCACCCATGTGGGAAGACCTGGAGGAATCTCCTGGCTCTGGATTGGCGCAGCTCCAGCCATTGCGGCCAATTGGGGAGTGAACCAGAGGATGAAAAACCTCCTTCCCTCCCTCCCTCCATGTCTCTGTCTGTCTGTCTCTGTCTCTCTCTCTCTCCTCCTCTCTCTCTCTCTCTCTCTCCTTCTCTTTCTGTGTAACTCTGACTTTCAGATAAATAAAATCTTTTTAAAAAAGAACACTCTGGTGGTAACTTTCCGTAAGAATGAGCAAGTGTTTAGAAGGCACCCTTATGTTAACAAGAGGATCTACATAGCAAATGAATGGAGATGAAGACAGGTGCAAGCAGAAATAATTCTTCACTCATCAGATAGCTATTTGGCAGCTGTTCAGTGTCAGGCACCATCCTAGGTGTTTGGGATTCAGTAGTGAAACAAAGCAAAGAAAGATCTTGGCCTCCAGAGCCATAGTCCAGCAAGGGCAGGCAGACAGCGCACGGGCACAATGGGTAGGTAAGCTGTTTAGCACCAAACTAATGTTCAGGAGGTGACTACAGTAATCACCACTGTACTCTACACCTGAAATTTTTTTTTTTTTTTTTGACAGGCAGAGTGGACAGTGAGAGAGAGAGACAGAGAGAAAGGTCTTCCTTTGCCGTTGGTTCACCCTCCAATGGCCGCCGTGGCCGGCGCGCTGCGGCCGGCGCACCGCGCTGATCCGATGGCAGGAGCCAGGAGCCAGGTGCTTTTCCTGGTCTCCCATGGGGTGCAGGGCCCAAGCACCTGGGCCATCCTCCACTGCACTCCCTGGCCACAGCAGAGGGCTGGCCTGGAAGAGGGGCAACCGGGACAGAATCCGGCGCCCCGACCGGGACTAGAACCCGGTGTGCCGGCGCCGCTAGGTGGAGGATTAGCCTAGTGAGCCGCGGCGCCGGCCTCTACACCTGAAATTTAATAGGACATTTTAATCACAGAAGAACACACAAATGGTAACTATAGACAATAGTGAATAGATTAATGTGTGGTAATCATCATACACCTGTATCAAATCATCACATCATATACCTTGAGTATCCGCAATTTTTATATTTAAAAGTAACTTAAGCCGGCGCCGCGGCTCACTAGGCTAATCCTCCGCCTTGCGGCGCCTGCACACCGGGTTCTAGTCCCGGTCGGGGCGCCGGATTCTGTCCCTGTTGCCCCTCTTCCAGGCCAGCTCTCTGCTGTGGCCCGGGACTGCAGTGGAGGATGGCCCAGGTGCTTGGGCCCTGCACCCGCATGGGAGACCAGGAGAAGCACCTGGCCCCTGCCATCGGATCAGCACGGTGCGCCGGCCGCGGCGGCCATTGGAGGGTGAATCAACGGCAAAGGAAAACCTTTCTCTCTGTCTCGCTCTCTCACTGTCAACTCTGCCTGTCCAAAAAAAAAAAAAAAAAAGTAACAAATCTTTCAGAAGTCACACTTTGAATCAAAATAAATTTCTTATATTTATTCTCAAAATGAGTTGTAAAATATAGACACAAAGCACCATAGGTGACTTTTCCAAGGATACCTCAAAATGTTTGGGAGAAATGGAATTAAAAAATTCATTTACTTCGGTGCAAAAAAAATTTGGACATCCATGCCTCTGACAGGCCTTCAAAAGGTGCATGAAACTGTGTGTTGTGAGAAAAGCTATGCACGTATTTCAAAAATCTTTTTACACAAAATTAAACTTATCTTTTAATTCCATTGTTCAATGACCTTTTGGAAGCACTGTCGTTATTTCTGGCAATAAAGCTGAAGTTTCTTAGAGAAACAACAGCTTCTAGAATGTCGTTCCCAGAGTGCACGAGTGCAAATACAAGTCTGAAATTCACTCTGATTCTATTCAATCTCTCAGCCCGGTTACAAGCAAGTACCAGGTGCTGTGGGAAGCGGTACAGGGCTTGCCGATTAAGGCCGTTAGAGGGAAATATCAAAATACATCTGGAGCTCAGAGTATAATTGTAAGGTAACGCACATTCCTTGGTTGTTCTGAACTCATTTCCTGGATACTGGCGTATAAAAACGAAGAGGCACATCTGAGCTAGACGCAAATCAGAGGTAAGAGAGGAAGTTTCAAAAACAATGGGCTCATGTATTGAAGAACAGCTCTGAGCAGAACTGAAAATTCTATGCAGTAATTAACTGAAAATTACCCCATGGAAATTTGGACAAATATACACTACCTTTTAATGAATGCCAAAAGGATCAATCCCCTGATTTGAAATCATACTGTCAGGATTTGGGGTAGAAAACAGCAGTATCATGACAGGTTCCTACCAGGGGTCTCCACTGGCTCCTTTTTGCAAGTGGTACCCTGAGTGCTGTCTTGTAATTAGACTGTGGAGGCCAAGGATGGAAGAAAGCTCGTTTAGGAGCCTCTCACAATAATTCAGTTGAGAGGAGACCGCAGCGCAGACCAAGAAGGAAGCAGTGGAGTGGGGAAGGGGCCACATTCTTGGTGCGTTCTGATGGTTAAGTCGACAGGACTTGCTGATGGATTGCTTATAACCGAGTAATTGGAAGGAGGAATTGTTATCAATGGGCTAAGTTTGGAAAGATATGGTGGGGGCAGGTTTAAGAGACAAAAATTAGTTAAGCTTTCAACATGTTGAGCTTGAAAGACTTCTCGGACGTGCAAAAGCAAACGCTGAGTGTGCAGTTAGTTGGGTATTTGAAACAGATGAATGGTCTGGGATGGGAATTCAAACTTCAGAGCTTTCAGCAAATGAATGATATTCAAATCCATGAAGCTGGATTATCAAAGAATGAGTATAATACAGAAGACTCAGTCCAACAAAAACAGAAGAAACTGGAAAAGGAAATAGAGGAGTGGCCAGGAAGATAAGAGTGAACCCAAGAGGGTGTGGTACCTTGGAAGCCAAGAGAAGCTGTATATCAAGGAGGTTGTTAGCTGCGTGTATGCAACTGACAGGCCAAGGAAAATCAGGATTAAGAACTGAACCTTGGCAGGCACCACGGCTCACTAGGCTAATCCTCCGCCTGCAGCGCCAACACCCCAGGTTCTAGTCCCGGTCGGGGCGCCGGATTCTGTCCCTGTTGCTCCTCTTCTAGTCCAGCTCTTGGCTGTGGCCTGGGAGTGCAGTGGAGGATGGCCCAAGTGCTTGGGCCCTGCACCCATATGGGAGACCAGGAGGAGGCTCCTGGCTCCTGGCTTCAGATCGCGTGACGCACCAGCCATAGCGGCCATTTGGTGGCGTGCACCAATGGAAAGAAGACCTTAAAAAAAAAAAAAAAAAAAGCCTGAACCTGGGCTCAGTTGTCCGGCGAGGCCCTGGGGATCATGAGCACAATCTCAGTGGATGCATGGGGCAGAAGCCTGAATGGAGTGGATTTACGGAAAGCGAGAAGAGTGGGAGCAAGGGAGAGCATGACTTTAGGGAAGAAGGTTCTTAAGCCCCTTAGCTTTGAAGAGAGAAGGGAGGACAGCTCGTGTGTGTGTTCCTGCGTCTTGTCTAGCAAAAAGCAAAGACTGGCAATGGAGGAGACTGAAAGGAGAATTTCTCGAGACAGCCCTGAGACATTGGATTAGGACTGAAGTCCAAGGAGCTCTGTTACAGTAAGAGGAGGGCAGCCCGGAGAGTGGGTGCAGGTACTGGTCTGGCACCAATGGGACAGAATTGTCATAGAAAGATCAGCTCTAAACCCGGAAACTAGTTACATTTGCTATGGTCATTGTGAATAACCAGTATACACATTTTAATTTTTAGTGTCGATTTGGGCTTTGAATTAACATTTACATGGCTTTTAAAAAACGTATTTATTTGAAAGACAAAGCGACAGAGATAGGCAGAGGCAGAGAGAGAGAAGTCTTCCATCCACTGGTTCCCCCAGCACCACCAAAATAGCCACAACTTCCAAGGCTTGGCCAGGCTGAAGCCAGGAGCCAGTGGCTTCTCCTGGGTCTCCCATGTGGGTGCAGGGCCCAAGCACTTGGGCCGTTCTTTGCTGCTTTCCCAGGCACATTAGAAGGGAGCTGGATCAGAAATGGAGCACCCAATAATCTAACTGGTACCCATATGGGGTGCTGGCATTGCAGGTACAGGCTACCATTTACATAATTTTACAAAAAAAAAAAAGACAATAAAAAAGTAAACTAAAGTCTTCATGTGTTCAGGGATTAAAAGCTATTATTTGGCCCTCCATGCTAAGAAATATAGGTTTTAACACATATTTGATCATCTTGAAGACAACAGGATTCCTAGCTTCCAAATCACTGTTGAAGATAAAAATAGCAGACAAAATCATCTCTATCACCTGAGACAGGTACAGAAAAGAAACAAGGATCCATAAAATCATAAGTCACAAAATAAAATTGCACACGCAATACCAAAAATATCTAGTACCTAAATAACTAAATGTACTCATTAACCCTATTAAAAAACAAAGGCTTTTACAGCACATAAAAAAATGAAAATGTTTAATTATGGGCTGCTTATAGTAGATTCGCCTAAACCAAAATGGCCTGAGTAGGTTAAGAATTTTAGAAAACAAATGAACCTCTGACCAAGTGACTTCCAATGTCTCAGCAAGAACAGGGGGAAGAATGGATTCTAGGACACTCGGTTTGGCATCTAACGCCTGGGAACATCATAACGAGACCCAGTGAATATAAAACTATCATGGTCATTAGTAATCCCTAGGTGGTTCTCCTGGCTCTTTTCCTTGATTTCTACTGCTAGTTGCCTGTTCTATGCCCCAAGGGCCCTCACCTCCCTGAGCATACTATCATAGAGTTACAGTTTCACTGGAAGCTGGGACAAATTTGACTTAGAACTTGACACAAGTTCGTAAGTTCTTTTTTTGTTTGGTTTTTTTTTTTTTTTTTTTTTTTTGGACAGGCAGAGTTAGTGAGAGAGAGAGAGAGAAAGAGAGAAAGGTCTTCCTCAGGTGCATATCCTGGTCTCCCATGCGGGTGCAGGGCCCAACCACTTGGGCCACCCTCCACTACACTCCCGGGCCACAGCAGAGAGCTGGCCTGGAAGAGGAGCAACCGGGACAGAATCCGGCGCCCCAACCAGGACTAGAACCCAGGGTGCCGGCGCCGCAGGCAGAGGATTAGCCTAGTGAGCTGTGGGGCCAGCAAGTTCTTTCTTGTACAAGCCACAAAGTATCTATGGTGCATATGGATGTGTCCAGCCCTTGCTTCCCCCACACCCAACACACACAAATTCCTTATATCTGACTTGGCTAGTACTTTGACATGCTCTGGAGCTACTAACCTGCTCGATACATTGTTCAATCCAGAGCCCAGGTGTCTTCAGATACACAGACACGAGTGAAGAGAAAGCAGGGGCACCACTAGTGGTTCCAGGTAACACGGAAAGCCAAACAGAAATGTGTTGCTCAGAGGACAAGAGGGCCACATTAAATGTGCCGCAGCTCAATAGGCTAATCCTCCGCCTGCGGCTTGGGCACACTGGGTTCTAGTCCGGTCGGGGCGCCGGATTCTGTCCCGGTTGCTCCTCCTCCAGTCCAGCTCTCTGCTGTGGCCCAGAAGTGCAGTGGAGGATGGCCCAAGTCCTTGGGCCCTGCACCCCTTGGGAGACCAGGAGAAGCAGCTGGCTCCTGTCTTTGGATCAGTGCAGTGTGCTGGCCGCGGCAGCCATTGGAGGGTGAACAAATGGCAAAAGGAAGACCTTTGTCTGTCTCTCACTGTCCACTCTGCCTGACAAAAAAAAAAAAAATTATACAAGGTCAACTCCATTAGCATGAAGTCAGTAATTGTCACGAATTGAGTGATAGGGCACCAATAGTGGACAAATCCATAAATCACAACCTGCTGACGTGTTATCTCAGTCACTCTCATTCCTGTTTGTATTGCCACAGCCTCAGACTCCCTGCCTCCCACCCTGGCCCCTTTCTCTAATCCACTCTCCCTAATGAAGCCAGAGCAAAAATTCTAAATGCCGTCTGAACCTGATAAGAACATTCACGACAACAGTCTCCCCTGGTCTACAGTTTGGCTTTCCATGATTTCAGCAGTCATCCATGGTCCAAAAATATTAAATGGAAAATTCCAGAAATAAACAATCCATGAGTTTTATATTGTGAGCCATTCTAAGCAGTGTGAAGAAATCTCATGCTGTCTACTCATTCCCTCCTTGGATATAAATTATTCCTTTGTCCAAGGTATCCACACTGTACTCAAATCAGCTACCAACCCGTTAATCCTCCAGTGGCTGTAGGGGTTATCTGGTCAACTGAGAGCTCCAGGCACCCTCATTTTACTTAATAATGGTCCCAAAGCCCAGGGCACTGACAACTTCATTACAGTATATAGTTGTAAGTCTTCTATATTATTACTGCTGCTATTAACCTCTCACTGTGCCTAATTTGCAAGTTAAGCTTTCTCATAGATATGCAGCTATATCAGAAAACAGAGATTACTCATACATGGGTTCAGTACTCCTCGTGGTTTCAAAAACCATTAAGGGGTCTGGGAACATGGCCCCCTGAGAATAAGCAAGGACTGCTATAGTGTCTACGCCCTTGGTACTAAAAGCCAAACACTTCAGCCTGGAGGGCCCCTGCACCTTCCCACCTCTCCCTGCCCTCAGTCTCACGTTGTACCTGCCCCTGCACCTGAACATCCCTCTGAACTTCAGCTGGTGCCCAGGAAGCACACCTTAGTTTCGGCCCCTGTGCCATTGTACAAACTGCTCTTCCTTCCTGCAATGGACCTCCCAGCCCTTGTTTTCTTGGAAAGTTCTCTTCATCCTTTACAACTCACCGAGACTTCTCCTTTCTAGAAATACTAATTAGAGATTGCACTGTTGTATAGTGGGTAAAGCCACACGTTCAGCACCAGCATCCCATATAGACACCAGTTCAAGTCCCGGCTGCTCCTCTTCCGATCCAGCTCTCTGCTGTGGCCTGGGAAAGCAGTGGAAGATGGCCCAAGCCCTTGGATTCCTGCACTCATGTGGGAGACCTGGAAGAAGCTCCTGGCTCTTGGCTTTGGATCAGTCCAGTTCTGGCTGTTGCAGCCATTTGGGGAGTGAACCAGTGAATAAGAGATCTGTCTGTCTCTCCCTCTAACTCTACCTCTCAAATAAATAAATAAATCATTAAAAAAAAAAAATCACCCAAAACCCATCCGGCCAATGTGCCCTTCCTGCACATCCTCCATTGCAGCCGGCAGCATCCTACTTCCAGCTGTTCGTCATCTGCAGCCCCCATGAAGCTGTGAGTGTCAGGGTTGAGGACCGCAGGGGCCACTCCTTGTGTTGTTCTGCTTTGAGTACTTAGCACCTAGCACTGGCACGTGGCACCTGCTAGGACTTCACCAATGTTTAAGAGTGCATGAGTTAATCAGTTGCTAGGGGCAAAGGCAGAGAACCAGCAAAGCTCTTCAACAAGGAGGAAAGAAGGAGTGAGAGCCCACTGCAGAGAAGGACAGTCAGGAGCTGGTGCCCTTGCGTTCTGAGTGCTCTGTTGGGATGGCGGCAGGGGAGGAGGGCTCCTGGCCCCTGGAAATCTTCAAGGACGAAATGGTCAAGACCCTCAAAGGAGCAGAGGCCACACCAGAATGGCTAACAGATAACCCAAGTATTGAAATCCCGACACCATGAAAATCCAGGAAGCCTAACCATTTGCCCCTATAAGCCGTGCGGGTCAGGCCACAGCGACACCCAGAATGAGGTCCCCGAACTTTAATGGGCTCCACTGGAGGAGCAGCTGATTTCACTTTCATTGCCCCTTTCAGGGCACAGGAACCACAGGTGAGTTTTATGTATTTGAAGGAACGTGCCCCTTGGATAAACAAGGACAGGTCCTCCACCTTGTGGCACCGGCATCGGAGCCCAGGAGCCTAGCGGTGGGGCTTCGGCCCAGGCTGCTGCAGGAGCATTTGTGCTCCTTGTTAGGGACAGGAAAAGCCTGCATTCCTCCTCCTACCTTCCCCAGGGAGTCCTGCTCCACCCATCCCTTCCTCCCTTTCTGCTCATTCCTGCAGCCCCCCCCCGCCCTGCACACACGCACACCCACTCACACGCACACACAGGACACCCAGCCCGACTCCTTCCAGCACACCAACAGCTGTGTTCTCATGATTGGACTGATAGGAAGTCTATTTATTTGGGGTTAAGAAGAAAATGTTTATAATTCACAAAGTCTGTGAATGGTTTCCTAGCAACCTCTCGTACCATCATTGTGAAATAATCTCTCACTCTCCCTCCCTTTCTGTTTCATATTCTTTCCCTGACCTCCAGAAATTCTTTTCCTGTTTTAAGTCATAGAACATTTTGAGGGCTTATTAAGCACTGAGACTATCTCACTAGGAAAATCCATGGCGACACACACACAGATTCACTCACATAATTCATGGAGTTCTTAAAAATCCCCGAAACTCTTCTACGAAAACTGGCTCACAACCTGCTCCACATGCGAGCAATAGATCAACAGTTTGATAGCTCTTCCATCCAGGCAAGCAAAAAAATAAATTTAAAAAAATGGGAGGCCGGCGCCGCGGCTCAATAGGCTAATCCCCCGCCTTGTGGCGCCGGCACACCGGGTTCTAATCCCAGTCGGGGCAGTGGATTCTGTCCCGGTTGCCCCTCTTCCAGTCCAGCTCTCTGCTGTGGCCCGGGAGGGCAGTGGAGGATGGCCCAAGTGCTTGGGCCCCTGCACCCGCATGGGAGACCAGGAGAAGCACCTGGCTCCTGCCTTCGGATCAGCACGATGCGCCGGCTGTGGTGGCCATTGGAGGGTGAACAAATGGCAAAAGGAAGACCTTTCTCTCTGTCTCTCTCACTGTCCACTCTGCCTGTCAAAGATTTTTTAAAAAGAAAAAAAAATGGGTACGGGGTGGTTGTCCCTAAAACAAAAGCAACGAACTCAGCCAGCTCCGAACTGTCCCTTCGACCCCTCTGTGACACTGCCCATTCCGATCCCAGCCCATCAGAGATCCTCCTGCCCCTTGGGATCTGACTTGGCTGCCTCTCCCCGCATCCCCTGGGGAGCCAGAATGTAGGAAATGCAAGCACATGTTAATGAAAGCCCAAAGAAAATTCCATGGAGACCTGAGAGTATTTTCAAGGTCTTCCAAAGATGGCTTGGGCCATCTCCTCACCCAGCTTCACTTGACCCTCTGGGGGTACCCGGGAGCCACACAATGGCCAGGTGCAGAGGCACAGCTGTCCTCCTCTCTGGCACCACCTACCACAGCCCAGGGAGACCACATTGCCCCGTGACTCCCAGGGGCCTCTATCAAATGGCCTGTGTTCTTCATCCCTTCCGTGTCGTTACGTTGAAATGGCTCCTTGAGCAAGTCAGTTACAAAATGAGAAGCAGATAGAATAAGGAAGATGGTAACACCGACACTCAGTGTTTCATGTGTGCCAGGCTCTGCGTTACATGTGTGCGTGCCCTGTGTCCCTCTCCAGTCCTCACAAGCCACCTGCTAGGGGAATTGTTTCAAGGAGCCCATCTGGGGTGGGCAAGAGGCAGCCTCTCAATTCAGAGCGAGCGGGTTGGAAGCCACCCATACCACATATCAGCCGTGCAACTTTGGATGAGTTTCTGTGCCGCAACCTCTTCATCTATAAAAGGAGAATGATAATGTTCTAAATATTATTTAAAAACTCTTAAGGAGTTGTCACAAGAATTGAATGAGCCACTATATGTAAGTCATTTGGAAACACCTTCAACAATAGTTCAGTGCTCAGAACAAGAAAGCTGCTACCACTTTATTTCACTGCAAGAGGAAGTTTGTGATTGATAGGGAAGTCTACACACAAGTACTTAAAGGCAAAGGAACACCATGTATGCAGCCTTCCCTGGAGGCTCAGAAAAAGAATTGATATCATGCACACAAGGAAAGGGGATGGTAAGGTCAATGTGGTAAAATGTTGACCTTTCAGAAATCTAGGTGAGGAATGTTCTTCTGAATTTCTTGTACTAGTATTGCAACTTGTCTATAGATCTAGAACTATCTCAAACATGCTTTAAGAAAAGGAACACCAAGGATCCATCTTCCCATTGTGCACAAATTCCCCCTGGCATAGGGGGTGTGCAGCAGAATTTCTCTACGCCTGCACCTACAAGACACTGCTTCATTCCGCAGGAAGCTTCCTTCTTGATGCTGACACAGCAGAAATTGCTTTTCCAAGAGAAAAGCCTTCTAAACCATCAATCGGGTCTTTTATAGCGAGAGACGTTTTAACATAAGACGACACTGTTCTCTCTTGTCCAAGAGGACACAGCGATTCCTCACCCCTCTCACCACCCCTCAAACAAGGTCCACCATGGCTGCACTCATCATTTGACACCCACTCACAAGACCCTTTTTTGTCTGCCAGATTTTCACAGGCTTCTAAAGAATGCAGTGAATTTGCTGTCGCTGAATGTGGTTCATTTGCACAAAATTCCTCTCCCCCATTTTCCGTCCACATTTTCATCATCCGTGCCCTTTTCTCCAATAGGCCACTTTGCAGAACCGGAGGGTGGGAGCCTCGCTCTGCCTCACAGCCTCTGCAGTGGGGAAGGCAGGTGGGAGCTGCTGGCCACAGCATGGGAGCGACACAGGAGGGGAGGTGCAGGAGGCGGGCGGGTGGCCTGTCTGAGGGAAGCTAGCTTCCTCTGCAGAGGTCAAGTAAAACCACACCTGAGGGATGACCTCATGTTGGTTAGGTCAAAGGAAGTTGGATGAGGGGAGGAAAGAGAAGAGTTTTCACTTACAAAAGTCAATACCCATCCTTTCTTTAGAAAACAAAATAAACTATCATTGTTAGTGGGATTATAATATGGTGTAACCCAAGGCAAGCAGTTAGCCTAGTGATTAAGATGCCAGCAGCCTGCATTGGAATAACTGGGTTTGATCCCTGGCTCCAGTGGCTGACTTCCTGCTAATAGAGATCTTGGGAGGCAGCAGTAAAGGCTCAAGAAACCGAGTTCCTGCCACCTTGTACGAGACCTGGATTTTGTTCCTGGCTCCTGGCTCCAGCCCCAGCCATGCCCTGACCACCACTATGGTCATTTGGGGAGTGAAACAGCAGATTCGAGATCTTGAGATCTCTCTTCCTCTCCCTCTCCCTCTCTTTCCCTTTCTCTCCCTCTCCCTCCCCGTCTCTTTCTCTTTCTCTCTCATAAATAAATTTTAATGGTACAGGCTGGCACCGCGGCTCACTAGGCTAATCCTCTGCCTGTGGCGCCAGCACCCTGGATTCTAGTCCCGGTTGGGGCGCCGGATTCTGTCCTGGCTGCTCCTCTTTCAGTCCAGCTCTCTGCTGTGGCCAGGGAGTGCAGTGGAGGATGGCCCAAGTGCTTGGGCCCTGCACCCCATGGGAGACCAGGAGGAAGCACCTAGCTGCTGGCTTCGGATCGGCGCAGCGCACCAGCCATAGGGGCCATTTGGGGGGTGAACCAATGGAAGGAAGACCTTTCTCTCTGTCTCTAACTCTGCCTGTCAAAAAAAAATTTTAATGGTACAATGAATTTTTATTCTTTAGTTAAAAGAATTGAAACTAGGATCTCAAGGAGCTATTTTCATGCCCACGTTGATAGCAGCATTGTTCACAATAAAAGGCAGTAGCAGTCCAAGGATGCATCAGTACATGCATGGATTAAAAAAAAAAAAGTGATTTAAACACACAATGGAGTGACCCCACTTCCGATCTCAGCTGGGATGGGGGGCCCCAGGCTACCATTCTTCTGTCCTACTTAGCTTTGCATTTGGGGGCTCTCACAAGGTCCCTTCAGGTTTGATAATTTGCAACAACAACTCAGAACCCAGGAAAGCACTATACGCATAATTACCAGGTAATGATAAAGCTACAAAAGAAGAGCCTGATGAAGGGGGCACAGGGCACAGAAGCCTCAGGGGAATACGTGGGCCCATGAGGAAGCTCTTGCAGCCTCCCTGTGCAAAGCTTTCACTGAGGTCTCATTACATAGGTGCAATGACTAGTCATTGGCCAAGTGATTCCAGACTCCCCTCCTCCCCAGGGATTGGAGGAGAGGGTGCTGAAAGTTCCAGCCTTCTAATAATATGATTGCTTTTCCCTGGTGACCAGCTCCCATCCTGAAGCTATCTAGGGAAGCTCTCTGGAGCAGCCACATTAGCATAACAAAGACATTCCTATCACTCAGGAAATTCCAAGAGTTTTTTTAAAAGAGATCCCAGCCAGGAACTGCAAACAAAGAGCAGATACATATTTTCTAATCTACCACAATGAGCTAATGATTAAAGTGCTTAGCACAGTACCTGGTATATGGTAAGAGTTCAATGACTAGTAAGTTGTTGGGAGTAAATAAATGAATAGAATAAACATAGTAATAAGAGCAATTAGCAATGATAGTAGTAGCATGAAAGCAGGAGTGATGTTTTCAGGTCTACAGTATACCTAGGCTTGGAGGTCTGTGTAAAGATGAGCCAGTAGTGGAAATGTATGACCCATGGAGCATCCAACGACTTCACTTTGGCAGTGCTCAGATCCCTTCAGCTGAGGGCCAAGATTGGGTGGAGCTTATTTAAAATAGTCTCCTGAGCCCCTTTCAGATAGTCTCATTGGCAAGGCTGAAGTGGGGACACAGCACCTCTAAACTTGCTTTTACAAGTTCTCCAGGTGACAAGGATACATGTCTACATTGGGGAGCCAGTGGCCCAGCACCTCTGGGGGACGATCGCGTGTCTGAGCTGTGAGAGGTTGGAGACACTGGACAAGGCTGTGTCAGAGCCCCTTGGTGTCCTACCCAACAGCCATCCTGTCTCTTTTGTACTTGGTACCAGGACCACAGTTTGGTTTTAGGCAACAGGAGCCTGTGTTGTTGTGGAAAATTCAGGTGCCTCCCCAGCCCCAGGGGTGGGTGGTGACTGGTGAAACCTAAACAAGCCACTCTCATGTTACTTGCCACTGGCAGGATTGGGTGTGGCCAGGTGATGCAATGCAGGCTGGGAGACTTCAGGAGAGGGCCACTGGGGGCTTGTGGGTGGCTGCCCTGTTGATTAGATTACAAAGGCAGGATGGGAGAGCTCCTTTTCCTGACTCTGGATCTAGAGTTGGCAGGTGATACCTGGAGGTGGAAGAGACACCCTGGGAACATGAAGGGAGCAGCTCAAGAGAACAGAAGCCACTTCAGTGAGGATGGTGCAGTGGAAGTGAAATCGGAGAAGACCCCCTAAAGTCTACACTGAAATATGGCCCCTTAAAGTTCCCTAGAAATGCTATCCGGGGTGCCACATGTGCTACTGGAATTTGGGTGCCTTACGATTTCACCACGGGCTTATTACTAAATCCCCGATATTAATAAGCCCAAGAGGGTTCTTGCCTAATATTTAGAGAAGAATTCTAAATACCGGCACAGATAAACGAGGCAGCATGGTACGTTTTAAGCTTTTAGTGAGAAAGATGCATAGGAGAGTGAGAGCTTTATTTAAGAGGGAGAGGTGAATAGGGGTTCATACCTAGCACGAGGAACCAGCCACGTGGATGAGCATCTAGGCCTGTATCTGGGCCAGGAAGCCTAGAGCACATGGCCTTCGGGCCCTGGTGGCGTGGGGCTACAGCAAGCTCCCTCCTGACAAGAGGCCAGGGAAGAAGAGCAGCCCAGGCCACATCATGTCCCAGCTTTTAACCCACTTCCAAAGGGGAGTGGTTAATTAACCTGATTGGCTGGTGGGCACCCAGGTGTGGCCAGGTAGGGGAATGAGGCCACACGGGGTGTGGCAAAGGCATCAGGTAGGGGCATGAGGTCACACAGGGGCATGGCAAAGGCATGGTCTTCCAGTTCACAGATCTAACAATTTTAGCCTGTGTGTCTGCCTGCTTCAGAAGGGAGCCAGGAAATGTGGTGGTGGTGGATACCTTGAAGACATTGTTGAGGTACTCCATTAATCCTGCCTAGACCACCCTTCAGGAATGCGCAATACAAATGATAGTGGCTATCTAATGAGACTTTTTTATTCTTGACAAAGGCCCAGATCTTAGTATTTTAGCCACATCTCTCTTCCCAGTAACATGTACAGGGAGATGCTACAGGAGGGTTTCTCAATCTTGCACTGTTGATATTTGAATCAGATAATTTTTTGCTGTGAAGGGCTATTGCTTTAGTCTATTCTGTGTTGCTATAACCATGCCACAGATCAGGTAATTCATAAAGAAAAGACATCTGTTTCTCACAGCTGTAGACACTGGAAAGTGCAGTGTCAAGATGTGGCATCTCGTGAGAGACTTCTTGTGGCATTATCCCATGATGGAAGGCAGAAAGAGCAAGAGCAAGGGAGAACTGAACTCACTCCAGGGAGATGGTGGTAGTGCATCCATGAGGGCAGAATCCCCCTGACTCAAGCACCTCCCACTACCCCACATCCTGGCACAGTGGCACTGGGGCCAACATCCAAATTCTGGGACACACACTCAGGTTGTGGTTCTAATTTTCTTGGCTGACTTTTCAGCAATGCCGCCCAGTGAGATGGATAGACCCGCTCTCTTGGGAGCAAGGTCAAATTCCAGCTCTGCCACTAACTTCTCTGTTTTCCTTCTACAAGTCCCTGCCTCTCCATGTCAGGTCCCTGCCCTTTAAAAGTCGAAATCCGATGCCAACTTTGGATCAGTAGTGTCAGATGGGAATTGAATTGCAGGACATGCACTTGTGGTGAGAAGACAGATGTCGCAATGTGCTCGTGACACCATGACAACAGCTTTACCCCAAGGGTCACTGTACCTGTTTTACAGATAAGCAGAGAATGGCCGGCGCTGCGGCTCACTAGGCTAATCCTCTGCCTTGCGGCACTGGCACACCGGGTTCTAGTCCCGGTCGGGGCAGTGGATTCTGTCCCGGTTGCCCCTCTTCCAGGCCAGCTCTCTGCTGTAGCCTGGGAGTGCAGTGGAGGATGGCCCAAGTGCTTGGGCCCTGCACCCCATGGGAGACCAGGAGAAGTACCTGGCTCCTGCCATCGGATCAGTGCGGTGCACCGGCCACAGCGCGCCGGCCGTGGCGGCCATTGGAGGGTGAACCAACGGCAAAGGAAGACCTTTCTCTCTGTGTCTCTCTCACTCTCTCTCTGTCCACTCTGCCTGTCAAAAAAAAAAAAAAAAAATTCCTATGGTCAAATAGTAGAAAGTAACAGAAACCCAATTTACACTCAGATGTGCTAAGACGCAGAGTCAGAACCCTTAATCCAGGGTGAGGGTTGAGTACAATGCCAGGTGTACCGCTCACACTGTGTGTGTGTGTGTGTGTGAACTCCTGCTCTAACACCACTTTCCTAGTGTTTGACCAACTGCCTGATTAACAGGCTCACCTGAGGCATTTATTAAAATAAAGGATTCTCGGGCCCCTCCCCTAAGATTCTAATCTACTAAGTATGGGATGGAGCCTGAGAATTTTTATCTTGAACAAGCACCCCAGGAGATTCTGACACTCAGATTAAGTTTGGCAATCACTGCACAGTGCTGCACTTTCCAGCCTCCTACTGGGGTGTGTCCACCTGCCCTATAACCCACCTGCCACTTTCTTCGCACACTGCTATGCAGAGACCCTGAAGAGCTGGCTGTGGCTGTAAGGAAACGGGGAGCAGAACAGAGAAGAGACGGGATCTGAACTCTCAGCTGAAATGAACTTCAAGAAGAAAAATAAATCGGCAGAGGTGGCTAACTACCGCCATGCACACAGAGCGAGCACATGGCTGAGAGCAGGGATTTCGTTCTGGGCTGGGTTTAAGCCAGGTAAGGGCCATGGTTGGGGTGCTGGGGCTGAGCTAGTTTCTCCCAGGCTTTTTCTCCACGGGCATTAGTTGGAAAAGAATCTAGGGGGTGGGGTGGAGACCAGTACAGGGCATGGGACTGATTGGTCTCTTGAAAGAAGGCAGAGGTAAAGGGGTTTCTGAGGGAATTTTATCTGCTTTCAGGCGAGGAGCTAAAATGGCTGAGGCTTATATCCTTGTTCCGTCAATAGCCTCTTCCAACCTCCACGCGGTCGCTCGCTCGGTCCTACACTGGGAGCATCTTAATGAATCAGGCGATCGGAGTCCAACTCAGCTTGTCCAAAGCCAATCCCGTCAACAGCTCTACTCCTACCTCCTGCTCTCCCTCCTACATTCTCCACTCAGTGACGATCTATCAACCACCCAAAGAGCCCAGCCAGGAATCCTCGGTACATTCCTGCTCTACCTTCTCCTGGCCTCCTGATCACCCTTTCTTAGCGATTTCTAATTCCTAAACAACACACATCAGCCTCTCGTCTTCTCTCCCACTGCCTGATCCTCCACTCTTCTTTCCACTCCATTTACTAATAAAACTTTCTGCTTTCATTTTTTCCAGTCCATAGATGCTATCCCAAAGGAGTCCGATCACATATGTCCAAGGCGGTTGCAATTTTCTCTCCCATCTCACCTGTTCTACTGTTAGGTAGGAAGTCAGTTATGAGCTTATATGTGTGTGACAAAAAGGCCTAAAGGGAAGACATCTATGTCCAGCATATGCATCTGCATCTCAAAGACATCCTGACAATGTTTCAGGGGCAGCCCGGTATTCACATTCTGCCCTACCGCCTTTTACCTGATAACCTGCCAGGTGGGGGTCCCCGCCCCTCTGCCTGACAAATCTTCCACAATCTCCCAGATGCAGCCCAGTATCTGCATTTCAAACACCCTGCTCTGGATCCCCCATTCTCTAGGGAGTCCTGCTCACCCTTCCTCTGAACCCAGGACAGCACCAGCTAGGCTCCCTCCTGTCTGATACCTTCAAGGGAAAACTCAGATAGGAGCTTCTTAATATTTACAGTCATAAAATCCTTTGTTTCAGGAGGAGATGTGTGAAGACAAAGACCCATCTCCTCCCGGCCTCAACCGGATTGCGCACTCAGCCCTCTGCCTCTCTGCTGAGTCACCCGCCTGGTCTGGCCAGGTGTCATCTCTCCACCCAACCATGGAACCTCATTCCTCCCCCCCCCCCCAGTCCGAGCGACTGGGCACCCTCCCAGGTCCTGTCTGGAGAGGTGCCCATCCATCCTTATGGATGTCCCTTCCCTAATAAACCTTGCTATTTTACCTCCCACTACTCTCTGTCTCACGCCTGAATTCTTTCTTGCGTGAAGACAAGAACCCTGCAATTTCTCCGTTAACACTTCTAGAATATTCTTATTACACCTTCAGAAGGTGGGGTCTATTTACCCTTCCCTTGACTATGGATGCACATTTGTGACTGCTCAGGGATAGGGAACACCTGGCCCAAGGACCCTATAAGGCCCACAAAATCATTTGGTCTCACCCTGCCCAGGCAAGACTCAAAATTCAATCAATCTAGAGCAGGCTAACTTTTAAACTCATCATTTTGTATAGCCCAAGAATGACTTCCAGTTACCCAGATGGCCATTGGCAGAGAAAAGATCCCACAGCCCTGGACCGATACAGCATGCAGAAGTGCTGCTTCAGGACTTTCAAGGTCAGTGAGTAAAAGGTGATGCAGATACCACTGTGTCCACCACAAGGCTCATGCCCGACATCTAAACCTAGTTAACACCTAGTGGCACAGTGGGTTTAAAGCCCTGGCAGCCCATATGGGCACCGGTTCTAGTCCTGGCTGCTCCTTTTCCAATCCAGCTCTCTGCTGTGGCCTGGGAAAGCAGTAGAAGATGGCCCAAGTCTTTGAGCTCTTGCACCCATGTGGGAGACCTGGAAGAAGCTCCTGGCTTTGGATCAGCTCAGCTGCAGCCATTGTAGCCATTGCAGAGTGAACCAGCAGAAGGAAGACTCTCTCTCTCTCTCTCTGCCTCTCTGTAACTCTGCCCTTCAAATAAAATCTTTAAATAAAAAAATAATATCATTGGGGACATTCCCATACCATCTTGGCACTGGACAGTTCTGCATATACTCACCAGTCTCTGCCAGAACTTGCAACTCTCTGAGTGCCTTCCCCAAAGCTGCAAAAGCAGCTAACTTTGCAGGTGGATGGGATAATGGGAGGGTGTATTCTGCATTGGCATGAGGCTCCACTGGCCAGGAGAGATCATACCCAATAGTTCACTCCTCAGTGACTTTCCTCTCCTCCTTGTCTCATATCCCATATCCCTTATCAGCCTTTCCTAGGGTCACTTTCCAAGGCACTACTTCTATTCTGTAAAACTCACGGAGCAGGCACAAGACAGAAGACAGAAAGGGTTAGATGACAACGCTGGAGAAGCAGACAGGGACCTGACATGGAGAGGCAGGGACTTGTGAAAGGAAACAGAGAAGTTAGTGGCAGAGCTGGAATTCGACCTTGCTCCCAAGAGAGTGGGTCTATCCATCTCACTGGGCGGCATTGCTGAAAAGTCAGCCAAGAAAATCAGAACCGCAACCCGAGTGTGTGTCCCAGAATTCGGATGTTGGCCCCAGTGCCACTGTGCCAGGATGTGGGGTAGCGGGAGGTGCTTGAGTCAGGGGGATTCTGCCCTCGTGGATGCACTACCACCATCTCCCAGGAGCGAACAACTTCTCGCACTTGCAGGACTCAATCAGTTATCGCAAAAGCAGAGCCCATGCCTTAGTTTTTGCCTTCCGCCCTTCTGCTTTCCACCGAGAGTTGAAACAACCCGAGTCCCTCACCAGAAGTGGAGCAGACACCAGCATCCTGTCTTAGACGCCCCAGCCTCCAGAACCAAGGCAAAGTACGCCTCTCTGCTTGGGAAATGACCCGGTCTCAGGCAATCTGTTATAGCGACAGAGAGTGGGCTGCGACAATCACAATCCACACACACCGCATTTGCTGGATCGTTTCAGAATAAAATGCATAATGTGGAAAAGGACCTAGGTCGTGTCTGCTACAGTAGGGGTTCAGTAATGACCAGTCTCCTCCTCCCTTGTCGCACACCTTCTCTCTTTCACAGCAGAACGAAACATCAGGGAAAGATGTATTGGCCAAATAATGCGCTGCGTCTCTCTGGCGATTCCCAGCCTACTTGCTTTGCATGATTATTTCTACGAGGCTAATACCTCATTATAATAACACGGCACTCAAATACCAGTGGGCCCATAACCAGAGGCCCTGCTGAAATAAAACCATTATAATCAGGGCCCAGATTGAATCATGGGCTAGTAGGCTCCCCAGTGGTTTGACCAAGAGCCAGGCAATAGTCAAATAATCAAACTGCAGATGCTGGGATAGCAAATTGGCTTACATTTAAACAGTGGCAGAGACCCAAACTACAGTGGGGAGGAGAGATGAGGAGGGGGCAATGTAGACTTGTACAATACTGGAATTCCCCTTCCATGCCTCCCTAGTTAATTGGCCCGTAAAATAACCAGGCTTGTTAATGAACAACGGTCTCATTCCTGGTAGGCACCTAGGTCAGGCTGTTGCTCTGAGCCTACAGCTTGTTGACTCTGCTTTTAGGGCCGAGAGGGATCCCAGGGGTGATGTGAAGGCAGAGACATTATGGTCTCTGGCCTAATTATTGCTCTTGGGCACTCAGCTACTTAAAAACAACATCCTGGGGTCACAGAATCAATGAGAGGGAAGTAGAGAGAGACCTGAAGCGTATGCAATTTGGGAGTCCTGTTGGAGAAAAACAAGACAAAGCTATGTATCAGAAATATGATCGCTTCTGGAGCACTACCTTGCATGCAAGTGTGGTCAACTCTTCAGACTCATCCCCGCCTCAGCTGCTTTCTGAACTCCAGCCTCAGAGAGACGCTCAAGCAGAAGACCCTACTAAGCCAGGCCCGGGTTCCTGACCCTCAAGGTTCTGAGATAGTAAGTGTGTGTTTAAACCACTGCTTATGGGAATCTGTTACATAGTAATAGAAAGATAAAAAAGGAAGACAGCAAGGTCATTTTGGTAGTGGGGTGGAGCAATCCCAGAAATTCTCTTCTGCTACGGACTGCAACTTTCATAGAATCATTGGAAAGATTTGGAAGTCATTTAATCAAATTGTCTGACTTTCAACTAAAAAGGAGACTTGTTTCATTGCTAAATAATGAAATTTTCTACTTAGTCAACAAATTATACTCAACTAGACAGTTGCTTGAGCTGGGTTTAAGGCAGATTTTTCTTTCAAAACATTCATCATCCCACTATATTGTAATTTGTCTTCTGTTTACCAATCTCTTTTCTACACTGAAGAAAAATA